>NC_092427.1:11166345-11469375 GCF_036169615.1 Heliangelus exortis
AGGCTTCATTTATCTTGGGGACAATGAGGAGAACACAGTGTTCAGGGTTCCACATTTACATTTACAACTGACTTAGAGGACCTGTTTTGTTTTTTTTTTTTTGGAGGGGAAACTTGGGACTGTCCTTCCTGGGTGTGACAGGAGCATTCTGGGTGTGACAGGGTCTGACAGGGTGCTGGGCCCGTCACCCCTCACCTGACCCAGAGGAGGTTTTATCAGTTGTGAAGGGACAGAAATGTGTTGGGACACTGCTGGAAGGGCTGATGGGGACAGCCTGAACACAGCCCTTTGTAGCCCCCAGGTCCTGAGGAGATCATCCCTGCTTGGCAGAGCAGCTATTGGAGATGTCCTGGTGAGGATGAGCATCGGTGCTAAGGGGGCTGCCAGCTGGTGGAGGGGGGGGGTGCTTATTTGTTGGAGGTTTCTGTGTGGATTTTGTAAAAAATACTTGAGGAGAGGTGAAAAAAAAGGCAGCTTTGTGGTAGTGTTTCACAAAGAATGGTTGTCAGGGAACCAGAAGATCTAGCAGGTCCCTGGGGGCAGAAAGGGCTTCTGGAGAGGGGAGAAGGACATGGCCTCCTGGCCAGGGAGCAGAACAGGGGGTGGCAGCTGGAGCTCCAGGCATTGGGGACCTTGTAGAAAGGGACCCAGCTCCGAGGGACCCGTGAGTATAGTTGTGGGGGAACTAGAAACTTGGCACTGGTGCAGGAACAGAGGGCTCCAGGCTGGGCTGGAGGCTGGTCTTGGGCCATTAGGGGGGCCCAGGGGGCTGGTCAAGGCATTCTGGACTAAAAGTGCATACAGAGCCTTGGAAGGAGTCTATATGTGGATGAGAAATTAATTGAAGTATCAGGAAATTCCATAAAAGGAAGCATCTGATGAAAATAAGCATTTTTACTGAGCACGTACTTCAGCTGTGGAACATACTGTCACAGAAATCACTGAGACCAAGACCTTAAAGAAATTGAGGAGGGTTTGGTTGGTTATGTTACAGCAAGATTTTCCAGATCTGGCATTATTTATGTCAGATTTAAGAGATTTTAAAATGTGTGCTCCAGAGGAGAATTTTATGTCTCAAGAGATTAATCTGAGATTTAAAGCAGAGAAAAAAGTATACCTATGAGATTATGGCACTTCTTTCCTAATCTACTATTAGAAAGGATACTGATCTGAACAGATTGCTTAATTGATACCATATGACAATTCCTATACTCTAAGCTGAGTGCAGCCATGGAAAACAACAGCGTGTTGTGTGAAGGGCATCTGAGTTTAGATTTTACAAGGGCTACATCAACTTGTCTGCTGACAAATGAAAGCATATCTGACCTGAGCATCTTTCAATCAGTGAGGTTCCATCCTTCAGGAAAGAGAAGTGACTGACAAAAAAGTTATTGCATCCACAAATTAATTCAGGTTTCCTGCTCTTTTATCTGGTTCACAACCTTTTGTTCTCTCTCTCCTCTGTCCTCCCTTTCCATTCTTGCATGCATAGGAGACAGGAATCTTCTATCACTTAGGTAGCTGCTTGTACTTACAAAACCAATCTGGTGTTACAACATTTCTGATGACACGTGAAAAGTCACCTCTGGATGTGCCAGTGTATCAGCACAGCAAACAATAAGCAGGGCATGGAGTCCCATGGCAGCTCACTTAAGACTTTACAGAACATCCATACAAAAGTTTCAGTAATGAATATGGATAGAAAGCTGTCATTCATACCAGCTGGCCTGCTGCCACTCCCAGTGTGAGCAGTAAAATGTGCATCTTCAAAGAACACAGACTACAATTTATGACCTTAAAGAATCCCGGGTGAGCTTTAAAAAGAAGGTTGCATTAGTTTTATTCTGCCTTTCCTGTAAAGCACACATCTGTGTAAATGGTAACAAATTAGAAACATATTTCTTTATATGTTTCTAATATATATATTTATAAAAAATATATATATTATATTATATTATATTATATTATATTATATTATATTATATTATATCATATCATATCATATCATATCATATCATATCATATCATATCATATCATATATATTTATATATTTTAAACTCTTCTACTTATCACAATGCCCAAGCACTTCAGGAGCTATTGGGATCCCTTTACCTGCCTTTACCTGGAGTGCAGAAATTTTGAGGCTGCAAACCAGCAGCTGCCTCATGATCCATGACTGCACAGTGTGAGCATCGTGTGTGAAGAGCACCACACATGGCAAGTATAGCCAGGAATGCATAAACTTGGTGATTTTCAAATACTGCATTGCTGCAATCTGTGCAGCATCTTTCATGGATCCTGCTTTTCCCTCCACTGTCCCAGTCCTTTTCTGACTGTTTTCCTAACATGCACTGGAGCTACCATAAAAATAGTTGAACAAAATCACAGTGACTATAGGACACAATGTGAAGCTGAGCTTCCTTCAACAGGAGGTGTGCATCTGCTCTGCTGCACCTGCCATTCAACATTCCCTTGGCAGAAGTGTTGGGACTTTACTGTTGTTATTGTGGACTCTTTCTCTTGTGTGTAGACATTTATTTTTCTCTCCAGCTCATTTTGCATGCTGGTTCCCCTCTCTCATTTGTTGCCCCCTTTTTTTTTTTTTTTAAGCTCTGGCTGAAAGTTTGCTCATAGCAGCACTGTAATCAGAGATACCTGACTCAGAAAGATATCCATGATATCCAAGGTACTCCTATTTTGGTGTCTAGCTGAAAAAAAAAAAAAGCATTTGGAAATCTTAAATGAATCTTGACCTGAGTTCCAAGACATCACAGCACAGAGACTGACAGATGCTTTGCCACTGTGACAGCAGTGATTATAGATTATTGTTTGATAACTGCTGTATCTGCTGAATCAGCAAAACTGACTGCCAGCACACTGAACTGCTAATTGCTTGAAATGCAAAGACCTTGCCTGTCTTCCTCCTGATATTCAGAGGAAAAATAGGACTGGATTACAGATAAAAATCTGGATTAAACAGACCATGAACTTTCATTAAAAAATCACCTTTAGGTGCTCTTCATATCTGGTTTTATCAAAGGATATGATTACTCAGATCTAGTTTTCAAACACTCACAAACTTTGGGAGCTGAATCCAAATTCTAAAATTGGTATTTAGACTCATTAACTAAAAACTTTGCATAACTCCAAGTGTGCATAATGCAAAATATGCTGTGGGGTAGAGGATGTGTATTTCAGTGGTGATCACTGAACTTCATGAACCTTCAGTGGCATAATTTGATTTTTGGATTGTGCAGTAAAAAATTATTGGTACTTAGGCTGCATAATCTTTCCCCGTTTGTTGAGCAAACAACAGCTCAAAGTGAGTACTGCTGCTTCAGCTCAGCATTTGATATGTTTGACTACCTTAGGCAGTGATTAATGAGAGCTCTTGAGTCAGAGCCTGTAGCCATGATGAGCATTAGCAGATAAAGCTACAAACAGTAAAGGATGAGGTAACTGAGGGAAGGAAAAGTACTGACTGGTGTCTCAGTCCAACTTCTTATATACTGGTCCCAATGAGATTATTCAAAGGTTCTTACATTTCAGCCCAAGCCTCTTAAGGGTCCATATAAATTTATTCACAAGAGTGAATGTTTATAACCCAATCTGACCCTACAGAAACTGGTGGATAACTTCTCTGATTTAATCAGACCCAGGAAGACAATTCATATTGGAATGCTCATTTTCTTCTGTGGCAAAAGGAAAATTGTCAGCAGTAAACTTCTATGCAGAAACAAGGAGATGCAGAAATGGCTGCAGTATTAACAAACCTGGTGGTAGCTCCCTATTTGCTACCCAGGGGAATACAAGTAAAAATACCCCAGGTCATCACATGCCTACCTTTAAGCAAGCACTTGAATAGCACTGTCATTCCTTGAACTTTAATGGGATTTCAGGCCACAGTTCAAGGATAAATTGATATTTATGTTACTTGAGCACCTGAGATGGGCTTGGTCATGACTTTTTTGCTCTGCTGGATCAGGGTTTATAACCCTACAAGTTGATTTCTATCCTAGTCTGTCTAAATATTTCGAGCACATATACAAAAATAAACCTAATCTTCTGCCAATATTCCACCTCTCTGGTCTCATGACAGCCAGGACACAAGCCAATGATCTTTCCAATGATCTGACTTACAAATCTAGTTTTAGAAGGCAGCAGCAGTTAATCACTCCTGCAGCTGGAATACCTACATTACTGCATCTCTGTTGCATGTGACTAGCTTGGAAAATGAAGTTAAACTTGTACAATAGAAGTAATTTAATAGACGATTTAGAACTTTAACCATCTCACTACAAATTAATTTGCATGCCTGCAAACCTTTACTTGTATGAATAACCCTGTGTGTTTTGATGAGGAGGGAATATTAGTCAGGTTTGGGCTGCTGACTGTAGAAATTACTGTATAATAATGATAGTGATCATATTTACATGAAATGTAAATATATCACTCACTGTCCAGCAAAGAGCTTCAGTTTTCCTGTCCTTTTTCCTTCCCTATCACTGTTGAATCTCACCTTTTTGAAGAAAGGGAGAGGAGAATCAAGCTTCATATATCTCAGCTTGTTTCAACAGACTGAGCATAGTAAAATAGGTAATAAAATAATTGATCACACTTAACCTGATTACCTACTGAATGAAATCATAGCTGAGATTTACATAGGTCACTGCTCTAATAAGCTAATTCTGTTGATCCCCAACAAATCTTCAAGCATCTTTAGGACTGATGAAAGGAATACTTGGTATCTTTAGAACTGGATTTTACCTAGATTAACAAAAAAATATCACATTTGAAGGGACATCTGGAGGTCTGTGCTTGAACCTTCTGCTCAAAGGTTGAACCTTAGCTTCAAAATCAGCTGAGGCTGCTACAAGCCTTGCCAGGTTCTGAAAAACTCCACTGATGGAGATCAAAGGGCATCCTTTGGGACCCTGTCTCAGTGACACACTAGTCCCACTGAGATTATTTTTTTCTGTATTTCCAATAGGTATTTCTCTTGTTGCAGCTTGTGACTGTTGCCTTTTGCTCTCTGGCTGTGCATCTCTGAGGAAAGTCTCTCTTCTCCAAAGGCTTAAGGTAGTGGAACACTGTAATTACATCCCCTTTTGGCTTTCTTGTCTCCAGGCTAACCAAACCAGTTGCCCCAGTCTATCCTTGTACATCATATACTGTGGTCCCTGAACTGTCTTACCAACCCTACACTGGAGTTTCTTCAGGATGTCAGTAGCTGTTGTTCTGCAGCCCCCAAACTCCTGCTGTGGGGTTGTTCTCTCAGCCCTTAGCCCGGCCTGGCACATGGGGCACTTCTAACCCTATTGCATAACTTCTCATTTGCCTTTGTTGAACTCCATGTGGTCCTTGCTAGCTTGTTTCTCCAGTTTGTTGAAGTCCTTCTGAATGGAAACCTTGTTCTCCGGTGTATCACCCACCCCTCCAGTTTCAGAGTCACTCAGTGAGGTTGTGTTGTGTCTCAGCATCCAGGGCCATATGGCAGAGCAGCAGGGTAACATATTGACTTAGTCAGCAAGTGATGATTTTCAGCCTATCTGCCAGGAATAGAATTCTTGGTAATTGTTGACCAGAATTCATGGAATATTTTTGGACACTAGACTAGACTGAATATACTTTGCAGCACATGTTATGCTAATTAGAGATATATATACTAACTGTATTTTGATTATACATATCTAAATATGTTTTAACC
Organism: Heliangelus exortis; assembly: GCF_036169615.1. Classification (NCBI taxonomy): domain Eukaryota; kingdom Metazoa; phylum Chordata; class Aves; order Apodiformes; family Trochilidae; genus Heliangelus; species Heliangelus exortis. Next base: position 11,172,054 of record NC_092427.1, read on the forward strand.
TAGTAAAGGTAATTCTGGTGGACAACTTTGAGTGGAGAAGAAATACGAAATAATCAGTAAGATATAATTATATGTATAAATAGGAAGTGGTTAGAACTATCTGAGCACAATAATTACAGCAGCTTGCTGCTCGGTACTTGTGTCTCAGGATGTGACCCTACCTGCTATAACCACCCTGACCTGGGCTGCTGCACTCCTGGCCTTCAGAAGTTGCTGTGAAGCTCTTGCTTGCTTTGCTGTTGTGCCTTACATTGATGTGCCAGCACTGCATGTTGTGATGGGCAAGCTGAAGGAGGGATGCAATGCTTTGGAGAAGAAGTTATGGGGTTTTAATTGCTGAAAATGCAAAGCAGAAAGCTTCTGTCTTAGTGCACTAACCCACTTTGCTGCAATCCTTTTTCTTCATTGACAGCCCTGGCTGTGCTGGTGAAGGGAAGCAGACACTCTCTGATAGGAAGAAGTGCAGTGCACAGCCTAATGTGACAGAGTTCTTAGCTTTCTGTTAATGCAACATGTTAATTGCAGTATCCCACAATCTCTTGCTAAGGTGCTGCAAGAAAAAACATAACTGTCTCATCAACATTTTTCCTTAACAAAAACGGGGTGCTCACATCCAGCCCAAACTCTTCCTGGTGTTTAGGTTTACTGGTGATAAAGTAACAATGAGTATTCGTATCCAAATATTAATATGTCTTCTCAGGACAGCTCAGTCTGGGCCCAAGGTTCCCTTTCATCACAGAACTCCACCACCTTTCTCTTCATGTGAGAGAGAAGAAACTACCTTGTGGCAATGAACAGGGAGGAAAGGGCTCTTTACAATTCAGAAGGAGTTTTCCTTAATGCAGGACCTTCCATTGCATTGCCAAGTGAATAACACACAGATCCAAGCTACATTTCCCTGAAGTAGAAGGCAGAGCTGTCAGGTTTAGGGTTACATTTCAGGTTTGTTGTTGAGAAATGTCTCAACCTGTGAAATTGTACCTACTTTGTCTAGCAATTTGAAACCACATTTTCTCAAAGATTATGGATCTGTCTGGATCAGTTTCAATGGGCTTGTTTCTTAAGAGAGGAAAGACTTTGTCACTCAGTCACAACCACCATGGGTGAAGCTACAACACAGTTTCTTTTCCAAGCCCCTATTTTTAATACTTGTCTGAAAAATCTCTAAAATGGAGGGTTGAAATTTCAGCTAATTGGTTTCTGCCTAAAGATGAAGAAATGCTTTTAAAAGCAGTTCCAACTTTGATTAAGAAGACTAAAAAGTTTGGGTTTTTTTTTTTTCTGATGACCTTTTAGTTTAAACAGCCCTTCAGCCAAAGTGGATGAGGTTTGAAAGTCATTCAGTTTTTATTTGAATTGTAAGCATCGGAACACCCCACGCTGAGTAGGTACATTATGTTTTTTAGTTAAGTTAATTTAAAGCATGCAGGTACAGAAGGACACTGTACTGAGTGTTATGAACTTTTTAAGTCTTCAGAATGGCTTTCCAGGTCATGAATTCCAAATACTATGGGACAATTCCAATGGGATGAGGTTCAACAAGGCCAAGTGCCGGGTCCTGCACTTTGGCCACAACAACCCCATGGGGAGCTCCAGGCTGGGCACAGAGTGGCTGAGAGCAGCCAGACAGAAAGGGACCTGGGAGTCTGGATTGGCAGGAAGCTGAACATGAGCCAACAGTGTGCCCAGGTGGCCAAGAAGGCCAATGGCATCCTGGCCTGTATCAGGAACAGCGTGGCCAGCAGGTCCAGGGAAGGGATTCTACCCCTGTGCTCAGCCCTGGTGAGGCCACACCTTGAGTACTGTGTCCGGTTCTGGGCCCCTCAGTTCAGGAAGGAGGTTGAGGTCCTGGAGCAGGTCCAAAGGAGGCAACTGGGCTGGTAAAGGGACTCCAGCACAGATCCAATGAGGAGAAGCTGAGGGAGCTGGGGCTGTTCAGCCTGGAGAAGAGGAGGCTCAGAGGAGACCTCATCACTCTCTACAACTCCCTGAAAGGAGGTTGGAGCCAGGGGGGGGTTGGTCTCTTTTCCCAGGCAACCCTCAGCAAGACAAGAGGGCATGGTCTCAAGTTGTGCCGGGGGAGGTTTAGGTTGGACATTAGAAAGAATTTCTTTACTGAGAGGGTGATCAAGCATTGGAATGGGCTGCCCAGGGAAGTGGTGGATTCTCCATCCCTGGAGATATTTAAAAAGAGACTGAATGTGGCACTCAGTGCCATGGGCTGGGAACTGCAGCGGTAGTGGCTCAAGGGTTGGACTTGATGATCTCTGAGGTCCCTTCCAACCCAGCCAATTCTGTGATTCTATGATTCTATGAATCACAATCTGATGAACAGATGTTCAGTTTTACCAGCATGTTCACAGTCCCACTATGCTCAGAATTCTATTTTCTTAACCAGATACTGCAAGCTGCATTATCAAGACATTTGTCATCACGTAAGCAGGAAGGAGCACAAATACTTTCAAAATCTGCTCGCATTTAGACCCAGACTTCAGAGTAGAGCACAGGTCTCTAGACATAAGAGTTTGTTGTATATGTCAGCCCCTGTAAAGATTTTTAATGTAGCTGTTTAAAGGAAAATTAGAATAGGGTATGTTGTAATGGGAACTTGCAGTGCTTAGCTCATCATTCAGTGGAATTGCCTAAGGTTGGGTATGAAGTCAGTAGATAAGTTGTCAACAGTCCTGAATTCCCTTTTCATTCAAATCTGGTTCTTGTACAGAGTGTTCAGTGAGACGTCTGATGTGCTAAACATCATGTCCTTAAATAAAAACTTAAGTCTAATTGTAAAGGTATCCACAGTCCCCAGGGAAAAAAATCCCATTTGTATTTGCCAAGGAAGTTTTGTGTCCCTCAGATAATATGTATCTAGGAGCACCATAAGGGTTTTCAGTGCTAGGTTTTACACTGCTAGTCTGATGGCAGAAGTAATTTTCTATAAACACAGCCTCCAGACTCAGAGTTTGAGTTAAGGGCAGGGGAAAAGCTGTTTCTGCTATAGTATCGAACCTCTAATAGTGTTTTTAAAAACTAATTTTTCACTGCTCCTTTTATTTGCCAACAAATAGGTGACTGCTAGGTGCTGTATATCTTACCACAGTATGGATCCTTGCTGGGCAATGACAAGTGTCTCAGCTGAACATTCCCTCCCTCCTGGTTTATCGTACAGTTAACTTTTATGTTTCGTGAGTCTTTGTCTGCATACAGGGAACTTTCTGCTTCTCTGAGACTGTGGGAATACTCAGGCCTGCCTCTATTAAATGTGATGATATTTGCTGACTTTTTCATGTCGAGTGACATAGGAAAATTGGCAATTAATGGTAGCTTCAGGGAGAAGCCTCCCTAGCTTCAGGGAGAGAAAAAATTGTATATCACTTGTCTGTAGGAAGCAAGGGCTTCAGATGTAATTCTCTGAAAATAAAGCAGTTGTCCCAATTTAAGCTCATTTAATTTCTTTCCAAAGAAGTGAAATACAGTTGCTCTGCTGATAGTGTCAAGTCATCCCTCTGTATTATTCTATTTGTTCCATCACAGCCTCTTCTCTCTAGGGAGCTCATTTGTATTCTCTTGCTTTCAGGTCATCTGAATCTTGTTTCATGTCATGGATTTAACTTCGTGCCTTCTCTTTAGTATAAATTAAAATGTTACTGTCTCCACCAGGCTGAGCCTGGAAACCACAACTGTGACTATTAGAAATCTATTTTAGATTAAAGAAAAAAACCCTTACCTAAATAATTTATGGCTAATGGCCATTTGGCTTCAGACCTACATCTTAATATTCAGGATAATGCTTACTGCCACTATTGCTGCATGCCATTGCTTTTGAGTGTTTGCTGATACTGTATTTAGAAAAGCTTGTTTTCTGCTTTTGAAAAAACTTTGCACTACCTAGAAGGGCAGTTTGGGCTCCACTTGGGTCAGTCACTTGCATCAGCAAAAAGATGCTCTGCTGTTTATATTTGCTCTATTTTCCTTGTGGCAACCCTGCTTTTCCTATTGCAGTGCAACCTGTAGTTGATTACTGAAGTGCTTGCCCCACTCTGAATTTAAACTTAATTTTTGCCACTGACACAGCCACTTTCCCCTTCCCCCAGTCTGTGTGAAATGGTCTGGACACCTACAGTAAAATTGCTTTTCTAATGAGACTGCTGCTATTGTGGAATCGTGGTCCAGAGATCAAGCGTGGGTGAATGTTGTTACCTGGCCTCCAGATGATGAAGCCAGAGTCAAGATTGTCTTTCAGATCTCCACCTAAAACGTGTACCAGTAAAGCTTATCTGAATGCCCAGAGCAGTTCAAGTCCAAGCAGGTTTGAGCAGCCAGTCCCATCATAAGCAGATTATTTTTTTGTGTGCAAATAAATGCAGACTAACACAGCCTACCCTGCTTAGGCTGCAAAATGTGACAGTAGCAGTGACTTGGGGTGCTGTCTTTGAATGACCTAACTTAAAAAAAAACTAGGTTTGATCACTTGGTGCACAGAGCTCCGTTCTATACTTGTAGGTCCATGTCCCCAGCAGCACCCGGCAGTACCTGTCACCCAGCCTTACAGACCAAAGCCCTCCCATCCCTCTGAGTTTCGTTCCCCCTCCCTGCACCTTGTACCTCCGCTGTTTCACTCTCCCCCGTCCCCCTCGGTGCTCTGCACCGCCGTGTCTGCAGGCAGCAGAGGAGGCCCCCGTTCCCTGCAGACAGCAGCACTGCCCCCAGCACAGGCAGCGATCTACAAGCGCTGGGGTTTGCCTCTCTCCGCCGCACACGCTACCCAGGCCGGCTCCCGGGGAGGTGGTTCCAGACCTCCTGGTGCCGGACCCGACCCGCAGCCCGCTCACAGGTGTGCCGCTCGGACCCACAAACCCTGCAGGCACCCGCTCGGGTCGGGTCCGCCGGCGGAGCGGCTGACCCCGCGCACCGGGGGTACCCTGCGGGCAGAGCGGCCCGGTGCCGGGAGTTCGGTGGGGATGGCTGGGCCCGGCTCGGCGCAGGGGCGGTCCGGGAGGCACTAGCAGCACCTAGTGGTAAGAGCCGGGCCGAGCGGCGAGGAGAGCGCTAAGGGAAGGATAGGGCTCCGCTTTCTTTTGGAGAAACTGCACTTTGCACTGGCTTGGAACGACGGGCAGGGAACACAGCGCCGGTCCCTCATGCTGTCCTGGGGAGCGGACAAGCCGCTAGAAAAGCTGAGTAAAGGACGTTTTTTCCCGCAGAGGTGGCTCTGGGCAGAAGTGCTGTTCAACACCTCTGCGAACAACTGTGTTGAGTCTTGCCGAGAGGTTGGTCTGTGCCAAACCCAGAGCAGGAACCTGGTATGTCTTCTCTCTAGCAAGGCTTTGGATTTGGATATTGAAAAAAAATTGTTTGATACCTTAGCATGCGATACTCTGACTTTCCCATGGCATTTATCTTTTCCAAAGCATCTGAATTATGCACCTTTGCATTGTAAACCCTTTATTAAAACTATTTGAGTAGTTTTCCTGTCTGGTCAGTGATTTTTAAAATGCCACACTGTACAATGGCATTAAAATGTAAAAATCTGAGCATCCAAGTAAACATTACAGGACTTTAATTTATATGCATCTTTATTTGTGGGTCTCTGAGCAATGCATGCATGCACACAACCAGAAGTACTGCTGGCTTGGGGGGGAGAGGGGGGGAGGGAGGGGTAACAGCAAAATAGCAGCAGGAAAATGCTAGAAGATTTTGAGACAGTCTCTTTAATAGAAAAGTGCTACCATTATATATTTAAATGTTGACAGACATTTGGAAAAAAATTCGTTTACAGGGTCCCATGCTACTTACTCTTCAATGCTCACTGCCTCAACTGCAAATCTTAGGAGGAAGAAAGGTTGAGCTGAGGTCTTCAGGAAATTGCATGAATAGATGTGCCATTTGGTGAGGCTTTATCCCTGAGACCTAGATAACCAAACCATCCACTCTACAATACAACTGAAAAAGAAAGCAACACTGCCCCAGCACAGCAGTGCAGCCTTGTTCTGTGTTCTGCTACCAACACCAAGACTGCTGAACATCATTAGTTAAAATTAAATTTTCACAGTTGAAATATGTAATGCTGCAAGTTAGGGAAGTAGAGGAGCTTGCCTGTTATTTACATTCATGTGTAGATTAACACAGTATCCTAAGAAGATGCTATGAAAACAAACCAGGTAGAGGGTTTGTTGTGGGGTTTTTTAGGTCTTCAGAAGAGATGGCCATGGAGAAGGAGGGGCAGATGCAATGCCACTATGCATGGGGCAGTCTGCTCATCATTCCAGGCTATGCCTGACTAGAGGCTTATCCTGGAGTTCAAATTTTGAGCAGAATTCGTAGCCTCATGTCAATTATTCTGTACACATTACCTGTCCTCAGGTTCCCAGAGTATTAAAATGGAAATCAGACTGAAGATGCTATATGTATAAATAATGTGTTGACTATTCCATACAAGCTTTATCTAAAAATAGGTTACTGCATAAAGGGACGTAGTGATATAGTTACTAGATACAGGAAGAAGCGATAAATTAAGAACAGGCAAATAATCACATATTGTATAATGGGCATTGCAGTGGATCTATGCTGTCAGTTCTCTGAGATGTGAATCGAGAGAACACCCACTGCCACCACAACTGGCTGTCATGGCACTGATAAGCCATCAGATAATCACACCAGTTTTATAGAGCTTTAATGTACTGTCAACACGAATGACCGGATCAGTTTACAGAATTTTAAAAAAAAATGAGTTATATACATAAACATACATATGCAACGGCATCACTGCAGGCCATTCTCTCTTGGGATTCAGATGAAAAATAGCTGAAGATCTTATCTTGCGATTTCTTAAATGTCACTAAACCAGCACAGATGTATTTTTATCCCTTCACTGCCAGTCTGCTTGTCCGTCAGCAGGGATCATCCTATAGCTTTATGCGGTTGCCGGTGACTGCGTACAGGCAGAGAGCATCACCGCGGGGACACAGCGGCACAGCAGCCGCTCGCAAAAACACCTTTGATGCAGCCCCTCCGCATTCCTCTCCCCACCATCGCCACAGCGATTCCCTGCGGGCGGCCCCGGGGCTGCGGGGCGCGGAGCGGAGCGGAGCCGGCGGCGGTGCCTCCGGGCAGCGCGGAGCGGCGCTGCTTCTCCCCGGCCCTCCGCTCCGCGGTACGCGCCCGGCCCGCGGATTTTCCGCCTCCGTCTCCTCTTTGGCGGCAGAAAACTTTGACGCTTTCCGCCCCAGGTTCATTTCAACCCCGTTGGTCCCCGGCGAGCAGGGGGAAATCGTGACGGGGAGACGGGGCCTCAGCACGGGCCCCCGGTGAGGCGAGCGGCCGCGGGCAGGGGAACCGCGCTCCGCCCGCGGTTCGTTCCAAGCTCGCCCGGGCAGCATCTCCAGGCAGCCGCTGCCGCGGGGTCTGCACGGCAGTCCTGTTCGTCCCCGGTGCGACTCCAAGCCCTAGCCCGGCGGCTCCTCCGCGCCCCGCTCCCATCACCATCCCCAGCCACAGCCAACATTGCCGGCCCTGCCCCTTCCAGCAAGCAGGGAAGGGGGTGGGTTTAAACACAAACATCGCTCAGGCACTGGCTCTTACCCTGGCTCTCGGCTGGTGCCTCTCCCCCACACTCAGCCCTCCCCATCCCCGCGGCACTTGAACCTGCCCGCCCGAAAAGTGTGCCATCCCCCTACCCCTGGCCCCCCTCCGCAGGGGCCCGACCGCGGAGCGCCAGCTTGTTATGTGGGACCGCCCCGCCGGCCCGGGGAGCAGCGAGCAGCGGGGAGGGCAACGAGGGCGATTCGCTTACGAAGAAATGCCCTGTTGAACTTTGAATATATTAGTTGACATCAGTGAGAGTTGGGGCTGCCAGCCCCTAGCTCCCTCCTCCTTCCCTACCTCCTCCTCCTCCGCCGCCTCCTCCTCCTCCCCCCTGGTCTCCGATGGAAAGAGTTGAAGCCGTGCTGATAGGAGCCGCCTGGAAGACACAGCGGAGTGCAGGGGAGGACTTCGGTCCCAACTCCGGCCGCGACGCGGGGACGCTGCCCGGAGCCGCTCGCATGGCCCGAGGGGGAGCCCCTTGAGCGCCGGGCTGGGGAGAGCCGCCGCTCCGCTCCCCTGCTCGCCCTGTGCCGAGCCCAGCCCATCCGCACCGAGCCCCGCCGCGGCTGCCCCCGCTCCTGCAGCAGCCAGAGCGCGATGTGCCGGTGAGCCCCGCTCCGGGAGTCCGGCGGCCACCCCGTAAGCGCAGCGCAGCGCGGTGGCGGGGCGGAGGGCGGGCGGCGGGCCAGGTTGCGGGGCGGGGGAGCGCGCAAACTTCCCAACTTGGCGGGGGGCCGGGGCGAGCGGGCGGCGCTGGGATGGGGATGCCGAGGAGGTGGGGAGCCCCGGGCTGCTGCCCTGCGGCGGCCGACGCGAGGTGATGGAGGGGCCGGGGGCAGCCTTGAGAGAGTGGTGTGTGTCTGTGTGTCTGTGTGTGTGTTTGTGTCTGTGTGTCTGCACCCGCGGTCAGTGCGCGTCCTCCTGCCCTCCGCGGGCTGCGGAACGAAAGGGGCTTTTTTTTGTCGCTGTAACTGCAGTCCGGTAGCGCCGGAGAAGACGTTATCTAGGAGGTGGCAGCAGAGGTGGTTTCTTTCCTCTTTCTCTCTTCCCCCCCCCCTCCACCTTCCCAGCTCTTCCTAAACCCGCTGAGCGGGCTGTGGCGAGAGGGAAGGGGGTGCAGTGGGGGGGAAGCCGGATAGCCTAGACGGAGAGATATTAATGATTTTTTTTATTTTTTTCAAATGGTAATTCGTCTTTGTGGTAGGGGTGGTCCATTAAATTTCAGCTCACGTCCTGATGGAGATCAAAAGCGAAGGGGAGAGGGAGAGGGAAGCAGAGAGCCTTGTGCGGTTCTTTAGCTCCGTGTATTGTTAGAAACTTGGGGGGGGGGGGGGGGGGGAATTCCCAAAAACTATCTTTGTCGATCCGGCTCCAGCACCCACACCAAAAGTTGGAGATCTGTGTTTTCAACAGCACCATCTGCTCCCCGGTGCTGCCCAGGAGCACGCTTACTGTTACACGCCTCGGAGGAAACAAGCATAAGGTGTGCTTGCCAAGTCGGTACTGAACCTGTCCATGAGTTTTGAGGTGGAGCATAAGTACAGAGGAATATGTACGTCCTAAAGGTTCACTATCCTCTCCTGGCTCAGTTTAGACTCTTAGATAATTTCCTGTCCTTAAAAAAGGTCTCCAAACACTGTAGGTGCCAGGTTCTGGGTTTATTTTGTTGCTGTTTTTATTTTTGGTTGGGTTTAAAATTTTCTTTTTTTTTCCTTGAACTATTTATGTATGGATATATTGGTCTGGGATCATAGTAAAGTTTCATTTCTTCTTTTGCAAGTGTTCCCTCTCATTACAGAGAATACTTTTTTTCCTAAATTATAGCCTGAGCAGCAAGAGGTTAGCTCTCTTTGCCTCTGGATGGATTCAGTGGTAGGCTGAAACCCCAAGCCGACTGCACTGCAAACAAAATAGAAACCAACTAAGCTAAAAGTTATAATGGGTTTTGATTCTTGGTGCTGTCTGAGATCAGTAGAGATCTTTGGTGAGTGAAGGAAAGGAGGAATGAGAGTAGCTGGAGCAAGATATTCATAAAGAAAAGTGCTTTCTTGGTTATATGTGTGATTTGTAAGCACCCAAGGGAGAAAACTGGTCATAAACTCCAGAGAAGGCAGCAATGGGAAAAGGAAAAACCCTGCTGATATTTAACCAGACTTTTCAATATAGGTTTCATTTTTAAGCATCTACTTGGATCATAACTTTTTTTTTTTTTTCTTTTTTCTTTTTCATTTTTTCTTTTTCATTTTTTCTCCCTTTTGGACTAAAACTTTTCTGTTCATATTTGATAAGATGGTGAAGAGACTCTGCACTAGGCAGGCTCTAGTAAGAGATCTCTGCATATATGTTATGCCGTTCGCATTTTCAGTGAAGCAATTTATTTTTTTTTTCCTCCTCTCTATTTTGCTTGCTTTCTTCCGAGAGATTTAAGTTTTTGTCCTCTCCTGTCACAGACATGTTAATCCTGAAGTCATGTGGGGAGAGATCCCACCATTCAGAGTATAGGTACTTGCTTTGTTTGTCGCCCAAGCCTGTTAGGCTGATGGAGCTGGCAGTGCCTGCCCTCCGTGACCTCCCTCCCTCCCTTCCCGCAAAGAGCTGGGGCAGCCAGGGAGGAGAAAATGTGCAAACTCCAGTGAGTGAAAAAGCACAGTCCCAGAAGACAAAAGGCTCGGACAGGGACACATAGGGGGTGAAGGTCTGTATGGGGAGTGACTTTTAACAAGGTGGTCCTGATCAGTTCATACAGCCTTGAAAAGCTGGCATGGGGATGGGTTCAGCTGGAACCCAAGTTGCTGGATACAGAACCCGATACAGGTGGTGCCATGGGATTTTAGTTGCTTTGCAGTAAGACCAAACAAGTGTCCAAACAAAGTGGGTTTGGTTGTTCGGTATGATTGCCACTTATTCTCTTGGCGTTCTCCAGGCTGACTTGGGGGAGCATACAGCCAGGGCTTAGGGTCTTGGCTTCTTACACTGGAGACAGTTATAGAAGTCCTGCTTGACTTAGACTGAGACATCATGTGCCCTTGTTAGAGGATATGTTCCTGAAGAAGCAGCTTCACTCTGTGATATTAAACATGTCTTGAACAATGGATTTCTATTTTAGCTAGGATTAATAATCATGTGAGCAGTCATATTAGGTTTAAACACGACCATCTGCATTAGTATCTTTTCCTGAAAACATGATGCCATGAAAAGTTTCTGTGTGAAGCCCAGGCTGTTGAGTTGCTGTTTGGCAAAAGGGGGCAGCATCAAACAATACCACAAAGCAATCTGCTGCATGGCTGCCGTTCTGCCTGGAGTACTGCTGTGTGTTGTATCTACTGGGATCTGGGAATTTCAAGAGTTATCCGTAGCTTTTCTTCAGGTGATTCCTTGTAAGGGTGTGAGAGAGGTTAATTGACTTCGTGAAAGATGCAGGATCAAAGCTGTCATTGTTTTACTTCATGGTTGCATCGTTTCCATGTGCAGGTTTGACCAGTGAAAGCTTGGAAATAAGGACAATACTGCGTGATTGCAAAACTATTTTGGTTCACTTTAAGTAGGCTGACAGCAGCAACCTTAACCTGTTCTTACTTCTCTGATTTTAGGAGCAGCATGATGAAGCCCTAGCTCTGAATTGCTGCTCAGATAAATGTCCTCCAAGGAACTATCATAACTTTTCCTGTAGTAAGAAAAACAATGTTTTTCTCTAAATTTAACTTTCTTTGAGAACTGATTTGTTTCCAGCCTAGAGAAATATATTGATCCGTCTTACAAAATATTGGTTTTAGAATGCATTTATAAATCTTTTCACCTTTTATTTATCTACATGCCAGGAATCACCAGATTAGCATTTCTTGGTTCATTTTTTGCTGGGAACCATGGGTGATTTTACTGAGGGTCTGTAATCAGAAAGCCGTGCACAGGACTCCAGCTCTGTCAAGTCTCCTACTTGTTGCTCACTGCCTTAATGCTACAGATGGGTCCCAAGAGAGAGGAGAAGTGGTGAGGAAAAAGGAGACTGTCATAGTAATATGAACATGTTCCACTGATGGGGCTCTGCAAGATCTAGAGTTTAGGTACAGTCCAGTGTGGCATCTTCAACTGGATTTGCCTCTCTTCAGATCATGCCCAACCAGATAACTTCTGCTGTAAAAGTGAAAAAGGGAAATTTAATTATCTGCAGATCATGGTGGAGGCAATGAGAATGGTTCTCTAGGGGTGAAACTCCTCGGTGTCTTTGTGCAGCAGAGATGTAGTATCAAGTCATGCTGAGATTGCAAAGTCAGTCTGAAGTGATGGACTTAACCTTTTACAGGCTGAATACTGTGAAGGTGAACTGCCACTATTTTTAGGTTGAATCCTTATGATTTAGTCCAGGAGACAAACTGTGCAGTATTACAGCAGTACCCTGCTGTGCCTTGAAACAGGCTGGGTCCAAATCTGAGTGTTGTTGACTCTGAGGATTGAGTCAACAGTTCTTTGTAATCATTCTGTTGACTTTTTTTTTTAAAGGAGGGAAAAAACAACTTACTGAAGGGAGTATGTCAGTCTTACTGTAGGGATTGTTTCTTTTCCTTTTACACAGGGGGCTGCTGATTCCTCCAGCATGCCCAATACCAGGAGTTATCTCATCTCTGTCCATGGTGGCAATTAGCATTAGTTTAAGTAGGAGCTGTGTGAATGAGTATGAAATATGGGACTTTGACACATATTTGAGCCTGTGACTTGTGTGGACAGTGCCTTGCTTCTGGAGATTATTCAGGCACAGTGAGCATCAGTATTTATTTCACCTCTGTTCTCGTTGTTGTCCAAAAAAATGCTGCATGACAGCAGTTACCCCTTATCCCATGCTCAAACCATGTGAGCAAAGTGCAGCAGAGCTCCAGCAGCACAACTGTGACTTTCAGTATGCAAGGTCTCCTTGACTACAGTGCTGTGACTCCCAAAGTTACCCTTGCTTCAGCACTCATAAAACATGCATTTTTAAAGTCCACACAAAATCACTCAAAGGGATTTTTTTTCGATGAGTGTACAAGTAGTGATACTCTAGAAGTATTCCTGTTATCAAATATGTAGCTACAAACCAAATGGGTTTGTTCTGTTTCAGCATGTAATAAGTCTGGAAGGTAATTTGCATGTGAAGGGTGTTACCAAGTTACAGAGTATGACTCTGAATTGGTGACAGGGATATTAATGTGCTTATAATTAAGTGTATACCAAAGTACTCTGCTGGTTAAGGACTGGTGTGTCTTTATTTTTTAGTGAGCTTTAAATGAGATCATAAGTAAACATGCTCATTACTAGTCTTAATCCTCAAATCAATTGCAAACACCTTGGGAGGTTATAAATAATCTGTTTCATTTCGTTTTTTTCAGTAAGGGGTCATTTGTAGAGATAATACAGGATATTTTCTTTCCAGAAGCTGCTGTGAAGGAGCCTGATCTTACAAGGTGCTACACATTCCTCATTCTTGTTAATTCATCTCCAGGAAACAGCACCCTACATGAGCAGAACCTGATAAACACAAAGCATGGTAGTGTCTGACCTCTGTGGGTCACCTGCTTTGTGGAGCAGGCTAAATGCTTATGGGCTTGCTGGTCTCAGTACCTAACATACTCCCTATTAGGCTGTTGCTGGAAGCCAAATCAATTGCAGAACACCAGTTTCAAAGGTTTGACTTATCCATTGTGCAGCAACATGTGAACAGCTGAGACACAGCAACTTGCAGAGAAGAACCATAGTTCTGTCTCTGCCAAATACTGTGCTGCACTCCAAAGTTTAATCATAACTTAAAACCCAGTTACCATTCTGTAACTGGAAATAGCACGTGAGAATCTGGTTATACCAAATGGATTCTCCAGTAGACTTGAACCTTGCATGCTATGGAGGACATACCCTGATGCTGGGTATGCTCAGATGTTAGGCAGAGATGCTGTCTGCAGCCCTGCAGAACAGCCAGGCCAAGTCCTCCATAGATGATCCATGAGCCATTTGCAGTTTAAGGGTTTGGAGCTTCTGAAGTTTGTATATTTTGCGGATTGCTTATGCCATAATCTTCAAAAACTGTTAGCTTTTAAGACAAGCAGATGGCTTTAACTAAATATATTTGCTGGCACCTGGAACAGGTGGATCTGGAATCAATTTATGCAGTGTAATTTTTTCCACACCCCTTTTGGAATAGTTTTAAACCCTGGAGCCACCTAAGATGCTTATTATTTGGCCAATAGGGAACAGCTTCTGTCTGACTACATAAAATTTTACACAGCTTTTAGAACTAATGCCTAGGCTGAAATGTAAATTTAGTGCTAGGTGTGCATGTGAATTTGTGGAACTCCCCGGAGAAAATGCAAGTGTGTGTATCAGTGAATGAGTTATGTTTCTCTGTAGACAGAGAGGGCTTTTGTTAGTGGTAACAAATGTCCTGTGTTCAGTGTTTGTCATTTTAAAAGTAGTATTTTTCATTTCAAATGCAAACCTTGTGCAGGTTACTGATGTAGAGTAAAAATGAAAAAATAGCTTTAACATTATTTGAAGGGATAACAGAATCAAAATTTCTTACAGGGTATGGAAGTGTCCTGGCTCAGATCAAATTCTGTGTTTCCAAAATATGACTATGAGAGTTATTACTAGTTATGTGAGAAAGTAGAAGATCCTGACCATCATCTTGAGGGGCAGGAAATAAATGCCAAGGAGACCTTGGCTATATCCTCATTCTTGCAACAGAATCAGGACCAACAAGCTTACCTGGCTGTGTAGGTTCATAGTGTTGGGTTTTCACCCCAGCTGGCAACTCAGCACTACCCTGCTGCTTGCTTGCTCCCCCACGGTGCAGTGGGGGAGAGAATCTGGATAGTAAAAGTGAAACAACCTCGTGGGTTGAGATAAAGATAGTGTAGCAGGTAAGGCAAAAGCCATGTGTGCAAGCAGAGCAAAACAAGGAATTAATTCAGTACTTCCTCTGGTTGGAACTCGGTGATCTTTAAGGTGCCTTCCAACCCAAGCCGAGGGATGACTCTGTGACTGGTGGGTGGGTGCTCCATCACTTGCAATGCTTACCTGGGAAGACAAACACCATCAACTCTTTCTTCCTTCTTCCCCCAGCTTTGTATGCTGAGTGTGATGTTGTATGGTATGGACTATCCCTTTGGTCAACTGGGGACAGCTGTCCCAGCTGTGTCTACTCCCAAATTCTTGTGCATCCCCAGCCTACTTGCTGGTGGGGTGATGGGAGCAACAGAAGAGGCCTTGGTGCTGTGTAAGCACTGCTCAGCAGTAACAAAAGCATCTCTAGTTATCAACATTGTTTTCAGCACAAATCCAAAACATAGCCTCATACTAGTTACTTTGGGAAAAAATTAACTCTATGCCAGCCCAAACCAGCACACATAGTAACTTCAAAGAGATTTTGAGTAGGTGCTGGGACCATCTGTACAACTTAGAGGTAAGATTAGGAACTAAATCTGGGAACACTTTGGGGCCAGTCTCTTAAGGGAAGAGGATGCTGACTGCAGATGTCCTGTTGGGCAGTTTTAATTGCTTTGCTGTGTTTCCTGACCACGTGGAAGTTGTTTAGCCTGCTGTTTCAGCTAAGGGTTGCTAATTTATCTCCTACAATGCTGATTTACAATAGATCAAAGATTAGGGATAAAAAAATACGACAAGAAAGGAAAGGGTAGGAAGTTCACTCTGGATAATTCAGTTTGACAGGATAATATAGTAAAATCAAGAATGTAGAAAGAGATACGTTTCAGAGCCTGTATATATGATGCAGGGAAGAAGAAATTGGCTAGGTCTCAAAAGTTTGTTAGAGTGGTTACAGATCCCTCTGCCCTGCTGTATGTTCCTTTCTCTGCTCTCTTTTCCTGACTGAAGATGATTGTCTGCCAGAAGGAGATTTTCAAACACATGGTTTGGACAAGGAAATCAGTCTATATTTATAAATCACTTAATACTTCACTCTCTGACCTTTTTGGGGTCCACTCCATGTGAAAAGAGTATTTCCAATAAAAACGAAAAGCTGGTACTCGGTTTCTGCCTGTGTCCAAGGTGCTTCTCCAGTCTAAGAGTCCTAGCTTTTAGTTGTAATTGCAGCTAGTAACCACCTACTTAAAATAAAAAACAACAGGGGAAAGAATATAATTAGTGTCTTGCAGCAGGATAAAAATTCATAGTTTGATTCAACATGAGCAAAATAGAGCTGTGCCCTGCTTCTATGTGCTGTTTCTACACTGATGAAGGATCATGTCATGTAACACATAATACAAATGATGAAGGATTCTGCAGTTCCTGCTTTGTGAGGATAATGGAGTGATATAATACTACGACTTGCCCTTATTTCCCTTTTGACAGCCGTGCTGAGCAGTCAGAAATAATAAGCATCAAGGAGAGAAACTGAGGCATAAAAGGACTATAGACTGAACAATTTTGTGCCCATCTGTTAAAGATATCAGGAAAGGCAACAATGCAGATAGGTGCCAAGTACAATTGCTAGCAACTGGAATCAGTATGAATTAGACTTTGAGGTCTGTGACAAGTCTGATTTTACATGACTTGCTCAAGGTCATGGAGTGCATTAGTGGCAGAGGAAGGCTGCAGCCTCTGAAAATGCTTATTCACGTATTTAATTCTGAATACGTATTTAAATTCCATGAATAAAATTTTCTATCTTATGGCTTTCCTGCATCATAGCCCTAGACTTGTGCCTTACAAGACTATACATTTATCTTCTTCCTAAACATTGCCAGCAAGTAACTTGATTGTGCAAATCCTCTACTCATCTGAGCTGTTCGAGTCAAGTCTGTGTGACTACAGATTGAAAAAAAAAATACCCTGAACACATATACACAATTGGTCCCAACAGTTTTGAAGATAACTAGGGATCATTCCTGTATTTTGTATTTTTATATGCACACATAGATAGGCATCCCTATCAATTGAATTAAAACGAAAGAGAGTGATTCACGTCTTTAAAATTTAACATTTTCTTCCCTTAAACAAATGGTTCTCAAGAGAGTAATTTACTAGATATCATCTGTGTTTGTTTAGGACATCAGGAATACAAACTATCAAATTGCTAATGCTCTGTGTTTCCTCTAGTGAGTCTTTGAAATATTAAAGCAACTCACACTTGAGCTTTGCACACCTCCTTGTCTCTGGTTGCTTTGCAAATCTAGGGTTCACTGCTTTGCCTCAGAGAGTTATGAGTTTAATCCTGGAATCCTAATAGCACTTTGTTTTTTACCTAATTTTTTTCTTCATATTTATTTATTGATTCTTCAATTGAGCACAGTTTCACAGATAATGATGGTACTACTGAGAATAGCTGGTGTGAGTTAATTTTAAGAAGGCTGATGTTACAGTGCCATCCTTCTTTGCCAAGAATCTCTCTATATATAAAGTTCATAAGCTAAGGCATCCAAAATTATAAATTAGTTAAGATGACTGGATAAGATAACTCCTAGTGTTGTATTTCATTCCTAGTTTCATAAAGACAAAGTGTGTCAAGAATGATAAATCTAAATTTAATTTTTTATTGAAAACTCATTGGCAGATTTGCAGATGATATACTTCAGGGAAGCTGTCTCTTCTACAGCCACTTGGGCTTTATTCAAATGAAGAACATTGGCTTGTGAGACAACACATGAATTGGGATTCTAGCATTTTACACGTTAGTTTATGTTTTACTTTCTCTTCCTGTGATTCTTCCCCATCCAGTCCTTCCTCCCACAGGAATGAACAGTAACTCCAGGAAGGTACTTTCAGTCATTTTGTCTTAATTTCCTGAAGGCACTGAACTTCCCTGAGCTGCAGACATTGCAGAGCAGAACTGAGCAGATAGACAGCAAGACATAAGAATTGTAGAGCTGGAAGGCACAAAATAGGGATAGTGGCATAGGAGGGTCATGGCATGAGGAGCCTGGTGGCATAGATCCCTGGTGAAGGATGTGTCCCTGGAGTAGCTGCAGGGATAAAAAGCAGCACCAGGTTTTACTGGCAGAGGAGGATGGCTGGGAGGTGGGTAGGGATTGCAGCAGCCACACGACTTGTAAATGAGAGCAGGATTGTGTCAGAGGAGCTCTCTGAAGGGAAATGACAAAACATCTGTCCACACTTTGCCTGGGCATAACCAGACTCTCTTTTTCACTCAGGACCACTGTGATGTGGGCAAAGAGAAAAGACACACTTCAAACTAACTGAGGGCAGAGGTCAGGCTGAATTTCTGGTGAAGAAGTCAGTCTGTTCTTGCAAGTGTTAAGATCTGAGCCTGTAGAATAAAACTGACTTTTGCAATCTGTACGAATGCATGAAGTGAAATGTCATTTCAGTGAAATGACCTGTGGAGAAGAATTTTCCAGCCTGAGTTCTTGATTACTAACAGAAGGCAAACACTCTTAAACTATTTCCCAAAGTTACACTTGTGTACAGTTGGACTGCACTAACCTTAACTGTGATACTTGTGGTCTGAGGGGACTAGAGCTTTCCCATAAGTAATACAATTTCTGGTTTTAGTTTGGAAAGATGTTATCATTTAATGAAAACTCTTTGTTTTCTGGCAGCTTACTCTGCTCTCCACTTACAAAGCTCTCAAAGGACTTGGATGTCCACAAAAAGTGCAAGAGCCCACTTCTATTCACAGATACACTAGTACAACTTCACGGAAGAGCTGTGGGTGTTCTTGACTGAAGACTAGTAGCATGAGCCCAAAAATCAAAGATGAGTTTGTATCTAGGGGAAGGGATTGCATGGGGATTGTATTGTTCCAGAGGGGCTCTCCAAAATGAGGTCTGTAAGATTATTCTGTTGTAAAACCCAGCACCGAGAGAAGCATTTCCAGTTTTAATTAAAACAAAATGCTGTAGAAGATCTCTATTTCTGTTGAATTTTTAGCTTCCCAAATGTTTGAGCATGAGATGTGGAAGTAATTGATTAGAAACAGAAGTAAAATAATGAGGCTTGCTTTTTTTTTTCCTTTCCTAAGCTGACTCAACTGGTGAAGGAAAAAGAAACCCTCTGAAGTTTTTACTTGGGTTGGTAAGACTTTTCTCTGCAAATAGACCAAATTAACTACTGAAGTGCTTCAGTGAAGTTACCACAAGAACCTGAACCAGTGAGATTATAGCAGACTGCTACGTGGTAGAATCAGGGGTTTAATTAGTAGTATAAAAATTTGGAAATAATCTGATGTCTGCGGTTCTAATGGTCTAAGATATTTGTAGAAGAGCTAAGGGCCTGATCCTGCACAAATGGACATCAGTAGCAACAATTCCATTTATGTAAGTTAAAATCAGATAATTTGTTTTTTTTAAAAAAAAGTTCATGTCTTGCATTTCTTACCCCTTTGAAATCAGCATACTACCTGAGTCAGGGCTGCAGGAGCTGGCCCCAGGTTTTCAACCTGACAGTACCTCTTTAAAATGCAACAGTATAATTTACACATTTCTTATTTGTTTTGAGTAGCAGAGCTAACATGTCTGTCAGTTACATGGACTTGATAGACATGATTAAAAGGCAGGAGATAGAAAAAATTTGTGCTTATCACAGCAAACCCTCCCCAATGAAAAAGTGGCTCAGTGGTGTACTTGCAATTGAGGTGTAACTGAAAGCATTTTTGTAAATGTACTTTGTAGACTGCTTTGAAATGGTGTTTTCTATTATGACCAGTTTCTGGAACAGATTATCATGATTTCAGGAAGGACTTCAAAGCAGACTGATGTAGGAAGATCTTTCCCTGAAAACTCTGGCTTCTCTGTGAGACAGAAAGCTGCAAATGTGTCTGCAATCTGTGTTGTTTCAGCTACAACAGAATTTATTTGATTAAAATGGACTGCTATTAATTTCCAAATGCTACAAATCACTTTGTATTGTGCTGCCCCCTCTGTTTCACAGGGGGTTTCAAAGGTTATGTCTTTTCTCCCTTCTAAATTTTCTGGTTTATATTTTTTAAAGGCTGCAATTTTTAAACATTGTAATGAAACATTGAATGCATCTGATAAACAGACGCTAATTTAATATATTGGGGGCCAGACTTTCATAGAACAGATCTTGACACATGATCTAGACTATTCCCTGAGCTCAAACAGGATCAATTATACTTCCCCCTTTCAAGTGAACACAGGTTCAAGTGAACTTATCAGTAGCTAAACCTTGGTACACACTGGAGGTATGCTTAAAAGATAGTAATTTCTGATTTTTCACCCACAGACTAATGGATGAAAGAGTAGCTATGTTCCAGTTCAGCTAGACTCCTAAAAGCTTCAATTTTAGGCAAAAAGTGATGTTTTCTACATGTAAACATAAAAGCAAATGGAAAAGCCAACTTTATGGGTGGTATGAAACCAGGTGGTACCAGCACAATGAAGCATGGTGGGATGCCAGTAAATTCTTGTTTTTCAAGGATATTGGAAAAAGGAGGAAGCTTGTGCAGAAAATGAAAGGCAGCAGTAAGAAGAAAACCAAGAATCAATTAGAACGGTCTTGCTCTGCTCTTGTTAGTAGCACATGTAGAGGACAGGAAGAATTTAGAAAAAAGTTGTCATGTTATTGTGTGCCTTTTCCAGCTGTAGTATATCAAAGCCATTGTATAATCCTTTATGATTTCTCTGTGAACAAATGTCCTTTTTACCAAGGAAGAAGCTGAAGCAAAGAGAAGTTACTTGTCTAAGATAGTAGGGGGAGGCAGTGAATGAGACTCCTGCAGACACAGTTACTTTTTCTTGATTGACAGCACAAATATGATAAATTCTTTATGTCAAAGCAGAAGGGCCTTGAAATACTCACCACCCTTTCTGGGAAATTATTTTTTTCCATAAAGCAAGGCCAAATGCTGCTGATGGACCTTATGAATACTTACGGTAACTTAAAAAAGACTTTTTTTTTTAATATCTACCATGTCAGCAATTGAACAATTCTGACAGATTACTTTGAAACCAAAATATTGTGTTGCTTTTCTACACATGCTCATTCAATAACTAAAGCAATACAGGCTGTATACTCTAATCCATGGAACTGTTCAATGTTGCTGTCTTGCTGTTTGAATCCCCATCAAGGCCTTCTGTTTACCCTTATGCTCAAGTGTTTGTCACTTTCCAGAGGCTGGGGATCTGTCTTGTTTGTTAAAGAAAATAGCTGTTGGCAGAGACTTTTTGACACAACTCATGTTGTAGGTTGCCTCTTGCTTTCCTATAGCCACACCGTGCTGGGTGTTCACTGCAGAGTGCAGGAATGGAGGGGCTGAATATGCTTGCTCTGGGTTCATCTGTCATCAAACACTCCTCAGCACTGGTCTGCTCTGCCTTGTCCCCTGCAAAGCCTCTTTTTGTAACTATGCTATGTGGCCCTTCTTTAACCTGTTTATCCTCACTCATACATCGTGGCATGCTTTAAAAACCTGATTTATCCCTTGCCTGGGCTGCTTCACTTCTTTCTTGCTTGGTTACTTAATTCTGTAAAAGTTATTCTTTATGTCTGGAATACAATTAACTTATAAAATACAGTGTGTAAATGAAGTTATTTTATGCAGAGGACTTATTCTGGTTTGTTTGGTATTTTTTTAAAAATGCAGATCGCTTTTAAATAAGCTTCTAAAGCAGACAACTCTGTGAACCCTCTTTTACCCTTGCTTTTCTCCAGCATAGAAAATTAATAGCTAAGCACCAATTTTGTCTGTATTTTTAGTGAGCATAAATTAATCTACTTAATATGTAGTATGCTTCTTGCATCTACATATAATTAAATCATATTTGTTCTTAGAAACTATTCATCTAGTGTAAACCTGCTTCCTAAGTAAATATTCTTTTAATTAGTAGAACAAATAGATTGCAGGATTTGGAGTTGATTATCACAGCATTCCTTTCCCTGATGCCTGCTTCAGATCTGCACAGTGGAGATATGTGCTAAATACAGCCAGGGAACACAGCAGCAAGCTTTTTTGCAGTTTGAAAATAAATACATCTTATGAATACTTCACACCTACGGAACCCTTCATTTGGGGATTACAAAGTGCTTTGCCATGCTGTGTGGGTATTATTTATTTCCATTTTAGAGGAGGATAACTGAGAGAGATTAGGGCCCCATACCCAACATCCCCATCTGTATGAATAGGTGTAGCTATACTAAGATGTACACAGTTGTACTCTACTCGTGTAGAGCAGCAGAGGACATGGATTTTTTTTACAGGATAATGTGGTACAGCCTCCATTTTTGGTTGTACATTCATGGTCTCAGGAGTCCTGGAAACTCAAAGGAGATATAAGTCAGGAGAGTTAAAAATACTGGAGATCTCACAGCTATGCCTCTCCAGCAAGGCACCTAATTTTTTGATTTGGCCACTGGTGTAGGACTGGGGTGTGCAGTGTCAGGGCTGAGAGGACTGCAGGTGTCCTGTGGCCTGGCCTTGCTGTGTCAGAGCAGAACAATTCAGTCACAGATGCAGATCCTTGTCTTCATTGCACAGCTCATCCGGGAGGATGGAAGCTCCAAGTACAACAGCAAAGCCGTGTGCCTGTGTTTAGTGTTCCTGCATTTGCCTCTGGGAA
Source organism: Heliangelus exortis (assembly GCF_036169615.1). Taxonomy (NCBI): domain Eukaryota; kingdom Metazoa; phylum Chordata; class Aves; order Apodiformes; family Trochilidae; genus Heliangelus; species Heliangelus exortis. Next base: position 11,194,157 of record NC_092427.1, read on the forward strand.
GGTGTGGGTATATGTGAGTGTTGCTGTTTCCCAAGATGTTTTACGTTGAGACTGTATAAGAATAAAACCCCAGAAGTTACGGGAGAAATATATTTCCTGTGGGAGGAGTGGTTAAGGGTTGTCAGCAGCTTCATGTCCCCTGACTGTAGGGTAAGGAGTCTCTGATAGGGGAGAGTAGATTTTGAGTTGTGACTTTCTCCTGCTGAGTTAATTAGCCAGTTTAAAGTACTTCCTCTCCTGAACTGGAGTTTCCTATGTGGAAAGAGAAGTAAGAGGCCATAGCTAAATGAGTGTCCCAATTAAGGATGCAGGTGAATAAGGTTTGTAAAAGGCTGTCTTGAGTCTGAGCAGAAGACCGTGTCTGCCAGTAAAATACTGTTTGGACACATCCTTATTGAAAAGAAAGGATTTACTGTGGAGTCAGCAGTCAAAACATCCTTTCTGATGTTAGAGTGCAGCATGCCACATTTGCTGTGTTTCTTTCTGGCTTTGCTTTGTGCCTGTGGACAACAGAGGTGGCATTTGAAAGAATCTTGGGAGTGTCAGAGCTGAGAGGGACAACTGTATACTGTGTGACACCATGTTAATGGGGACAGCTCTTTAGATCTGCTTGTCTTTGGATCAGTTAAATTCATAAAACCATCACCATGCACGCACACATATTGACTTAAAATAATCCTCTCTTCTTACAGTTGCTGTTTTCTTTTTTTCCTCACTGGAGCTACTAGATGTAGCTGAACCTGGTCAGACAACAGACTGTGAAGAAATGACTATGGCACTTAAACAAAAATATCTCCAGCAACTAACAGGTTTAGAGTTTTATTTCTCCGCACACTTTAGCTCTTAAAGCTCAAGGGCTGTTTGGTCATGGCTCCAAGGGCTTTATTTTAAAAGACCTGACATCAGCTTTAAGTATGTAGGGTGTTGGTAGAACTAATATAGCCTGTGCCTCATCAGCTAGTGCAGGTGTGGTTGCATCTCCTTCCTGAGGTGGAATGATAACTGAAGAGCACCTTTATGTGGTTTAGTGGAACCCTCTACCCCACAATAAGATGTCCTGACCATGTAATACAGAATCCACTTTAGGAGTTAGCAGGAAATCCCTATTGCAATTTAGATTTACATCCTGGATTATTGGGCAATAATTTCCTTTTTGCAGGAAGTTCTAACTCATGCAGAGGTCAGGTGGTGCAGGGACAGGAAGTTTAAAGCAACTCCAAGAGGATGTCTGATGAGTGCTCTCTGCCTCATCTTTCCTCTGTGAATGAGTACAAGAATATGTGTTATATGTTTTGTTCATTGAGATCAGAAGTTCTTCTGGGGTGAGAAGTTACTCTGTAGGCAGCATCTTGTGCTGTGGCACTCCTGTGGCACCTCTCCCTGTCTCTGTAACACAAATAGCCATGCTAATCTGTCTGAAATCCAAGCACCTTGTGGTTTAAATGCTTTCTCTTTGTTTTCAGATAACAATCTCTTTGAGCCATTTAATGAAAATTGTTTTAGCTTGTCTTTAATATCTTAGAGAGCACTGTGTGTATTTTTGTGTAGTTAGGAGCTGAAACCATACAGTACAGCTGGAGCTGTAGTGTTGTTCTGTGCTGTGACAGGTAGCATTGATTTTACAGTTAGGTGAGACTGATTTCAAATGTTCCCTTATTGAATTTATTGTCACCTACAACTAACAATGTTAAAAGGTTAAATGGCATGCATGTTACACTGCACACAGCCCAAAAATTTGGTTAGAAAACAAAAACTGCTCCCTTCACCTTACACAATTATTGTGTGTGGGTGTCCAGCCTTAATGAGGTTGTTCAAGATCCCTGGCCAGGATCTTTTTACATCATTTCTCTGACACTTGTGAAGAATATTTCTGGCTGAAACTCAGCTGAAAGAAGGGCAGTATAGGCTCCTGAGCTGAACAGTGGTTAATGACTCAGAGTATTCCTGAAACATCTGGGAATGACCTGGTGTCCATAGCCAGCATCAAGCCCTGTTACAGGCTTATTGTGTGAGCATGAACATGTCCCATAGACACTCCATGGATGTTTACTCACTCCTTTACAAAGCAGTTAGTATTTCACAAGAGATGCTCTGAGGCTTTGCTCAGTGGGATTTGTAAAGCTCTGAGAACACAGTCTGGGACAGCTACAGAACTGCAAGTATTAATATTACTTGGAGCCAAATAATCCTGTATAAATGTCACCTGCTTTGGTCTATGTTAACAGAAAGGGACATGAATTGACTGAGAAAAAGAGACTTTTTGAGACTGAGAAAAAAGCTGTGATTGCTTAAGTACAAACCTGGGAATTGGTAAGTTTTAACTTCTAAACTCATCCTACCAGCAGCTCGGTCATTGCCTTGGGCAAACAATGGGAAGTCAGTATCAGATTTCTCTGTTGAACTAGTAATGCCTAAGAAAAAATGAAGACAGACAGCATTTTCTAGAGTTGTGAAAATTAATCAGAGGTTGTTTTAGAGGATTGCCTGAAAAGTGCTCTATATTTCAAATGGTTTCCCATCTCTGCATATTCATTGCATGCACAGGAAAAAAATCAGCCTGAAGCACAGCTCCCATTTGGTGATTTCTGTTTGAAATGACCCTTTCCTTCATCAGAACAACAGAAAGTACAGATGTGTGCTATTAAAAACAAGATGTTCTTGTTCAGACTGGCAGCATTATCTCTGAAACTTACTGTGCTGGAGCAATGCTTGCAGAAAAACGAGATTCCCACCAGTTAGCTGCTGCTAACTCTTCCACTTCATTCCCCAAATTACATGCAGAACAGCTGGCATTAGCTACCCATATTTCCTTTGATGCCAGAAGTTTGGATTTCCTGTTCTTAGATTCCTCCACACCTGTGCTCCCAGTAACAAGCAGTGATCAGCAGTGAGTCAGTCGCTTGACATACCGTGTGTCTACTGTTGGCTTTGCTCCTAGTGCCATGTGCCAGCCTGGGTGGAAAATATTATAAAAAAGCCATAGTCCTCAAAGGCATGATAACTTGAATTATTTCCTTTCAGCCCTTCCCTTCCTGGTGTAGAAATCCAGCTTGTGTATGGAGTTCATGAACTGGAAACAAGCTGCTGACTCTGTGGCTGCTGTTGGCTATGATCCTCCAGACCTCAGCATTTGAATTGAAAGCCAGACCTCTACAATGCATTAAGGCTCACACACTAGTTTTAATTGTTGAGCTTCCTCTCAGGACTAAGAGATTAAAAAAGACTTGCCAAAGCTCTCTTGTTAGTGGTCTGTGTTCTTGTGATACCCCAGCAAACTTGACTTTGAAGTGCACATCGCAGGGGTTCATCTGCTGCTGAAGTTCTGTCAGCATAATTAGTTGGTACCAGCTTTGATGTGGACTGAAATGCAATAGGCAAATAGTCTCTTTGGAACAACCTGCCTAAATGTTCCTCAAGAAGTTACCGCGTTTGTTCCTCCTGAATTTAAAACCTATTTGTTGGCTATGAGCTTCCCGGTATGGATCTGATCCAAAGATCTCTGAAATAAAAGGAGGAGAGTGTTTTGAAATTCCTTCCATCAGCTTTGGGTCAGGCTGTCTTCTAAAGATGCTTGTCCCCTCTTCTAATCTCAACCAATTATTCTTGAGGACCATGCATATCTTTTCTGTTTTGGAAGTTTTTGCATTTTACTCCTACAGGAATGCCCAGCTCCTCTCATTTAATGTGACTTGTGGTCTGTGGAAGCAGGTTGGTTTCATTACTGCATCAAACATGGAGAGCTACCAAGACTGTATTTTAGCAGAAGGTGGAATACATCAATGTTGTACAACTGAAGTTAGAGCCAATAGCATATTTTACCTTTAAACTAGAGAGTGTACAAAGCCAGTATTTTTTTAAGCTGAATGGGGACTGCACATCTGTTGCAGTACAGCTGGAATACACATCGTTAGGGGCAGGGTGCCCTCTCCAGGGGATGGATGTAGTGCTTCATATGCTGTCCACCTGCAATAGACAGTTTTGACTTGGCTGCACTGAACTGTGGTCATGGTTGAAAATAAGCAGATTTGTTATTTAATACTTTTGGCAGTCTGACAGGGAGTCATAGTTAAAAATCTAGAGCGTCCTTGTTTGGCACCCTGTTCCCATCAGCTCAGCTCTTGCTTGTATAACAGCAGATCCCCATCCTTGTCCTCTCCTGCCAGGGGAGTGGTACCTGCAGGACAGAGAATGATCTCTAGGGTGTGGCTGTTCCTTGACATCAGCCTGCAACGGATCATCACAGTGCCACTGCTTCTCTTGGAAGAGCCTTTTGGCCTTGGCTGCCCTCTTTGGTGAGGGAGAGGAAGACTGTTTTGTAGCCTGGAGTTCATGGGTTCCAGATGCAGGGAAGTGCTGCCGTGTTAGCTTGTCCTTAGGGGTCATCTATCTGCCCTGTTGAATGCAGCAGGGCGGGTCTCTTCTGTTTCTCTGTCAGAAACCTCCCCAAAGGCAAGAGCAAACCTCAGTCGAATTGCTTCTCTTACAGGCTGGTAATTTATAGGGCTCTTTTGGCTGGAAATGGGCTGAGCTCCAACCTTTCTCTTGCTGTTTGCCCTGTAACCTCTCTTCCTTTCCCGATTCCCATCTCCATTGCCAGAAACGGGCGCGCTCCCGGCTGCTGCCCTCCCGGCGGGCAGGGCTCTCCCCAGCCCTGCTTCAGATGCTGGCAGTTCCCTTTCCTCCCTCTGCCCAGTCCCTGCAGGCTGTAATGCTTAGATGTTTGCTTTCATCCTCATAACCATACCTAATCCAGTGATTACAGCTGTTTGTGTTTTACCAGGAATCCTCTACATCTGCCTGATGGGCTGGTTGGGCTGGTAAGGGAAAGAGGAGTTTTCAGCCACTTCAACCTTGGGCTGAAATATACAGACTTTTAATGACATTTCCAACTGAATGCTAACAGTAGCTATTTATGAAGCCAAGAATGTGTCTCTTCATGCCACTTTACTGAGGGCAAGGGCACAATTAGTCATTCAGCAGACAAACATCTGGTGCTTTTGCATGCCCTGCAGCTCTTCCTAGTTAGCAGGCCTCACCTTGGCTTGGCAAAGCTCAGAATGTGCTGGTGCAGCCAATTTAGTTTTAGGCTTTTAACCACCACCATAAGTGGGCACAGGGTAAAACTTAGTTGCTCGTGTAGTATTTTCCAGTTCTGTATCCTTGTATTTCTAGATCCCAGCTCATTCTGCACAATTTCTCTCTTTAGGGATGTGTGATAGATAAAAGAAATAGGATTTTCAGAGGATTAATTCTGTTCTTTCAGGCAGAATAGGAGTCAGAAAACCAGGGACAATAAAAAATGCCCTTATGCAATCTCTGCTCCTTTCCTCCCCATGCTTGGCCTCTCTTCTGAATCCCAAAGTCACCCTTTGAACATAGGCAATTCATGGCTTGTAGTTGAATCTTTGCAAAACTTCTTCCTTTTGTTCTTTGTTCCTGTCCTTGTTTCATTCATCTTTGGCAACACACCGAGGCTTTCAGTGCTAGAATGACAACAAGTTCCTTTGTATTCCACAACTGGAGAAAGGCCCTTTTTCCAAATCCCTCTCCTTGTAGTCCACCTGCAATAACTGCCTTCTTCCAACTCTTCCAGCTCTTAGCACATCTCTTGTCCTGTCTGACACTCCGTGCGTTTTTGTTTCACATCTTTTTCCAGAAGCAGTATGCAGTGTGTGATGGGCTCCCAGTCTATGGCTGCTGCAAGGTGTCTTCAAGCTTGGAGCCAGAGCTGAAAGTGCATTACAGCTGCTAGGAATGCAAAGTGTTTGGAGGCAGAGCCCTGAATTGCTCCAGGTATCTCAGTAGGTCTTAATCCCAACCTGTTTTCTTCATCCCAGCATAGCTTCCAGGCACATTTTCAGAGGAGCACAGTGCAACTGCTCTGTTGTTTTGCAAAGTGCAAGCAGAAGTAATCATCACCATCATTTAGGAAGTTAAATCTCCGTGATGAAAAGGCTTTGCTACCTGATATTTTAGTAATTGCAAGGTGATGTATTGTACAGGAAGAACTTGTGGCCTCTGTCTGTTGTGTAATATATATTTACGGAGACCGGGTAAGTGAAATGGTGGAGGTCTTTTAACCTTTTGACCCAAAGAAGAACCTTTAGTCAATTATAAGCTAATTAGAATTGGAAAAGGGCTGACAGTCAATCAGTTCTTCCCGTGCTCCTGTGGGATTGTTTCCTAAAATGAGTTTTATCCTTTTAGCTTTAAATAACTGAGCATCTATTGCTTCCCTTGGGAAAGCATACCATTCACTAGTAGTGAACTCTAACAGCCTCAGCTCTTCTTAGTTGCTTCCCCTTTTGCTCAACCAACTCTTTTTAGATTTTTACACTTTTCCAGTATTTGTAGATAGCTCTCTTGTTACCATATGTTGTGTCAGTGATCAATGAGAAGTGCAAGTTTCATTCTTATAAATTGCTGTTTATGCTGCTTCAAGTTTTGCTCTGGAGATGTACATCTTCTGGTGCCACTAATTAATGCTCAGCTCAAACTCCAGCATGTCCTTTGATAGAGCCACTTCTGCATCTTTTGTGCTCTGAATAAAATTGTAGTTTGGGATACCTTTGAAAATGTGGCTCCACAGTCTTGCAGCAAGATGAGTCTACACAGTGGGAAGCCAGTAACCCCTTTTTTAATGGGAGTGTTCATATTGTGAGTGCCTTAGGAAAGTGATGTTGCGAGTCAGAGTAAGTCAGGACAGCTTCTGAATGGAGGCTTGTGCAGGAGAGATGTACAGATGGCTTTCTCCAAATTGTCTATGGGGGTGTGTGTGAGGAATATTTGGTATATATAATGTAGCTGAGATACTTCAGTCTTCCCAACTGTGAGGTATGGGTAATATCACTCGTAGGTGCTATTGTAAAACCTTCAGAAACCAATTACTAATCACTGCTATGTCAAACAATGCCTTAGCTTTAAAATTGGCTCATCTACCACCAAATTGTAGAGGAGCCCTTCCTTTTGGCTGTGTCAGTTTGAATCTGGCCATAGAGCAAGAGGTTTTCAGAAGAAAATACTCCTTTTTAGGCTGTCCTTATAGTCATTCAGTTTAATGATTAGGCTACCATTTTCATTAATGTCAGCTCAGTGCAGCAATCTGGAAATATACACCAACCCCTGCTTTACGAATTTTATGATTCATTGTAAATTAAGAAGAATCCTTTTTTAGGAAACCTGGAATTTTACTGGTCACCAAGGATCCAGAGAATCCATTTAAGGGAAAAATACTAGTAAAAGTAGGAGAGGATAAAAAGCATCACTGGCTGTGTATTTTGGTGTAAATCACATTCATTTCGTAAAAGTCTTGAACACATCCCTTAAACTTTAATACCTGACTTTCAAGCCCAGCAGTCAGTGGAGGTTTTAGCACCAGCCAGAGAGTACTCATAGTTGGCAGGCAGATGGTCCTTTCCCCTCTTTTACATTCTTTTAACGCACTAACACCGCCAGTTGGGCTTTTGAAAGCCTCATTAATTTTCCTTGCTGTTTGGCAATAAGACCTTGCTTGTACCTTGCTGTCTTCCATTACTGAAACCTCTGCAGTTTTCTGATTGCTCCTACTTGTTGCTTTGATGTGGGGCTGGATCATTTGCCTGGCTCAGGAACCAAATGGTGGAGATGTTGAGTGATATAGAAACAATCTGGGATGTGATGTAAAAAGCACAACTGGTTTAGAGTGTGGAGAGGAGAAATTTGGTGTGTAGGTGCAAGGAGAGAATTAGAAATGAGAGAGAAAGGTTCATGACAAGACAATTTTGATGTTAGATCCAGCAAACTCAGAAGAGACTGCATCTTTTTCTGATTAAGCTGTCCGTGCTTCGGTAATGTGGAGTAACCAGTGATATTTTTCTATACTTTCTGGAGAATTCTTAGGCTTTTTTTAAGCTCTGCAAGTGTGTGACTCATTTAGGGATACTAGTTTTGCATAACTTCTTCCTTTTTATTTTTCTTTTTTTTTCCTCCCCCAAAAAGAAATGCTTTACAATGCAGCCCCTCTTAATAAAGTGAATCTGCAGAAGAGGCAGCATATGGAGTGGTTTCCATATCTCATTATTGAAGTTACAGATGGATTTTTTGACTGCCTGCCCTGCAAACTCATTTGGAGACAGGTTTGTTAAAAAATGCATGTGCCCTTGGTTACCTGGAGAGAGCAGAGGTGCTTTGTAGCTCTGAGTTAAGTTAAACGAATGAAGCCTGTATTATTCATCAAGACAAAATCATTTTCTGAATCTGAAAAAGAGAAACTGTCTTGTCTTTGAAAATCATTTATCTGGCCTTGATTTTCCTGAGGGCAGTGAGTAGAAGTCGAGTTAAAAACAGAGACTAAAACTCTTTTTTTTTTTTTTTTTTTTTTCTTTTTTTTGTGGAAAAAGTAAATTGCCACCAGAACCACTTTTGATCAAATGAGTGTCTTCTGCAGGAACTGCCTGTGCTGCCTGCACAGCCCAGTGTTGCAGTGGTATCTGCTCTCCAGTCACTGCTCCTTGCTTTTCCTTTTGTGTGCCTGGCAAACTGAGAAAGATGGATATGTAAAAGGTTTTGTCTTCCTCAAGTGAACTTCTGGAAGGTGAAGAGCTTGCTGATAGATTCATAGCAGTTGCACCTGTCAACATGTGTACAGAGAAACCAGAGGTGCTAGGAATTCATGGTAAGAGCAGCTCTGCTGATGGTGAGGGGAAGCAGTGTTGTTATGTCACGGCTTAAAGAGGACACGTCCAGCATTTTGCAGATCTCAGCCTGGGGTGTGATTGTCTGGATTCTCACAAGTTAAAAAAGTCAATATAACCAGAGCTTCAGGGCAGAACTGAGGGTGATTGTCATGATTCATCTGCTGAGTTCCTCAGCCAAAGGGTGGGATGTTGCTGGAGTCATTATCTTTAAGGTAAGAATTAATTCTGATATCCAAACTGTCTTATCCATGTCATACCTCATTGCCCTTTGCTTTTGGGCCCCTGAGTCTTGGTCAGACTGCAAATTGGAGCAATCTTTTCTTGCTGCCATGGTGAGCTACAAATAGATCTCCAGAGGAAGGTGTGTGGGGCCTGTATGTGCAACATCACCAAATAGAACAAGGCAGTCCCAGCTGGGGGATGAGTGAGTATGGAAAATAACAGAAGTAATATATTGATTGGTTGATTTTACTCAGCTATTACACTAGGAGAGGGGGAAAGTCTGCACACAAAGAATTAGAATTGATGAGTTTGGACAACATAGATCCATATTCACTTTTGGTCTATCAACCAACTTGTCTCTTCTAAATTACCCTGAATAGGGTAATTTGTAAAAAGTAAGCACACCAGCCAGCCAGTAAGGCACAGCAAAAATTATTATGTAGTTTTTGCCCTAAAAATTCAACTGATCCCTTTTAATCCTTGATGCCAGTGGTGTTCATATATTTTCATTGATTCTCTCCTACCACAGTGGTAGGTAGTAAGCTAAAATCCGAACATGATACAAGAATATTTAGCCTCATCTTCAAGAGGAAGAGTTCCAGATGTTCCCTGTACAAGGAATGTTCAAGATGTATTTGTGTCTGCATGTAATTCTCTATAACATTTCATTGGTTATAGTATTCCTCATTTTCTCTCCTAGAGTATTTTTGCATTTATATGATGCTGCTAAACAAGTGCTGTTTTCCACTTTAGAGCTCACTGTAGTGCTGGACAGGATGGAATGTCTCCTGAGGATAGTTCACAAGATACTTCATCACATGGAGTGTGAAATAATTACCAGTAATAGTACATATCATGCCTCCTTAGTAAATCTTTTAGGTTCAAAATTTTAGAGAAAATCTACCAGTTTTCTTACTCTTTCGAAAACTGTATTGGTTGCTACCCAGATTCTTGCAATATCATTTTGTCTGGCTATTTTGTCCCCTTCATTATATAGCAGAACTTAATTGAACTGAATGAACCCTACATGAAGTACCCTGCTCCTGTTAATTCACAAATGTTATTTAACAATTTAAAAACTCTTAACTTCACTCAGTAGTTTTAGAGCATCAATCACTAAATTTATGAGAGCTTTCTAAATATGTCATGCAAGTTATGCATTCCACCCCCAAATACATATACCATAAAAATTTATAAGTGTTGGGGAAGGCTTAATTTTGCAGCTGTTTGCTTGCTGATCTGGCTACATACATCACTGGAACACAGCATAATGAATTAGTCTTTGGGGGCTTTTTCTCTGTGCAGTGGAGGCTGCCATCAAATGTGGTGTTATAGTTGGAGTTGAGCTGGAATAAGATGTTCTCACTCCAACTGCTCATCTCTGTAATCTTGTGGAAGTTGTTTTATTTAGGTTAACATGCTTTACTTCCCACTTGGAACGGTCTAGGAGTGCTCATAAAGTCAGTTGTTACATTCCTCTGAGAAGTGGTAACATACTACCACAAGGTTTACTGTTGTTTTTTATTGTCTAGCTATTGCTTAGATTGTAATTGTGGCATGCATTTATTTGCCTTGGATTAACACTTTTGTTTTTTAAGAAGTCTTTTCTTCTTCAGCTGCTACTCCTTCCAGTCCTTCTCTCCTCAGATCTTGCGGTCTTGACTTAAATTTTGACAGGTTGTTTTATTAATTTTGAGCCTTTTGACTCTATTGTGTAAGACAAGACACAGAAAAAACTGCAGTATAGTAGCAGTCCATCGTTTTGTGTTAAGCTCATATACAGTGCCAAGCACAGTGGGACCCTGGTTCCTCAGCAGGACTCTGGAGGATGCAGAGTCTGGGACTGGGATGACATTTCCAGAATATTGACTCTGCTCCCTGCTTTGGAAGGGTGGTATGTTGTGCAGTCCTTAATACATCTAGCAAGAACTATTTTTAAAGCACATAGGTGTCTTGTCTCCATTGTTATCAAAGGAAACCTGTTAAAGAAACTCAGTCCTTTGATAGTGAGGGATATTTTCTGAGGTGTATGCTAATTCTATTCAGAGATAGTTTATATAATTTATTTTCTTGTATAGACACATTCTTTTAACCTAGATGGCTCTTTCTTTTATACCCGATATATTTATAGCAGTGATCATCTCCCCTCTAAGCTTTTGTTTTACTAAGCTAAACAGTCTAATCTCATGAGATTCATAAAGTGTCAGGTATCATGAATAGCTTTTCTCTGGACCCACTCAAGTTAGAATTCCTCTTCTTTGGGTACAGGATAGAACTTCTCCATTCATGTTTTCCTATCTCTGCCAGAAAAATGTGTTTTAATACAATTATGTGGCTTCTTTCGTCTTTTTAGCAATGTGCCCTGTTAGTGGCTCAGATGCTCATGAATGCAGTTATCAACTCAGGTCTTTTTCTTCCTCTTTTTAGTCAGCGATGTCCTCAATATTGCTGCTGGGTTTTAAATACATGATCTTGCCTTTTGCATTATTAAACTTCTTGTTCCACACCTCTGATGTCATCTATGATATCACTGTCCTCTTCTGTATCACCAACTTTTTGAACTGTGAATCAGCATCACCTTTGATTAGAACATGCCAAGGAATCAAAAATGTGTGAAATACTGAACTGGCTGCAAGCTGCTGGTGTAGCTCTTGCTGAGCATCTGCCTCATTTGCAGGGACTTAGGTTGTAATGAAGCTGCAGAAGTTGCAGTCAGAAGTTTCCATCTTTCACTTCACGGTAGCAGACCATACATTTAACTCTGAATGTCTTTAGTTAAATCCCTTAGGTACCTGTCATGTTGGTTTCCACAGTGTTGCAAGATCTTGTGCTGTGCTGAACTATTTCAGTGTCTGCACACTTCAAGTTACTCAGTGTTTGCTAAGATAAAGCTGATTTTCTCAGGGCAGCTTCTCAACAAATGTTTCCAAAAATAAATTTTTAGATGCAGAATTCTTTGCAGGACTGTAGCCTAAATCACTTTCAATTTGATTATGCTGCAGCTGCAGTCTGCATCAGGCTGCGTGTGGGTATTTGCTCTTCCCTGCCTGCTGTGACCCACTGTCATTCCATTAATGAAATTGGACTAAGCACAATTTACTTCAAAGCAGTGGAACTTCATATGGGCAAAATTTATGCCTATGTGGAGCTCCTCACTAGAGCAGGATTTTATGCAGTATTACTGAATCTGCTAATCTAGACACAGATTGGAAATTTCACTTGCTAGCAAAACCTGAGGCTGGTTAAATTCCACGTTAAAATAGTCTGTAGCTGGATCCCACTGACCTACTCAGTGATTCAAGTGCCGTTACACCAGGGGATGAGTCTGGCCAGTTAATTTACCCTTGATGACAGCAGTTGTGCCACTGATCTACACAATCGGATTGTGTTTTGGCATTGAAGGGACTCCGGGGAATCTCACGTGATCTGCGCTGTGAAATTAATTTGATAATGCACTGTTGTTTTCCCTGAGCTTGATCGGTCGTTCCCTGCTGAAGCTGAGGCCCTCAGGATTGGATTCATCACGTTTAGAAACCGGCTACAGCTTTCTATTTACAGGATGTCAAAATGCCTGTGTGGTCTTTCTCTAAAAAACAACAAAGCACAGCGCTGTGTGGAAAAGGAGGCCTGACGGAGGTTTCTGCCAGTGAGGGGCACATTATCATCCCTCAAGCTTTACAGTTTACTACCAGCACTGTAATCCATAATTTCTGCCCCGTGAAAAGCTGGCAGCGAGTTTCTTTAGAGCTGATCATGGGTGAATCTGCAGGTGCTCACTTACGAAGGAACTGATGCAGTCCATTCTGATGAACATGAATCCCAACAGGTTCAGGGGGAAGCATCCGGTCCCTTCAGGCTGAGATCTTTCTGTATCATGCCTGCAGAATTTAGCTGTGCCAAGCTAAAGGCACTGGGCCAGCTCTAGCCTTGGTGTAAGTCCATTAGCATCGGTGGAGTTGCCTGCACCTACACAAGGCTAACTTTGGCCCATTGTGGTTAAACTTCTCTCAGTATTTCCACTAAGCCCTTTTCTTTATTCACGGGTTTAGAAGCTGGCTGTAAAAATGTGCTCCATGCTGACATTTGGCATGCAGCATCTCCTCATCCTGGGAGCACAGATTTTCTTCCTCTGTAAAACAAAGCAAAACAAAAAGAAAACCCAAGCCCCATTGAGGAATTTTAGTCTTATTTCCTGGATTAGAAATAACTAGGAGTTTTGTTTCAGATTCTTTCCTATTCACCTTCATCTCTGGGGTGTATTTTGTGTTAAAGATTATCATATGCATCTGTATGTACATAAAGAGAATCTATTCTTATGTGCAGTGTCAACTCATGTTTCCTGCTTTGGTAGTTGGGGCAAGATGACCCTTTTAGGGAACACAAGGTATTGCTTAGGCCACTGTGTCCATAAATCAGTGGTTTGTGCTGAAGAGGTAGCTGCTTTGTGGATCTGTATCCCTTATCTAAATCATTTACTGTGAGCACATGCAGCTCTGTTTTTATCTTCACAGAAGGATGTGAGAATTGATAAATTTGTTACTGAAAATAAGTGTATATGTCGGCTTTTAAGCAGAGAACTTTCAGCTTTAGAGTTGCTTGAGAATAATTCAATACAGTTTTGCATGGCCCTGGTCTTCTGGTGGCCAGTGGTGTAGTGTAGACAAGTCACAGGTGAGTTACCTGTCTGAGTGAATGGCAGAAATGCTCACTCAGCAAAAGAGAGGGGCTTGACTGAGTCAGTTGTGCAGAGGCTCGTGCCAGAGCAAGTTTACATGAGCATTCATAAACCTGGTAGGACTTCTGTGATATTTCTTTGCTTAAACTGTTTCTTTTTTTTTGTTTCTTTTTTTTTTTTCAAATGCCATTATTTTATGGACAATAGAATCAGCCTCACAGCTGCTCGTAGACAAAAGTGCAGTTTCAGTGTTTGTGTAGAATATGCTGGAATTCAGTAAAAAAAGGGAACCTGCTTGGTGCTACTGCCAACACCCAAGGGGTGAGTTGGGCTGAGAAGTGAGTGCTGTAAGGAGAGACTCTGATTTCTACCTTCAGGTTTGTCCTGGATCCCACATGGCTACAGAAGATTACACAACTGTAATTAGGAAATCTAGGTGTGGGAGGGGTGTATCTATTAGCATATTTATCTATTTCACAAGGTTATGGCAAATTCTGAAAGATAGTCATGCCCATGCCTTTTAAACAGCTGCACTGATTTAGGTTGTTGCTGTCTCTCAGCTGTTCATTATCTGCTGCTCAGCTGACTCATCATGTAAGTATTCCTAATTTGTTTCCCTACGAAGTGAAACAGTTTATTTAATGAAGCTTTTAATTAGGCTGATAGTAAGAAGGGATGGCCAGATCTTAAAGCATCGTTGTTTTCATGGCTGAAGATAGGATGATAGCCACAAACTTTGCAAAAGCCTGTGGAGGTGCAGAGGTAGAAGTAATGGTTCCATTCATACCTTTAAGATACATCTTACCCTAAATCCATAGGATAAACTGTTTCTAAAGCACTTTATGGGCTGCTTCCTCTCATCTGGATGAAAATGCAAAGGTCTGTAAAATAGAGCCAAAGAAAACTGGGGGGAAAATAATGGTCTTGTAAAGTGCAGGTTTCCTGGAAATAAAATGAAGGCATGACAGTAAAGCTGTAGATTCAGGCTTAACAATGCTCATGGGCCTTATAGCAGCAGTATTTACATAGCCAGTGATAGAAAAACCCCAGTGCTCACAGATCCCTTTTTTTAGACCAGAATACCTTCACAGGTTTACCCAGTGCATTGCCTTTTTTAGCTCCTCTTGCATCAGTCCTGGGAGAGCATATGTTCATGGGCCTGTGAGCAGTAAGACCTTGTTTGGTTCTTTGTTACAAAAATATCACAGCCCATCTGCTTTTTCCAGTTGTAGAGCTGCCCTGGTTGGCATCTGGTTGGCAGACCAGCTGCAGGGAGCACTAGATAGGTACACATTTAGGATTAATTTAATGCAGACTATACAATCTAGTACATTTTCACACACTCCTTTGATAACTCTTATGCTTTAGTTTTCAGTGCTTCTGGATTTGGGGAAAAATCAGGCCCTGAGGGCATGCTGGCTCTGCTTTTGAAGCCCCTGAGCTTGACAGAAGCTGTGGATGCTCAGGACCTCTTAAAGCTAAGCCATAGGTTGTGCTGTATTTGCTCAGACAAAATTAGTACCTCATCTGCAAGTAGTTCCACTTGGTTCAGAGCAATCCTGAACTGAAAAAGGCATTTCACAGTAGGATGGAGCTTTAGAGTCAGATGACTGAATCCATTAGAATAAAGGAGTGTGAGTATCCCAAGGGTACCTCAGCCCTTTTTGAAAGGGTCAGTCTGAGAATGTCTTCGATGCTGATGGGGATGACATTTCTGCATGCTGCTGACCTGCACCTGCTAAAGATCTGCCAGCCAAGCTGATGAACTCTGCTGTGTGAAGACCTCTTGTTAAATTATGTTACTGTTTACAAAATAGAATATAGAACCGAATGTTGCCATTATATTTTCCATATATTTTTTGTTCAACCCCAAACCCCAAAGCTAGCCTTGCTTTATCTTGAATCAGTTTCCCTTTCCAGTGCTGTGTTCTTTACTGTCTCCCCTCTGCATTCCTGGAATGCACAGAAATAAAAATTAAGTGGAACTGTTTCTAGGAGTCTTCCTTGTAAAGAAAAGCTTGGATTTGTTACAAATGTTGGGACAAATAATGAGTTTAACTTTGAAAGCACTTTGTGATGCTTACTGTGTGATAGAACATGTTATTTGTTAAAAGAGTGCAGCATTTTTCATGGCCTCTGGTTTTTACTGCTCTACCCTCTGTATGTCCTTTACTGAGTCTCTGATCATTTTGGCACCTGAGCACAACTGGGGCTTGATGCATTAGAGTATTATGGATTTGTTTCTCTGCTGCCTATTAAATATGCACCCTAGTTTAAACTGAAATTATGGCCAAAATGCAGGAATTACAGGTGGTATTTTGTACCCAGGGCAATTCAGGAAGTGTTAATGGCCTAATCTGACTGTAAAAGGGAATAATTTGTCTAAACCTTTGTAAGTACTGTCAAGTGCTGCAAGGTGCAAAATATTCTAAACAGTAAAGAGCCATCATTAGAGGGGAACAGAAAACAGCCTGGCTTGCTTAGCCCAGCAAAGATGAGGTGGAAAGGGGATACGAGGGTCCATAAATATATCATGGGTGTTTATACCAGAGGAGAAAAAATCGTATTTAAGGAGTAGGCTGGCACAGGTTTAGATTATGTATTTGTTGGCTGTGAGCAAGTTCAGACTGGAAACTGTAATTTTCTGGCCACAAGAGAAGTAAGGGGCAGGTCTCTGTCACAGCTTTTGAAAGGGCGAATGTGTTTAGTGTGGATCATGGTTGTTTATGAAAAGGATCAATGATGCCCTTGTGTGTGAGAGCAAGAGACTGAGTGACCCAGCAGAGTTCAATAGAAGAGCACGAACAGCCAGACTTTTGTTTTATACATTTAAGTGTCCCATTCAAATCCACATCCTCAAACCCCAGTTAAATCGTCCTTAGTTTACCCCATTGCACACGTTTCTATGACTTTGTAGGGGGTGAGATCTGGGTATTAATCATAAAATTTTACCTTGCATAAAGTAAAACTTGACATTCTCATGATGGCCAGCAGAATGCACGGTTGGAAAAGAAGTATATTCACCTGCTTGTCACTGCTCTTATTTAGACATGACTGGGTATAATAAATCTCTAGAGTTATCTTCCACATGCAGTATTCTGTACCTTATGAATCCCTTGAGTGAAGTTTAATGAGAAAGCAAGGTCACAGAACAATAAGGGGAAATTGCTGTGTTCCAGCAATGAAGACAAAAAGATTGATCCAGTCAATAGCCATTCAAGTCAGAGGAAACCTTTACATCGATTTCAATGGAAACTGGATCAGAGCCTTAGTCAGTAAATTACTGTCTGGTCTCAGCACTGTGTAAGTCTAGGATCGTGATATAAAAAAAATATCTGTGGAGACATTTTACTCTCTGTCTGTGCTGTAAGGTGTAAGAAACACAGGAAAAGTGATCCCAGTTGGAGCATTTTCCACAATGCAAGGGTCATTAGTTTTCATCTGGAAATATGAATTATAATTCTGAATTATATAGAAAATGCACATTGGCATTTCTGATCTCTTTTTCAGGAACAATCATTTTCCTTCTCAAAAACAGAGCAGATAATCATATTTCTTCTAGCAGTAAGGAGACCTCTGTATGTCAGTGGTTTCAATCAGACATTGAATTTTCCTCCTTGGTGATTTAAAATAAAGATGAGTTCAAGCTGAAGTACTGAATCCTCAACCTGAGACTTTGGGACAGGTTTCTAGATTTACAGCTGGGTTATTCTACCAGGGGAGTGGCTGCCTGAGCTGACACGTTGCTCTTGTTAGTCTAGTAAAAAAACTGGATCCAGAGCAAGATCCACAGAGTGGTGCTGTTGTGGCTGCCCTAAATTGCCAGTACCCTCCAGAACTAGCATGTAGCACATGCACAAATCATGTTGCTGAAGGGCTACTATGAAGTCCATTTTTGAACTCCATTTTCAAGGTGATGGCTTGGGGCTCAAAGGCTGAGAGACCAAGCAGGTGCCAGTGGCAGAGGCAGTACTGAATCACAGAGACCATCTTTCAGGATGCTGAGCTTCATTTTAAATTCTCAGTTTCCTCTAAACTCCAAGGGCTCCCATATCATCTGAGTTACATGTGTGGATTTTTTAAGAAAAGCTTTCTTTCCCCTCATTAATGTGGAACATTTTTAGAAATGGGGTCTGTTGGGGGACTGCCAATAAAATCTTTTTTTCACCTCCTGCATTGTCAGGCAACAGAACAAGGCCAAGCAAAGAAAAAAGATGAGGAAAACCACATGGCAAGTGGAACCATATTGCAATTCCAAACATTTTTGGTATGCCAGTTTATTTTCCAATTATGCAGACAAGACTGTCCCTGTTTCTTTTGCTATTTAAATTGAACTATCAGGTCTTCAGGGATGGGACCCTCTCATTAGAATACTGTTTAGTGTTTAGCATTTTGTTTCAGAGCTGTCCACAGAGAATAATTGAATCTGACTATTGTGTTTGTCTGTGCAAATAGACACCTTGGGCAATCTCTTCAGTAGCACTGCAAAGCCTCCACTTAGCATGCACACACTGCAATGGTTGCTTAGCCTGCCCTCCCCTGTGGGATAGCTGTGTATCCTGAATGCACTTGCACACACATCAAGCTGTGCTGACAGTTTTTTGGTTGGCACCATCACTGTGGGCTTTCCAGGCCACAGAGAGATGGCTCTGTGGATGAGGGAAGGCTGATAGTCTTTCTGCTTCATAGTTGGTGTTTATATTTGCTTAACTGTTACAAAGTTGGAGACTTTTGGTGCTTGGTGAGAAAGCTCTTGCACCAGTAAGGAGCGTGGGCTGTAGTGGTCACATCTCTGTTGGCTGGGCATCTACACAGAGCTCCCTTAATCCCTGAAGCCACCTCCCAGGGATGCCATCCAGTTGCTGCACAGAGTGCTGCAGCCTCTGTCCCTTTCTGAGGGTGCATTTTGTCAGTGGATCCTTCAGCTCACCCAGGGGCTATGGCTGGAGCATGGGGTCAGTGCAGGGTTGCACACCAGCACGGGTGTGTGCTTCCCAAAGTGCTCCAGAGGTTTTTCCTGTCGTGTGAGATGGTCTGTAGCATATCCCTGGTGTTAACTGCTGGAGCAGAGGAAAGGAGAAGCCTGCAAGTGCCAAAGTTAGAAGCACATTCCCTTGTATTTCTCAGAATTCCCACGGTAGCGCTGCTTCTCATCTTCCACCCTCCTGAGAAATTTCAGAAAACACGAAGCTGTCTTCACCATTTTCACTATATTCTCTCCAGCTTGTAAATATCAGGTCTGTGTTCCTGTGCTCTCTTTGGGCTCTAGCTGTGAGGGGTTACTTCCCTCTTAGGTCAGCTGCTCATCAGGAGGTGTGAGCAGTCCCTGCTGTTTTACTGCAGATGAACTGGCTGAGGTATCTACCATTTCAGCTCAAGTGAAATGACCTTTCTGCTTCAGCTCAGTTTGTTGTTGATGTGTGGCTTTGCTGGTGCCACTGTACTGGGAGCTCAGGTTGAGTTCCTTGTTTGCTCTGACCCCCTAATACCTTTCCTGGAAAGCAGTGGCTCTGCAAGCAGTTCTTTAGACTTCAGGGCTGAACTGCACTCTGGTCTCTTGATGAATGATCCCCCCCATTTTACTAAATTAACTGAGGGGTTGGGGTTTTTTTGATTGTTTGTTGGTTGGTTTTTTTTTTGTTTTTTTGAGTGGAGCACAGCATTGTACACTTGTCTAGACTGCAGAGACCAGCTGAATGCATCACCTCATTAAGAGATCCTGCTTTCTTCATATTCCTTAGCTAGGTTTCCTTTTTGGCTTTGGTCCCAGTCTGTCCCTCAAAAACTAAGGTGACTGAATTCAAACAGTTAATATCAGTGGGCCTAAGTGTTACTGTTCCAGGTAAGGGCACAGCTCCATGTGCCAGGGTCCTCTGTGGCATATCTTAGCTCTGGAGATGTTCTCTCTTGTTCTTTGTCAGATGTCACTTGTCACCTTGATCAGCTCTGAGCCATTGGGGTCAGAGAGCTCACAAGTTGTGAGGAGAGCAGAGCTTGGATGTGGCAGTGGTCAAAAGTGCATCTTTGAGACGGGCTGAATCAAAACCATCAGGAAAAAAAGAGACCTGATAAGTGTGCAGATTTGAGAGGTGTCTGTCTCCTCTCTGTGTTGATGAGTTTAGCTCCAAACTCTGTAGCTCTGATGTGTTTCTGGCATTTTTAGGAGCCACAACAATGTTAGTAAGGTGGGAGCTTCTCTAGGAACTGGAGATTAATAGTTTTCCTTTCTCTGAACTGGCATTGAGCATACCCTGCAGAGATAACTCACAGGGGCCTGGCTGTTAATGTGAACAGAACTGGAACAGATAGGACATATTGAGAATAAATTCCCAACTTCCCCATGCATGTCTTTATCCTCTGCCATTTCAGCAGTGTGGTGGAAACAGATAGTATCCTGAAGCTTTTTTTCTTCTTTCTCTCTAGCACAAGACATGTAGGATATTACAGACATCAAATCAGAAATGCATACTAACATATTTTACACACACTATCTCTCTCTCCACCCCCAGCTAGGAGATATTTAAAATAAAACCAGCCCGTTCAGAAGTGCAAATGAAGCAGTTATAAGAGAGTTAACCATATCAGCTTCCTGAAAAAAAGTGTATCCTAGTGCATTTGGCTCTGGCCTGGGACTGAGGAGCTAAGGTACTATTTCTGTCTCTGCTATCAGTTTTTCCCTGATTGTAAATACAGACATGTATCACCTTCAGGAGAGCTTTAAAACCAGTTGAAGGAAGCAATGGGAGAGCTGTAGGAATGAAGAACCTGCTTGGTTCTGAAAAAAATCTGTAACTTTTAATTTTTGTACCAATATCTAAGCAGTTCCTGTTCTGCCTTGCCTGAGAGGCCTCCATTAGGAGTGGAGCTTCAGCATATGGGACACTTTGAAACATGCAATGTGAGCCAGAGCCAGCCCTGAACAGATGGCAAAGTGTTCCACACAGATAGACCTCCTGCCCTGTTGCAGTGAATGGGACACTGCTGCTATAAACAGCTTGTGGGATGGATGCCTAATTAAAGAGAAGAGGCAACAAGTGAGCATCACAGTGGTGGGGAAATGGGAAGGTAACTGGAATAAGTGGGAGTGGTGGTGCGGTCTAGATCGCACACAACTGGAGTTCAAATTCTGGTTTTACTTAGTTAGAAAAATTCAGCTCTCTATGCCCGCACTTCTGCTTCCATTTAAAACTAAAACTATTTTTAAACCTCTGTATATCTTCAGAAACCCGTTTCTGCCTGTTTTCATTTCACTTTTTAAAAATTACTAGTTTAACCCAGTAAGACTTACCATGGATTTTCTTAAGGGAAAGAAATGGATTCTGCAATTTCAAGCCAATAATGATCTGTTTGTGTACAACATGAAAGAAAAAAATCGAAGGAATTTTTTGACAAGGAACAGACGCCTCTGTAAACTAATCTTTTCTAAGCCAGCTCTGGAGAGGTTTAACTTTCTGGTGTTTCCCATGAAATCTACATAACTCAGTGCTGTTCAGCAGTTTCAGGTCACTTGATGGGATGTAATTAGCATTCATTAATGAGCTGGTGAGTCCACCAGCCAAGGAAAGGTTTAGGAGTCTGCAACATGTACTTTGTGCATCACACGCGATTGTTTGATCCATTAAGACATTTCTCCTCAGCTCAGAAGTTGCATTTGGTGCATATATACAGATATAGGGTGCATATGGGGTGTATATGGGGTGTGGGGCAGCTGCTTAGAAGAATGTGACAGAATCAAAATCTGTGGTTCACTAACAATTTGTTCTTTGTGAGCTGCAACTACTGCTCCCATTGATGGCCTAGGAAGGAGATGCTAACAGTGTAGGATAGGAAGGGGAGAATGTGGTGTATGGAAGAGCTGTGTGTTTATGGGGGGAGGCCCTAAAGCTTGGGATAAGTGACATAAAAAGCCTCCATGAGTACACAGAGAATGCCTGATTCTTGTCCATCCTTAGAGGGAGATGCTCTATAGGAGAGCAGATGTCTTCTTCAGAACTAGTCACTGGAATTTGGAAAGGATGTCAGGGAAACCAGCTTTTGACTTGGAGAGCAGTATATAGCACATGTTTTCTGAAATACTTTCTGACTGTGCATGTTCAGCATGAGCAATAATTTAGGCCCCAGTCCAATACCCACAGAAGCTAATGGGTGTCTTTCTGTTAACTTCTTTTTAATAGACCAGGCCCATAAAGAGAAGACAAGCATATTTTTAAGAGCCTGCTAATCTGTGTAGCATGTGTTACTTCAAGTGAAGTCCCCTAGCACACTGTGAATGGAACATTTCCAAAAAAAACCAAAAAAAAAACAAACCCCAAACCACCAAAGAAAAAAAAGTAAATATCTATTTGTGGAAGTAAGAAACTGTAACAGCTGAGAAAGGAAAGGTCAGCTGCATTCCAGGCTAAAGACTGAAGATCTTTATGGTTATGAATGTGCTTTTCCCATGTGTAGGAGTTTTGAAGATGCCTCTATATTAATTATGTAGGGAATAAAATACTAATAACAAGAAATCCACACAAACAAATCCTAAATCTCCTCACTTTTCCTCAAAATAAATTGTACGAGTGTAGGAAGCGAGGAAGCCAAAATCCTTACAGACAAAGGAAAAAAAAAGTCTTACTTTTTGCTTAAACAACACAGCTTTTGTTGGAAAGTATATTCTAATGTGAAAAAATAATTTGGTGTCATTATTACACTGCGTGTTTGTACAACTTTGTTTCATGTTGTTTGTATGGCTATTTCATATTTCTTTTTGTTTTTAAAACCAGAAGGGCCTGTGAGCATCTAGCCTGATTTCTTGTTAAGCTACAGAAGATGGAATTTTATCTTCTAATTCCAGCATTAAATCAAATAATATATGACCGTGCAAGAATATAACTATGGTAGTAAGAAATTATAACTTACAGCATGTAAGAAATGGGCATCTATGACATTCCAAGTTGAAGGACTAGATAAAGTGTAAGAAGTCTGCTTTTTGCAGTGTGCTTGTCTAATTTTACCTTCTAGTGCTTTGATCTTGTTATACCTTTGTCTGCCAGATTAAAGAGCTGCCTGGGATCACACACCAGATACTGTGTAGGTACTTACAGACTGTGATCAAATCTCCTCTTAACCTGCTCTTGGATAAGCTAACAAGATTGAATTCTCTAAATCTCCCACCGAAAAGCCTGTTTTCCAGACCATGAATCATTCTTGGCCATTTGTTTGATACTGTTGCACCAGTGTGAAATTGGAGGTGTCCAGTGGAGAATCAAGCTCTGTTGCTTTATTTATTTTGTAGAGCCTCTTGCTCTTTGAAAAGTATTAGGCTTTAAATACTTCCCAAAATGTGACCAGCTCTGTATTTCAGCCAAAGTAAAAAAGCAGCAGTCTAGAAGCATCTCCCCTTCTTGCGTAAACCCAGAATTGTAAGTATTTGTATACTGGTAAATGTTTCTTTAGCACTTCAGAGAGGCAGTGATGGTGAAGTAATGCTCACTGAGCCCCAAATGGTGCTTGAAAAGCTTCTGAAGGAGCCAGGAAATGTTATGGTTGGGACCAATGGGATAGCATTGCCAGTATTATGTTTTTATCAGCTAGGTAACTGAATCATTTATCTTCATGATCCTCTTGCTACTGAAATCATAGAATCATAGAATTGGCTGGGTTGGAAGGGACCTCAGAGATCATCAAGTCCAACCCTTGATCCACTCCCACTGCAGTTCCCAGCCCATGGCACTGAGTGCCACATCCAGTCTCTTTTTAAATATCTCCAGGGACAGAGAATCCACTTCTTCCCAGGGCAGCCCATTCCAATGCTTGATCACCCTCTCAGTAAAGAAATTCTTTCTAATGTCCAACCTAAACCTCCCCCGGCACAACTTGAGACCGTGCCCTCTTGTCTTGCTGAGGGTTGCCTGGGAAAAGAGACCAACCCCCACCTGGCTCCAACCTCCTTTCAGGGAGTTGTAGAGAGTGATGAGGTCTCCTCTGAGCCTCCTCTTCTCCAGGCTGAACACCCCCAGCTCCCTCAGCCTCTCCTCATAGGATCTGTGCTCGAGTCCCTTCACCAGCCTGGTTGCCTCCTTTGGACCTGCTCCAGGACCTCGATATCCTCCCTGAACTGAGGGGCCCAGAACTGGACACAGGACTCGAGGTGTGGCCTCACCAGCGCTGAATACAGGGGCAAATTAGTAGGGAGTCCTCCACAGACTCCTGTGCAGTCAAGAGAATCACTTGTCATCTCCTTGGAGGCTGTACCTGCTCAATCCAGTCATCTCTTTGCTGTGTGCCCATTTCTTGGGAAATCTGAGCATTACAGTAATATTATACTGTAAGTAAGTAGTGACTTTCAGCTGAGATCTGGATGCAGATTTTGGTGGCCTGGGCAGTAGGAGGGCTCTCGTGTTTGTTGAGTGTGCCAGTAAAAAAAGAAAGTTGGCTGCTGTCTGCAGTGAGACAGTGTCAAAACTGACAGCCATCAAAGCCATCAGAGTTTAGAAGTTCTTGTCTGTGTCAGTCACTAGACCTTTCACACTAAAGCTCTATTTCTCCTGGTGTCTGCCTTTGACACCAGGCAGCAGCAGGTGCTTAGGGCAGAACCTATGCAGCATGCAATGCATCAGTATACAGAGCATTCTTCCCTGGGAAGTTTACCTGCATTCAGGGCTGATAACTTTCTTTAATGTTTCTAACTTAGCCCTTTTAAAATTACATTGTTTGAGCTTATCTTAACCAGAAGATAAATCAAAATGTTCCTAGCTCATGCCAGTGTTAGATTTAGGAATACAGGTCTGTTCAATTCACCTGTTGAGAAGTAAATTCAAATTTTAACTCTTTTTTTAACTAAAAATAGTGCCATTTGGGTTGTGGTTTGGAAGCTTATGTATTCTGAATGGGGAGAGGGAGTAATGCCTTATGAACACAGAAAGACACATAGGATGTGTGTGCTCCCAACTATGTTAGGTGGAAAGTAGCTTCTGAAAGGAAATTCATATCCCTTATCTGACTTGCATAAAGTCAAAGTACAGTGTACAAAATTGTGTTTGTGATTTCCTGATTATAAAAAGGGGTAATTCAGCTGATGTCAGGGAACTTATACCTGATTGATAACCAAGTAATGACAACAAAAGCTTGCTGTGAGCCTCCTTCCCATGGCCCTGTTCCCCAGAGGCCATTCTTGAGAAGCTTCTAGGGACAGAAGTAGTCAGTGAGAGCTGAAGGCATTCAGGGTGTTAAGACTTATGTTACATGAGCATGAGGAATGTGGTCAAAGCCTTAAGATAAGGTATCATTAGCTGTGCTAAAAGAAGTTTAAATTCTCCCCCTGTGGGCAGGAACTTGTGTTGCCTAACACGTGCATGAACATTGTCAAAATCCAGCTATTACAATTAGTACAACTGCAGTGGAAGTTGTATTGATCCTGAAAGCAGACTACCTGTGTATGGCTGGCAGAGGCAGCTTGCCTGCAGGATTCACTGGGGTTGGCACATTAAGCACTGTTCAGGCTGAACACATGAACTTCAGCCTCCTTTGCTCTCCTTAGGTCTGCTTGTATTTCAGATAAACCACTGGCAGTTTGATGTTTATAGTGGAATGCAATCTGAAAATCAATGTTCCCTTGTCTGCTTTCACCATTGTGCTCCAGTGCTTTTTGTGGTCTTATGTTATTAAAATTACATCAGGTGTGTAGCTGTATTGTATGGCTTGGTAGTTGGAACACAGATAACACTTGGATTATTGGGTCAGACCTATTTATTATCCATTCAGAAAGGGTGGGTATCTGATGTGAATTTCTGGAAGTGTCTGAGTCAATTTTGTAAGCTGAGAACAGCTTCCCCACCATTGGCTGCTGTGTGCAGATAGTCCTCTGCCTGCTGCCTACCTTTACTTTATTGTGTGCTCCACTGGAGCGTAAGGAGCCTGTATATTGGAAATTGCTCATTGTGTGTGTGATGAGAGGAAAAAACCCATAGATAGAATCCAGCATCCATAGATTCCCAGGCAAAGGAAGAGGGGAATGGGTGTTTCTTGATCCTTTGTGCGTGTGCTGTGTGGCTACCATTTGGTTTGGAGTCAGACACTTCTCTGCTGCTGGTACTGATTGAGAGTCAAGGGCCAGGGAGATGAATGCATGGACAGAGGAGAATAACTCCAGCAAGCAAGGCAGTCATGAGCACTGAGCAATTTAGTGTGTTATAATGACTTCCTACTGCATTGAACTGTTTGGCTGTTGGCTTTTTTTGCTGTCTCTGAGTTGTACTCAGTGTCTAGATGCTGCCTGTCTCCTTGGATGTGTGTGTTGGGGTGGGTGGGATAGCATTTACATCTCTGCCAGCCCTTTAGGTAGGAGTTTTCAGCAGTGGGCAGCAGCAGGTGTTATGCTACTGTATGCTTATATGGTGAGAGCAGCATTTCTTGGAAATGCCCTTGTGAGCCCTGGAGGTGCTTGTTCAGCAGTCCAGAATTCATGATAACTAATGTGATGCTTTTTTGGGTTAATCTTTGGAAGCAGGTTGCATTAGCTTGACATATTGGTTATATTGCACCCAAGTGACAAACAAAAAAGTGGTTATGTTGCTCTCAAGGCTCAGCCTAACTTGTTGAGAGCTGTCTTGGGTGTCTGTGTAGTGGTGCACTCCAGACACCTACTCTTGGGGATGGAGGCAGGTTTAAACAGCTTTGTCCTTGCCTGAGGAAGAGAAAGTAATCATCCAAACCAGCTCCACAGCACATGGCTGGGCTTGTGTAGAGGAGTCAAAGCCAGGATGAGCAATCTGACCTCACTTGGAAGCTGAGAAGTAAATCCTCATGAGGTGGTGCAGAAGATAGCAGCCAGAACATGAAACGTCCCCAGCCCCTTCCCTCCCTGCAGTCTTCAGTCCACAAGCAGAACCCTGCAGGTTTGGTTCAGAAAGACTGCAAGTGAGTGAATCACCTGAAAATTAACATTCAGTTACCTTCCCCTCTCTAAAAGCCAGCTCCTTGTCCAGTCTTTTCTTGTAGAAAGATGCAGGGTTGCCCTGCACCTTAGCTTCTTCACTCAGGCACCTGCAAACTGAAAAGGGGAGGTTCAGTGCCATTAATTGAGGAGATAAGCTCAGCCAGCAGCTGCCAAACTTCCCTATCAGGAGCTGAAACTCAGACATAAAATGTTGAACCTGGGTTCATCTGAAGTCCTTAGAATATTTTATAAAGCTGTAAGCATATTACTCATAAAACAGGCTGCACCTGGCCAGCCCTTGCAGCTGTACATCAAAGGGATGCACACACAGAGGAAAGGAGGGAGGGGGGGAGGCAGCTGAGGAGAGAATTCTCATTAGATTGTTATCTAGGAGATGATGCTTGGCTGGGCAAGCCTGTTGCTTCCAAGGCTATAGTTGAGAGTTTGATTTTTTTGCTGCCATCATAAATAGCTTCTGGCTCCTGAGTCTGACTTGTCAAATCTTCTCCCTAGGATCAGGTATGGTCTTTGTCATTTATTTATCTGGCTCTTCTCTGGTAAAGGCAATTTGCAGAACACCTCTTTTCATCCCAATCAGTTCATCAGGAGGGTCTTGTTTGTAGAGAGCCGACAAAATCATCAGGGCGCAATCCATGCTTCAGAATCTAATGTGGCCCTTCGTAGTCTTCCTTAGAGGTTTTGTTCCTTTTCTAGTCAGTCCTGCCCTAAGGCCCTCATTTGGGTTCTCCTCAAAACCAGATTGGTAAAAGCACCAAGCTCTTGGTGCCCTGTGGTGGTAGCACTTTTCTCTGAGCAGCTGCAGAGCTGGTTCCCCTTGGGATCTCAATGCTGGCAAGAAGCTCGGGGTGCCACATCCCTGTCCCCAGACACCAGTGGGACTGAAAAAAAAGGGTGATCACACGTGCCTCGGGAGAGGCTGGATGTTGCAGAGGGAATAATTGCTATTACAAACAGGGTCTTTTTGTGCTATACACCTCTGCTTGAGACTTGCTGGATAAGGCAGTTGATGCATCCTGCTGTGAAAGTAAGCACAGCATTCAAGGGTCATTTAAAGTCCAGCATGCCCAAGTCCTTTCTTTAAGACCACTTAAAGGGAGGTGTGGGGTGGAAATTGGAAGAAAAACTCTCTAAAGAGGAGCTTTGGAGGGAATAAGAAATTTGGATGAGTGCTACACAGCTGCTTGAAGTTGTGGGAAGGGATGACCACACAAGGTTAATTGCATCTGCAAAGTGTTTCCAGATTTGAATAAAAAAGGAAAATGTTAAATCCTACAAATTTTATTGTCTGCCAAGTCCATTTGTAATCTTCTTAAGCTAGCATGTAGCTCTGTGGATTCCTTTAGGCCAGAAGCATGATACACGCATGAGCAGTGTGGCCCACAAGACACATTTCCTGCAGGAGATGAGAGGACCCATGGTGTAACCCCCACACTGATCATGGGGTCAAGCAACTGCTCTGGCACAGCTGTAAACACGCTGAGGCTGGGTCCAAACCAGCAAAGTGCTCAGAGCCCTGGGGCTGCAGCCCCCACACCCTGGGGGTCTGGAAGGATTCATTCACCTGGCAGGACAGCACCGGTGTGGAGACTGAGAGCCTAAGCTCAGCCTAATGAGAGCTGGGGAGCTGGCTCACAACAGGCAGGGCTTTTCAGCTTTGTCTCTGAGCTGGCCATGCTGCATCTCTGCTGACTCACATTTTCATTGTCTGGTTTTGATTTCTGTTACCTGGGATATTCCAAGTTCTCTTTACCTAGGATAGCAGAGCATGGATGGTATGCATGATCTGGTTTTCTCACTTAACTAGAACATAGGAATTTAACACACACTTTATAATTGGCATCTGTATATTATACCAATAAAAACTGCAATTAACCTGTTAACCTTGTCTGAGGTTGACAAAAACAAGGAAGAAAGTTGCATCAAATTGAAGTTGTTCCTCAGAAAAATGGGATCTTTTTCTCTCTTAGAAACAGGAAAGTTTGAAAGGCAGTTCACTGGGATCAAAAGAAAAGCCAGCCATCTAGGGGGCTTGCACCAAGTAACTTGAAAACACATTGATTGCTATATTACTAAAAAATAATTTTTTACAACATTAAGATGAGGACTAAATGTGTAAAAATAGGCCTAAATTGCTAAGGTTTTCTTGCTTGTTGAGTTCTGCAGCATAAGCACGCATCTCAGTACCTCTTGCTGTAGATGAGATTTGGAGTCCTCTGGCTGTACACATTTGGTAGGAAGCAACTTGTTCTTCGAGCTGGTTCTGGTAGGGGATTATTACTTCTTTGGCAGGATGTGAGTCAGCAACAGGTAAGGTCTACAAAGACATGACTGGAGGGGTGAGCTGGGTCATTCTGAGTTACTGGTAGGACAGAAACCCTCACCTATCAGCAGAGTGCAGTCACAGCCTCAGGCACATCATGCTTTTGCCAAGCCTTGTATGGGAAATGGTGTTTGAGCAGGTCTGGTCTAAAGAAATACTCCTAGGGCTGGCAAATGATGACTCAGAGGAGAGAGTTACAGCTGCTGATTCGGTCAGGCGTGGTGTCAGTAGTCCTTCAGGAAAGATATTAAATGAAGTTTCTGACATTTGAAATAATTAATTATCACTTGGCAGTTCTCAGAAGCAAAGAGGTGCCAGTTCCATTTTGCATGGTTACTTCTTGGCAGATTTAACAGAGTAAGAAGCCATGTAGGATTTTCTTCTCCTTACCATTAAACAGCAACCGTGTGCTTTAAGCAGTGGCCGTGGTCACCTCTAGCCCAGATTCTCCTAAAATTCATCCCCTTTTTCATACATGAAGCCTGAATAAATTCAGTGTATAATTGTGGCCACAGTGTGTAAGACACCATTATATCTTCCCAAGAAGAAAAGTACTGTAGAAATTCAAGATCAGTATTTTAAAACACCCTCCAGGTCTGGACTCCTGCCTTAAACTCTATCTGAAAATAAGCAGGAGTGCCAGACACTGCCTGTTTTGCCCTGTTGCTGGCCCCCTTCCTTCAGAGCAGATTAGGACCAAATGTGGAACTCACCGGCTTGCTTAAGCACTCCAGTGAATTTGAAAGCAAACATGACAATAAAAATTCAACAGCCTTTTCACTGAGTTTTAACTCTCTCTGCCTCGTTAGTAACAATGGAGATGTATTACACAAAACATAAAGGTAATGCAGAACTATTTCTTCATCCTGTTATTAAAATTCTTTTTTGATGTCTCTTTATAATTAGTAAAAGAGTAATGAAGTAATTGAGGGGAACTATTCATATATTGTTGGAGGAGACGAACAAACTTTTTTTCTCACTGATATTTCCTCCTGTGAGAAAAAACACATTCCTTCTCTGATGATGTTGTGACTTTTGTCACGCTCTGCTTCTGAGTATGTTTGTTAATTGGCACCTCTTGGATGAGCCTGTCTGTCAAAATCACATGTAGCACCTGGATGTGTAATGTAACAAAATATTCTCAATATTTGAAAGGAATTGAGGTTTAATATCATATTCTATAAATAAACTCTCCTTGTTGATACAAGATTGATGTGATATGCCTTTAATCATAAAAATTAAAAGTCTTCTGTTCATTTGCTTTCTACTGTTGAAGTTTTCAGATCTCAAATCAAGGCATGACTTAGGCCCTTGAATAAGTGCCAGTGAAGTTGGTGACCCCTGAGTATATGCTTAATTTTAAGCATGTGAAATGCTGCACAAAGTCAGGCCCCACTCCTTCAAATTAATCAGATTTTCTTTTCAGACTTTATTGGTACTCTTATTTTTGTGGATTTGGGAAAGCTAGACTTACAAACAAGAACAAATGGCCATCCTGGCAAGTTCATGGAAAAGATCATTGACATTGAAGGAAGGGGCCTCTATTAGTATGCTAAGTTTCCCAAATGAATTGTCTCTTCTTACATGCTGTGTTCCACATCAGTGGCTTTGCATGTTGCAAGGTATGTGCAAGCCTCTTTTTTTAGTTATAATGACTGTAAGTAATTGAACACAGAGAATCTCAATTAAATCTCACTGGGGTCTGTGAAAAGGCCCTTACTGACTGGTTTTGATTGTGCCCTTGTTTTCTGTTCAGATCAAATATCTCCTGAAGAAGGAGCTGGGTTTGGGAGAAAATGTCAACACTTGATGCTGAATGCAGGTATGGGCTTGGGGACCTTTTCCTGGGAGGTGGATATGTAGGCATTCTGGAAAAAGCAGTATTCCACATTCTTAGAGTTACTTACACAGTGTGGGAAGGTTGGAGAAGCATGTGGCTGAGCATAAAAATGAAGGATAAAGTGCTTTTCTTGCCCTGGCGAGAGCGAGCACACAGACAGAGAAATGCACAGGGACAGAATGAGCCCTTTCACGATGGGAGTCATGATTTACTGAGGTGCTGACTGCATACCAAGTGCAGCCCTGTGACAGGAGCAAGGCTCTGCCCCTCCGGAGTCCAGGGGGGGCTGACACCCAAACACCTTGCATCCTGTTTTCTTCTTTACACCAATATTGCTCCACTGACTGCATGGATTTTTCTGCTGACCTATACCATGATCTACGTTCAGATTCAGGCCCCATCTCACCATTGTTTCCCTCTGTTTGAAAACTGGTGTAAAAGGTGTAAGGTGATATCAGCAGTTTGTATGGAGAGTGCTGGGCTTTGGGTGTAATGTGCTTTGCTCAGGTGTGAATGACTGGTGGCCGAGATATGGGCCTAATTCCTGTCGTACTGATGATCATTTATGTTGCTATATCCCCCACTGGGTTGCATTCTGCTGGTTATTGCAGCAGCTCCAAGGAAAAGGCAATCCCTTTGCCAGAGCAAGGGCCTGACTCTGATTTCATGTCCTCTGTGACAGGGTAAATGGGTTGAAGTCAATGGAGCTGTGCAGGGGTGAGGGAAGAACGGAGCATCGAGCGTGATGGATCTGCCTGCTTAAGGAGTTTTTATGGCTCCCCGGGCTGTGATGTTTGAATGCCTCACAAACTTTAAGACCACTCCTGTGAGAAAAGGAAGCAGCGCCATCCCTGCTTAACAGCTGGGGAGCTGAGATACAGCAAGATGAAGTACCTTGGCCAAGGTCGCCCTGGAAGTCTGTGACAGAGCTGGGTCTGCCAAAAAAAACCCCCTTGCCAGATCTCAAGCTGGTATGTGGATGGCTGGGCCAGCTTTCCTCCTAGCATGGGACGAACAGGCTGTCCTTGCCTTCTGTCCCCCTCTGCCCTCATCTGCTTCCATTTCTTGTGGTGTGGTGGCAGGACCTGCTTACCTGTCTGCCACTGGAAAGGATCAGGCAAAGCCCAACCTCTGGGATGCTCTTCCCTGGCACACACTGGCTGCAGTCCCCCAGGCACAGTTGGAGGGCAGATCCCTGTTATCCCAGGAGTGTGGGAATCCAGGGTCAGCACACCACTGGACTGTTCATTACCAGGGTCGGAACTGTAGCACCTTCCCCTTTCACATTTGTATTATTTAGGGTGACTAATCATAATAACAAATTGATTAAGGTTAACTGGATAAAGTCATCTGAGTCATATTTACTGCTAAACTAACTGCCCAGGGAGGTGAATTAATGATCTTTACAGAAACCTTTTATGGTTATTTGGCCACAAGGTGCGATCTGGTTTGATCTTTTATGCAACATAAATCAGTTTAATGGTTAAATCTGTGCAGCTAGCTGTTGAATTTAAATGAGGGCTTTTTAAATGAAGTATGATGCTTTCCCACACACAGAGGGACATTGAGCAGGTGTATATTGCAATTAAATGGGAAAACTTACAATTAGATAATGTTAAGTTTGTGACACTGGCTGACAGAAGCCTGGAGATTCATGGTGAAGGTCCATGATCAATCATTAATTTGTGCTACTGTGGAAGGAGTAAAATTGCAAATGGTTTCTGATGAGGTCAAAGCAATGTGGCAGAGTGATACAGGTCGTGCAGTGAGTGGCTGATACCAACCATTCATTTCCATAGCCTGGGGTTCAAATACTCTGTAGAGTCACAGATAGAAATTATTTGGTCTTAGGAGGCAGCTCTTAGCCTTTCTGACATTTATGCTTCTTTTGGTAATACCCAGGAAGGTCTGTCAGAGAGCAGGGACCTGTTAAATTAGGCAGGCTACACACATGTCCTGGGAGATGGCTTCAGACAGACTCGGATTTTCCAGGATAGGGATAAAGCTAAAGTCATTAGCAGCTCTCCTGGCCTCCCTGCACTCTAGCACTGTGCTTCTAAATAGCCTGATGTAGTCACAGCCTCTCCTCCCCCATTTAGACAGCAGAGATACCTCTCCCAGGAGCTTACTCTTTAGGTGGTGAATGCTCTTTGGTAGGTGGAAGCTGTCAGACCTGTGCTAATGAATCCCAGGTCAACAAACCAGATCTGAAGCTGAAACCAGTGCTCCTGATCTACACCAGCTCTTGTTGGAGCCACCATGAATCCTGTCTTCACCCAAAGATGGAAAAAGGGTTAGATAGGGTACTGTTTATCTGTCTGGGGATTTGCTGAAGTTGAAAGCAATCTGCCAGCCACACCTGCTTACTCAGGTGTTTCCTGAAGAAGGGAGAAGTGTTTGGGATGTTGACTGAGCACTGGGGAAAGGCTGTTTGTAGTTGTGAAGGCATGGAGAGGTGTGAATGGTTCCTATTTGATTGACTTCTGTTCTGAGTACTCCAATGTTAATGTTTTACTGGAAGTACTAAAAATTAGGCAAAAAGCTTTGTGGCAGATGGTGAGTGGAGGTGGGTGAAAGGATGGATGAACACTTAGGGAAAGATTGGTTCAGGCAGCATGAGACACTTTTGGTCACATGGCCCAAGGCTTGTCTCCTTGTTGAGCAGAAGGCAGTTGCCTGTTTTTCCTGTAGGCTTTGGTCCCATTGAGTAAAGAAGCTCAAACACTGTGATTCTGCCAAGCCTTCCTGTATATTTGAACTCCCTGGTGTGAGCCAGGGGAAGGAGCACAGCTACATGCTCACAGTGTTGACCTGGGACTTAAGAGGACCTGGGTGATCCAGTTGCAGCCTTAACTTTTCCCTGGATGACTGTGTGCTTTCTGCACATTTCCCATCCATTTCCCTCCCATCATGGAAAACAAACGTAGTAATGCAGTGCTCTGGGTAACTATTGCTTGTAAGTACAAGGATGAAAATGGCTGCATAAGAGTTGAGTCTGCTTACTGTGGATGTTCATTAAGTTTACTGCTTGAAGTCCTATAGTCTCTGTAGATTATCCACCTGTGTGCAGAATCAGAGCACATCCTGGGTGCTTCTTGGGTCTGGCCTTTCAGAACCATCAGCCACTTAGTTTTGTTGCTCCCTGGTGGATCACCTGTGCTGAAGTTCTCTCCCAGCAAAGTCAGAAGCACCTACAATAATCACTTACATCTTCCAAGCTCTTTGCAAACACAAGCTAATTTAAGAATCATCATCAACCAAGAAATCAGTCTTTCTTATTTTTAACTTATTATGTTAAAAAATCACATAAAAGTTGTACTGAATGCTGCTCATAGAGCAAGGAAAGGAAAATTTCATGGGTTTCTTTCTTTCATTTCTAGTCAAAGCTGTGACTGAGGAAGTTCTTAATTCCATTTTTCTTAATTAACTGGTTTGAATCACGAAAGAACAAGAAAAAGAAACTATCTACCTTCTTTCCAGCCTGCTTCTGCTGTGAATTTGCAGTATTGGAATTTGAGGCTGTTAGGATTCTAATGCCTTTACCTTTTGTTTATTACTTTTTTGCACAGGGAAAAAAATAGAGAGAACATCACAAAAATATGTGATTTTTAGAGTCTTAAAAGCTGAACAGGGAGAGGGTTCTAGATATTGCCTGACAATACTTCAAACACTATCTTTTTGTATCATATTACAATGCAGGTCAGTGCACTAAGTATCCCACCACTGTGGTGAGGTAAGTAAATATTATGATCCTATTTAACATATGCCTGCAGCCACATAAAAAGCCAAATAGAGACTTGGCATACTTGGATGGATCATTAAAACTGCAGCTCCTTAAAAGAGGACTGAATTCAGTCCAAAGAAACAATGTTAGGACTAGAATTAGACTTGGTCTCAACCCATCTCCTGTACACCAAACTGTGATTTAATAACATAATGACATATGAAAAACCACTGATTATTCAGTTTATTTCAGATTTTCACTGCCATTTGCATTTCCCTGGTTTTAAATCAAAGCTTATTTCTGCTGTGCTTGGGCTTGTACAAAGGATGGTAACCAGTCTTAGATCTGTCTGCCTGGAACCCTGGTAGTGGATGAAGCTGATGTCTCAAAGTTTTAAAACTTGCTTAGTTTCAAGTTCAATCTATGTGATAAGCAGTGTAGTATTTCCACCAAAGTGTATAAGGAACATTGGACTCATCCAGAGATTATATAAAGCCCAAAGCAGGTCTGTTGTGGTAGGTTTGGAAAGTGTTTTTGTTTGGTAACAGTCTGTTTTCTGTAGAAAGACAGTCTGAGGCTGAGTGGAGAACACAGGATGCCAGTTCTTTGTTTCCTTAGTCAAGTATTCTTCTTTACTACTTCACAGAGAAACTGGCTTCTTTATTTTTATTATCAGGACTTTCAGGATTCTCAAAAAGGGACATTATGACTACTGTATGTTGAGCATGCACTGGGCTTTTAGTAACCTTTATCTACATTTCCAGATGGAAATAAATCCAGAAACTATAGAAGCTTTATTTCATTTCTGGACTTTTAGAGTAGGCTTCATATGATACTAATGTGGGGCTTAAATTTGAGAAAGATGGAGATGTGGCAGCTTAATTCTGTCAGCAAAAGAGGAGTCATTGTCTGAAGTATTTGGCCCTGACAGAAGTAACTCAGGGGTGCATAGGTCAGTCTCTTTCCTGGTTTTATGACTTGATTTTATATTATAAATTATTATTATTATTATTATTATTATTATTATTATTATTATTATTATTATTATTATTATTATTATTATTATTATTATAATATTTCAAGTGTGACTTTAAGAGTAAGGCTGATCCATTCTGCTGAAGGAGAGATGTAGTCACAAATCATCATAGTCTCCCAATTAGGAATGTCAAATGCACCTTCTCCTTTTCGTTCCACTGCTCGGGAAGGAAACTTAAGGGAAAGGTTTGCATGGGAGCTTTCTTTCAGAACACATTCAAAGTCTCAGTGCTTACTTCCTTTTGTTATGTTTTCAGATTTACTGTGGCAGATTTGCCCAATTAGGGATAAAAATTAGTGTTGGACGCTGGCTGTGGTACCCAAAGAAGGAGACAGGTACTGAGCATTCAGCATTGTTCCAAATAAAAGCTGCTGTAAAACATGAGGCAGATGTGTGGTGATGCAGGCATTGGTTAGAAGCAAAGCAAGTGAAGGTAAATCAGCTCTGCTAGCCAAGTCTCCACCTCTCCACAATACCAGATGTGCTGTTGGGAAGGGGTGGGGAAATGGTCCAGCCAGTTCAGGAGGTGGAAGTAGCTTGTAACTGGGGGAAGGGAGGTCTCTGGAAGTATCACATCATCTTTAACTGCAAAAAAAAAATGAACCCACCTGACACTGCTGTTTTAAGTGCTCTGTCTTCATTCCCACCTGGCTATGCTGTAACTCTGATTTTTTGCTTGTGCTGCAGGAAGGAGGCAAAGCATCATTGCCATTTTGCCTGCTTTGCCCTTGGAAGGTAATGACACTCCTTCACTGAGGGGACAGACAAGGCAGTAGCATGGGACTTGGAGGATTTGAGTTGAATTCTTGTCTCTCTCATAGAGTAAATGCTTGTGTTAAGCTTGTGTAACCTGAGCAAGTTAGTTAATCTCTGTGTCCTTCTGGTACTGCAGTTGCAGAATAATCCTCCCCCCGAGCCTGTTCCTCTATCCTCTAATGTATGTGCTGTTCAGGGCAATTGCAGTCTCTGTTCTTTTGTGTAATGCAGTAACTGGACAGTGGGACTCCATGGGCTGCAGGAAAAACAAAACGTTAACCCAGGCCGCTGTGAACTCATTCACGCTTGGAGCAAATGAAATCAGAAGGTGGGAAGCTGGTGATTGACAGGTTTGGGAGCAGCGCTGTGGCTTGTGGGTGCCTGCAGGAGTGGAGCACTCTCCACCTCTCAGGAGAGCTCTCACAGTTGTGCTAAATGTTTCAGTGCTGTCCTGATGTGTGCAGGAGATGAGGACTTTGCACCCTGATGTTGCAGTGCTGCATCAGCCTCGAGGGGAAATGGAGGAGAAAGTGTGTGTGTGCTGTAGAAATTCCTGTGGGTTCAGAGACCCAAGTCATTTCAAAGCAATAGAATTCCACTTGGCAGTTTTTGTTTCATTTCCCAGACCTGGGGCTTGCTTTATTTACCTGGAAGGTTCACAGCACCTCTAGTAAGGTTCAGAGAAACCCAGAGGCTAAGATGGAATTTGTAACTGTAGGACAGAATTTGAGATCACCACACCACGAGGCTGTGGGTCCCCAAGAGGACAAGTCACCCCTAAGCTGGAATGTGAAATACTTTGCCACAAATCCTGCTGTGGCTGAATTTTAAGTGATTTGGTGATGTGAGGTCACCCTTACATGTGGCTGTACCTGTTACCACATTGTGGGGCTGACAATAAGCTGCTGCTGAACGTTTCTGAAATAGAAGAAAACTCTGCGGCATGGCTGCTCCCCAGCAAGACAAAGCAGCCCACAGAGGGAAGGAGAAAAGAAATGACAACACAAGTGGGCAGATTTGATGATACAATTTTTAGGAAATTGTGAGTGTGCAGAGAAGATTTCTGTTTTCCCTGACACCTTAATGGTTCTTGTGGCTCCAAGGCATTTGAGTGGAGAGGCACCATGAGAACCCTTACTCCATTCTGCAGGAATAAATGGAAACTTTGTACTGCTGCGTGACAGCCTCAGCCCTGCTTCTGCCCGGGAATCTCTGTGCCTGAGTAACAAACCAGAAGTGGCCCAAACACGTGCTGTGACCTGCCAGACCCAGCGCTGTTGAAAATCCTGAGTGTGTTTTGAGGCACCTCAGAAGGGTTTGTGTGTTTGATACAGATCTGGCATTGCTTCAGTCACAGCCTCGACTGGCAATGTCCCTGCAGCAACTGGGGTCTGAGCAGCACAATTTACAAGGGAAGATACTGTGTTAAATAGAAGTTGCATAAGGAATAATTCAGCCATAGCCATGCCCAATAACTCTGTTTTAATTCCATCGAGGAGCTCTCCTGACTCCTGCCTGAAGTCTTGTTCATCTCCCCAGGCCTCATGGGGGGGCCTGTGGGGCCTTGTGCTCCTCCATGGCCAGGCCTGTCCTCACAGAGCTCCATCAGGAGGCACAGGCACCCAGCCCATCCAGCACAAGTCATCCCCAACAAGAATTGGTGTGGTTTGGTGGGGGGAATTACCCCCATCCCACCATGCTCCTGGCTGGCTGGCTGCACCTCAGCTCCATCCTGGAGGCTGTAACCGGAGTCTGGGCATGGCCAACTCTTTATTAGCCAACTCCTCTTTGGTGCTCTCTGCAAAGAACTGTTCTGTGGCTCCTGATTTGCACCCAGCGAGCTCAGGGTGTGGGTGGATGTGGTAGTAACTGCAGGGATGGTCAGCAGTGTGCCAGAGCAATGGCCTTGTGGGCCTGGGGAGAAGCTCTGCTGCCTGGCTTGTGGGATCCTGACATCTGACTGTGAGTCCCACAAGGAGCTGGGAGCCCAAACTGGGAGTCTAAGCTGGGAGTCTGAGCTGGGACTGGGAGCTGGGAGCCCGAGCTGGGACGGTGAGTTGGGAGCCTGAGCTGGGATCGGGAGCTGGGATCAGGAGCTGGGAGCCCGAGCTGGGACGGTGAGCTGGGAGCCTGAGCTGGGAACATGGCTGCCCCACGCAGAGAGCAGGGTGAGAGTTTCTGAGCTGGGAGCATTTAAACCAGGCCCTCATGCTGCTCCCTGCCTCGGGCCCCTTGGACTGTTTGAGTATTTGTGACCCCCCAGACCGTCTCTGTTGGGACTGCAAGCTATAATGTTTCAAGTGAGAGAAAGATGACGGAGGGGATAAAGAGAAGCGAGGGAAAGGCACCTAATAGGATTTCAGAGAGCCCTCTGGCAGTCCATCCGTGGGAGGCTGCCATGTATAATAAGGAAACGATTTGTCTGAGAATGATTCAGCGTGCAAAACTCTCCCTCCCTGACCTCTTCCTAAGTCCCCAGCATGGGATAGTGGGAGGTTTCCAGCGGAGGAGAGCCGATAAGGCGCAATGGTTTTCATATGCTCAGAGGAGAGGTCGAAGTGTCCGTGCTGAGGCAGCGTTCTGACTGCCACGCAGGAGAGCCACGTGGAGCCACGTTTCACCTTTACCCCGTGGAGGGAGGTGGATTTTGCACTGCTTGGAGCACATTAACCACCCAGGAACTTTCCTCTTCTCCCAAGCCAGCCCTCAGGCTTGTGCTTCCCACAGCCTCTGCCCCTGCCCTGGAGACCATATATAGCAAACCCCCCTGGCAGCTGCAGACCTCCTTCCCTGCAGATTTCCACGGGGCTTCCTCCATGCTCTGAGCTGTCTCGCTGGTATTTCCCCGAGGTTTCCACCTCCTCTGTGGCTGACCATGGGGAGGGCTGGAGACTGGACCAGCTGCCCTGCGGGACCCTGGTGATAGGGGCTGGTTTTCAGCAGGGGAAATACGTGTGAATTTTCTGGAGGTTGCTTTAGGTTGAATGATTTTGGCTTCACAGGTGCTCTGGGAGTTCATCCTGTCCAGCACTGTAAGCCTCTACCTGACTTGCACAAATGATTACAAAACTGATGTTTCTTGGGAATTGAACTGATTTCAGGTGGTCAGGCTCTCCCAGCAAGTGCGGGGGGTGGAAGAGGAGAGACGGCAACCAAGTAAGCTCAGGGACACTGAGTTTTTAAATGCTGACTTTTAAGATAGTAGTCACCCGTGTGTGTGCTTGTCTGTCCCCTAATACACACCCTGACATTTTTGCAGCTTTTTTTCATTGAAAACTTTATTATCTTTTTTTGGGTGGGATTTTGCTGCTTGCTTTCTACAGTTAGTTATACCAATGCAAATAGGTTACGAGATGTGAGTGGGTCAAAATGGCCAGTGATTTGTGGGCAGCCTCCTAAGGGGGCTGCAGGTCCCTCCCTGCTGCCACTGTCACCTGGGGAAGGAGCAGCTGTGCTTCTGTGCAGTTCCCTTCCAGAGCTGTGCAGCTGTCTCGAGATCTAGCACTGCTCCTTTCCTTTTCATTAGCTGAGTGTAGAGATGGCCAAGATTCCTGACCCTACAAGTTCTGGGCAGTCTAAACTCTCATGTGGCTGAAGGCCATGAAATATATACAGCATCCCTTGGGGAGCTGGAGGGGGAACCAAGCCTAATTCAGAGATGGGAGAAGAGACAAGCTCTGCAAAGGAATGACCATTCTGATGTGAGATGAGGCTGGACTGGGCATGTTGTGGGGTTTCAGGGTGAGAAGTTAACGACCTTCATCAGCTCACTTATCCTACAGCAGTGGCTTATGATCATACCTGCTGCAGTGATGGTAATGTAACCAGCTTAGCATGGAGTCTGAATAAGTTATGAGTGCAGCTAAAAAGCTGCTGGTGGGCACCGCAGAGTCAGTGTGTTCACAGGGTGCAAAGTTGGGTTTGTTGTCACCAGGTGTCCCGTTCACCTGGTGTTAGCCCACAGCAAGGCTAATGCTCAGCAGAGATGTCGGATGTTCTAACCAGTACATAGGGTTTCTCAATTCACCTTCTGAATTCATTGCTCTCCAGGTCCTTCAGAGATGTGAAGTAACTCCTTTCCCTATTACAAGGTGCTAGCTATTAGCAGACAGCTCATTTGCTGTTTGGTTCCTGGTAGGGGACATTTTGGCCAGAAGCAGTTTCCAATCTGGCAAGCGTAATGAAAGTGTTACAGGAAGGGAGAGACGTTGAGATCCATGGAGGAAATATTTTTGTTCTCTTTTTTGCCCTGATTTGAAAATATCCCCTAAGCATAATAAGTCAGCCAGGAACTGAATTATCTCAAGTTGCCTGTTCATATGTATCAGTTAGCAGCAAGCCCACTATGCATTTCTGACTCTTTTCTGATTTTGGTGGGAATTTTTGAGAAATCAGCCTGGACTGGGATTCCTACCCATGCTGTGTATCTGCTGAGCCTGACGCTGGAATCTGCTGCTCTTTGGGGTGTTGTGTGTGCAATAAGCTGTCCTCTATGAATGTCATAGTTCCTAATATCCAGGGTCTGGCTCTACAATATGCAGTACTTTGTCAAAAATTTTTGCCTCTCAGAAGCTACAGGTTGCTATCACAATGCTGGATAGATTTGTTACCAGTATGAATGCCCAGGTCCAAATTTTTGTGCTCCACATTCTCCCCATAGCTGCCAGTATGAGTGCATTGCTGGCTGGCAAAACCAATAGTGGGGAAAGAAGAGAGAGTGTAGAGGAAAAACATCATCAAACTGCCTGTCAGTCATCATCATCTGTGTTCTGCCATTCACTTCTGCTGTGTAGAACAAACCACATAATCTTTCTGTGTCTCAGTTCCTTCCAGTATAATGAGGACAAATATTAATTTGTCTCCTAGTGACAGAGGGAGGTTGTGTTCATACTTACAAAGTGCTTTGGTAATCACAGGTATTCCGTGTGTGCCATATATTGTTATCCTGCTGTCTGAGTGGTCATTGTTTCCCAATGTCTAGCCACTTGGAGCTCTTTCTGTGGGGTACTGTGCTGCCAGCTTCCTGCTGTGCTCATGTGCTGAACATGAGACAGCAGAGAATCTGTGGGTCTGTGTCACTGTTGCTGGATGTGGCACCTGGATCTGTTACTTTTTAGCCCAGCGCAGAGGTGGTACATGGAGCCATCCTGGCAGGGGCAGTGCGTATCTCCACAAGAAGAGGCTTGGCATCTCATCACCTCCTCCAAGCACCTTACACAGCCTTCTTTCTCTCTCCATCACTCAGCCCCAGAGCCTTTTTTACCACCTGTCCTATGAGCCCCCTAAATTTTCTGCTCTCCACCCCTGACTTGTGATGAGATGGTCAATGAACCCATCTGCTCAAGCCCCGTGATCCTGCACCTTAGGATGGTGTGGGGCTAGCCCAGCAGTAATTAACAGTGTATGCTTCATTAGCACTTCCACCTGAATAGTCTGTAAATGTCACACCAGCTCTTTCTTCAGTACCTTCTCTCCACTTTTATGAAGAATTAATTCTCTCAGACCTCATCACAGAGGAGCTACTGCTCGCTCACAGATCTATTAAGCATTTCTTATCACCTTGCTTTCTCTGGTTTTCATACTTGGTATATTATTTTGCCTCTGGCCCCTTGCCCTATCCTCCCTAGGCACTGAACACTTCACGTTTCATTTATGGTTCCTGTCTGATATTTTCTCTCTGCATTTTTTCTTTTCAGTTTTCTTTTTGGTTTGTTTATTTGTTTTGTGATGTTTGTTTTGGTTTCTCTTCTATACAGCAAAATGGAGCTTGGAGTCTTCTAAATCATCTTGTAAAGCTGAGCAGATCACAAGCTCCCAACATCAGCATTGTGGGTGCTGGTTAAAACATAGTCCCAGAAGCCCTTCATTCTTCTTAAATATATTCTTTGGATTCCTTCTGTAGAACATGGTTACAGTGCTCCAGAAGCCATTACTTGCATTTCTGTTGAGAACCCCAGGATTCTTCCACAAGGACAGCAACGCAACCACAAGGGAAATACTTTATTTTTCTACTCCTAACAGCTTTACAGAAGCCAATCTCCAGGGATTAACAGCTCCAGGGACTAGGGTCTTGCATGGCTAGGAAAGCTGGAACACAGTCATTTAACTAT
Organism: Heliangelus exortis; assembly: GCF_036169615.1. NCBI lineage: Eukaryota > Metazoa > Chordata > Aves > Apodiformes > Trochilidae > Heliangelus > Heliangelus exortis. Next base: position 11,236,455 of record NC_092427.1, read on the forward strand.
GATCCCAGGAGGAAATAAAAATCAGTAGTGGGGTTGGGATTTTTGCATTGGTGGCTACAGACATGGATTTGCGAGGTCTTTGACAGGGCTTCTGCTGCCCTGGTGCATGCACACCACCTGCCCTCTACCACATGCCACCAGGAATGGACAGGTTACAGACTTTTACTGAGGAATAACAGTAGGGCTCAGGCATGGGTTTGGGAGAAGCATGGTTCTACTGTGATACATGGTACAGGTTGTCATGCAGGACACACAGGATACATTTTGTATGTGAAATGTCCCTTTTAGCTGACCAAAAAAAATCAATTTCTTGTATTTGAGATTCCTCTTTGAAAGTCTTCCTGTTTGCAAACAGCCAAACAGCATAAAGGTGAAGTGCTGTGAGGCAGTCAGGAAGCTGTGTCCCCTCACACTCCAGTACTGATATGAAGCTTGGTGTCATTGCACAGGGTGGGAAACCCACCTGTGTAATTTTTAGGACTCTTCTCATGGTGTTTGCAAACCCATCTTGATGTTCCTCACTGGCCAGGTGATGGGGCACGACTGTTCTTTCCTGGGCTTTGATTTTCTGGACCCAGCACCAGTTTGCTAACCCAGGACCAGCTCTGCCCTCGGCTGCAGGCAGAATGTTACCCTCCCTCCCTCCCTGACACCTTCTTGCCTCTCGGCTCTGCTGTGGAGGGGATGCTTGGGGTATCTCTAGCATTGGTGTGCAGTGGCTGTACAAGCATTTCTCCTTGTTCTGGGAGAGACCTGGAACATGGGCTACCTGCCTAAGGTCACCCTGGGGGTTTCTGATTGTTGCTGTAGTTTGTGTTGCTCTGACCTGTCTGTGTGTACCAGTGGTTCCAAGTTGCTGGTTTGCTGCTCCTGGCTGTATGTTGTCTTTTGAATCTTGCTGCTGAGGGGTGTCTGAACACTGGAAAGGGTGCTGCTTTGATTTGGGAGCCATCCAGAGCACAGATTTTCTGATTACGTGGCATGTAGGTTATTAGATTTTAACCATAACTGAAACAAAGCATGAAAACTGTGATGTGATGTAGAACATGAACACCCACCGAGTCCGGATGTTCAGCTTTCACAGCTGAAGCCACCATCTGCAGCACATAAAGGGTTAGTTATTCTAGCAGTAGCCTGATTAGGTGCTATGAACACTAATGATCCAAAAAGCTCAGTTTTAGCTTAGGTGAGAATTGTATCCAGTGTTTTCGTGCCTGTTAACTTTGCAGACAGCAGGTTTCCTACAGGAGCCAGAAATTCAGGCAGCTACATGAAAAGTTACTGCGAATGCACGTAGTGTCTGACTAGAGCTGTGGTCGGCAGTGAGGAGGTAGACAAGGTGAGGCTGTAAAAAGGCAATAATTGTACACGGGAGATGGCTGTGATTGCTTTGAATGGGGAGTCATTGTCAGGAATACAGAAGGAAAAGCACAGCCTATTTCAGAGCTCTTATCTGAAACCTGTGGCTCAGTGAAGCCAGGTAACGACTGGGGGGTGCTGTTGTTGTCTGTGCATTTTCACTGCTGGGATTTGTGGAAACATGGGATTTTGTGCTGCCTTTGGCATGGCTTTGCTCCCCTTTGCCAAGTTTCATTAATCAGCAGCCAGGGGTTACGTGAAGGGTATGGTGTCTGCCCGGTGGGAATTCAAGGACCAAATGGAGAGGTTTCAATAATGTTTGTGTAAAGGCACTTCAAGGTTTTTTTTATTTCTTCTTGGCTTCAGAAACATAACTGTCCTCCTCTAACTATTATCCATGGCATTAGAACTTCACATAGTTACAGCATGCTGGGATACATGAAAGAGTGTCAGACTGGCTTGCTGCTACATGAAAAATGTCAAATCTTGCAGCACCTCAGCTCTTGATTTTTGTCTGTTTTTTAGCACTTTGGAATATGATGCCATCATATTATCAAAGGGAAAAATCTCTCAAATTAGAGCTTGCTTTAAACAGATGCTTTGCAGTCTCAAATAAGTTTGTAGGCATAAATCAGTGAAATCTAAATGTTGACAGCAACTACAGTCACCAAATTGCTGGGCTTCAGCTAAGAAGATGAATTTTTACTCCATCTTTCCATCACCCCTTTCCATCTTCTCCCAAGGTATTCCTCTCAATTTGCTCTTCAAACTCGAGTTCATCTTCAGTTCTGAGCAGCACCACCATCCCCTTGTCTCTGTGTCTCAGGTATTGCTGTTCCTGGTTGTGTGATGCTGTTGCACTTCATACATCACTCTGTGTGTACAAAAAGCCTTAATTATGGCACATTAAACAAAGCCGTATGTAGAGCGTGGGCTAAACTCTGGGATATTTTTAGCCTTTGTTGGCCTTGTTGTGGCCCTCCCTGTATTTCTCTGGGAAACTGTTGCTGAGTAGCACCATTTAGCTTGTCCCACATAACTTCAGGCTCTTGGAAAGCTGAAGTTTCCTGCCAGGCTTGAGACTTCTGGGACGGCTGTTTTCCCACCGGGAATGTGCCCGGTTTAGCATGTAAGACCTCATGCTTTATTAATTTTGATGAGCATTCAGGGTGGAAAGGCAATCCCAGGGCTGTATGTTAAGTGTTGTATTTGGCTGGGGTAAAGCCCAAAGGTGGTGAGTTTAAACTGCAGTTAGGTTATGTGTAGCAAGTTCTCTATCCCCTCGCTCCTTTTACAGAGCAATTGGAGACACACTGCATTATTGCTGTCAAGGGCTCCAGAGGCACAGATTTTCCCATGAAAAGGAAGAGAAGAAGATACTATGGATGATGGAGGATAGAGAGCCTGCCCCGGGAAGTGGTGGATTCTCTGTCCCTGGAGATATTTAAAAAGAGCCTGGATGTGGCACTCAGTGCCATGGGCTGGGAACTGCAGCGGTAGTGGATCAAGGGTTGGACTTGATGATCTCTGAGGTCCCTTCCAACCCAGCCAATTCTATGATTCTATGAAATCAGTGCCCCCATGGAGAAGCATTCACCTTGGGCCTGCAGTGGCTGACTGCTGCCTGGCAAGTGGGCATTCAGCTGGGCAAGTATCCAGCTGCTAGTGAGGGTATGTGGGGAGAAAGTGAGAGCCCTGTCTGGGGTGTGGAGACATGTTGGGATGGGGGGATATCAGGAGATTTGGAAGAGGGATGTTGGAAGGCCAGGGTGAGACTAATGAAGACACAAGAGAACTTGGATTACAGGGGTGACCAGGCAGGGAGGAACAACTGACCTGGATCCCATGGTAACATTACTGCTTCCAAAACATCTTGCTTGAAATGCTGGGCTTTGAACTGAGGGATGACAAACCTGGGGTTGGAGACGTGGCCCCAGCTGTCTGCCTTGCTGACGTTGGGGGTCCTTGTTTCACAGCAGCATAGCCTCCTGTGCAAAATACACCTTTTACCTCAGACCAGTGAGGATGATGCACATGAACTGAGCTTTTGGCTGTAAGTTTGCTGTGCTTTGCTGCAGACACATGATCCACTCTGTCCATGGCTTCAAGCAGTGGTAAGCTCTGGCAAATGGTTTAGGCAGGGAATGATGATGCCTTGAATTCCTGTGACATGATTAGCAAGGGCTCAGCTGGGTTTTGAACCTACAGTAGTCACTTTGCCATCTCCTCTTCCTTACCCTGAGCACTAGAAGGTTTTTGTTGTTGTTGTAATGAGAATTTCATGTAACAACATGAGTCCAGCAACTGCAGATCTATAAAGAAGAGAAAGTTATGAGAAACTGTATAACATCACCATGTTCTATTATATTACATAAAAAATTAAATAACACTGTACTTTGGATGCAGAGGGAAGTGCTTTTATTAGCTGAGAGAACATACATGAAATTCAAGTTTTACGTGGAACAGCACAAGAAGTAAATAGCAGGGCTGGGAGCAGATCTGACTGACTTACACTGTGTCTTAACACAGAGAGGGAAAAAAGAGTAGCTGAAGATCCTGAGAGTGGAATTCTTCCTCTGCTGGGCAAAGTATTACATTAAGAAGTAGAATAATTTATTTTCTGCAATTATTATACTTGCTTAGAAAAAGATGACCTTTACATATTTTAGTTTAAAACTTATAGTTGACTTTTAAAACCGATAAGAATCTGAGGAGTGAATTCAAGAGTAAGTTTTTTGAAGAAAAAGCTGCTGGTCCCAAACTGAACCAAGACTTAGATTAATCACAGTCTTCTGTGCAATAGAAGGCATTTGAGAATCCATCAAGTTCATGGGAAAGTGATCTTGGAAGAGCAACAAATAAATACTGTGACCTTTTGACTCCACTAGCCCCAGAGCTGTGGTAAGTTTGCAGTCAGGCACTTGGTTTCAGACAGGAATTTTCATTGCTGCAGTGAAGTAAATCACCATGAGGAGGAGGCCTTGCTGGCCCTGTCTGCATGGAGGTATTTTCAGAGCTCTTAATTCCCTGCGGGTGCCTCTTCCATCAGTGACAGCGTAAATGGGACCTGAATGATAGATCTGCTCAGGAAGCCTGAAATACCAGCATCTTAAACCGTGTTACTTAAAGCTGTACCAGAAATGCCAGCGTTATCACTGTTGTGGGGCTGCAGTGATGGTTCTGGCTGAATCCCAATTCCATGGCCCCGAGGCAGATTTAGTGAGGGGGCAGACAGTGCTGGAGTGCTCTACTATAGCACCATCTTGATGTGACACTCCTATGACAGGAGGTTTGCCATTCCTTTCCACATCTCTTCAGCAGTTCAGAGAAGCTGAATTAATAATGGGAAGTAGAACAGCTTTTGGAAAAATCATTGTTTTTCATGATTATTAATTAAACGATCCTTAGAAACAAATGCTTTTTAAATTTTGCATTAGAGGGAGAAAGTTTCTCTGCAATTAAACTGGGTGATTTGGTTTTATTGGATTTGCTTTCTTTACCCTAGGCAGAGCTGTGTCTACACTGCTTTGGACTCGTGTCTGATATTTTAACTACAGTTAAGCTGCAGAGGTTGAACCAAGTGTCATATTGCCAGACTGGTTTTCAGACCTTGTGAGATCAGGCCTGGAAAGGCTTGATTTGTCTTACAGAGCCTGAAAACTGTAAAAATTACTAGAGTTTCTTTTCTTTTTGACTTAGACATTTTATAGGGAAGGGATAATCTTTTATTGGTAACATTTTTAGTCTTCTCTCTGCATCTCCAAATGAATATTGGAAGAAGTTAAGCCTCGTTTCCTGCAGATTCATGTCTTGTGGTTGGTTGTAGACCCTGATGAATGTAGTTAGGTCTCATATATAAGGCTATTTCCTATGTGGTTTGGTTTAATAATGCACGAGCTCAGAGTTCAGTCTTTCCTGGAGCTGCTAGATCAATATCCTCTCCAGAGCTTGTTTCATGAAGTTTGTAAGAACTTACTTATCCCGGAAACCTCCACTTTTCTCTGGTCTGGACTGAAACTAGTTTGTGAGTTCCCAAGTTATTAGGGAGGCAGTCAGACTGCATTGGGTCCCTTCAGGAAACAGGAGCAGCACTGATTTCTGTGTAACTATAGGAACAAGAAATGACCAGACAGTGTGAGACTTGGGGTAAAACTGAGAGTTGAAAATGATGGTTTCTCCTGATTGGTCATCATGTGCAAGGGAATAAAAGTCCTGATTACCACTGAGGCTGCTTGGTGAGACAATACAACCAGGCTGGATGTTTCGTTCTGCTTGATTGCCACTTTCTCCACGTGGGCTCAGTGTGGTCTGTCTGGGGTGTCACATGATAAGAGTAAAAGGAGTCTGTGCTCTGTGCAGGGGTTATCAGGTTGTCCATGGAGACCAAGGCTGATACACCCCTCCTCAGCTCTGTAGCTCATGTTGGGGGGGCTCTTGTGCAAGGCTTCTTGCAGTTGCTCACTGATACATCCATGTGAGCAGCTGTCTATAGGGGATGCCCTGCCTTTATCTTTGTGGTCAGGGTGAGCTCTGTCCCTACCCCCAGAAGGCTAAGCATGTCAAACATGCTGAGGTCCATTTAAATGAGTGAGGTCCATTTAAATTAGACTTTTCCTCTAATGCTGGCAAAACCAGTGATGCTAAAAGGAGAGCCTTGCCATTGTGCCTAAAAGGCTGTTGGAGAGAAGTACACAGGACTCAGCCACAGAGCAGCAGAAACCTCTGGAAGCAAATTACAGGTCTTGATGTTGGCTGCAGAAACCTCCTCTGTTCCCTCAGTACACATGCTCAGTGTGAACCTGTGAGATGCCTAAGAAACAGCACCTATAAACTCCATTTTCTGAAATACTTTCCCTCTTCTCATCCTCTCCCATCTGCTCTTTTCTTGAGTTTCTGTTCCTTTGATGATGATAAAGACCCCCCATACTCATTCTGTGGATTTTCTCCCCCTGAGGCAGCCAGTGAAAAATACAAATGGCATTTGATATAAATCAGAGTAACATTTTGCTGTTTCCCCCCTCCCCTTTTCATGCTCTCGACATCAGTATAATGAAGGCGAAGGCGATGATTCTTATTTAATTCACATTCTTCAAGACAGATGCCTTTGGCATGTGTGGGATGGGAAAAGACTGGTCAGTGTGGCAATGTGTGAATGACTAAGTCTGGTCTGAGGGTTGGTCTTTCATTTATTAGGCAAAGACAGGAATGTGCCCCCTGCCTTCTTTCCGCAGATCTCCCTCACCTGCCATACCCTCCCTTGTTGCTTCTTTGTGAGCTGTAATTCACGGGCTCACCAAGAGCAGAGCAGCTGCAGAGCATCCCAGTTCCAGGAATGATGATGACAACTGCGATGCTGTTCCACCACCAGCTGAGAGAAGCTCCCAGAACTGGCCAGAGCAATCGCTCAATGAAAGGAGAGATTTTTTTTGGCTGAGAGCTGTGCCAGGAACTTTCTTGTACTACACACAAAAAGCCAAGCTAGAAGAACTAGGCTGACTTGACCCATCCCTTTGCAAGAGGGAGAAGAGTCTAAACCCCCACTGGGCTCTAGGCAGTATTTCCTCCTACTCTGACTCATTTCACCATGGCAGAGCAAGGGGAAGCAGCAAGCCTGGTTCTGCCTCTTGTTTTCCATGCAGGGTAACTGCACACAGCCTGATGTTTAATGTTTAATTGTAGTTAAGTCGACACAGTTTTTCTCTGGCAGGACTGAAGGAACTGAACTGCCTGTGCCACCATTTGTTCCCTGGGTCCTGCTCACTGGAAGAGCCTGTGTTAGCCTTTGCTCAGAGCAGATGATGTCTTACAATCAAAGTGTAAGTGATTGCACTATTAGGATTTTTTTCCAAGTCAAAAATGGCTCTCCAATAATGTAAAAAACTTTATCCCTGATCATACTGTGATGGGCATGTGGTAGTTCTTCTGCTTCTGCAGCAAATGTCCTTTTCTGATAGACAAAGGTTTACCGATTCCTGTATTTGCCATTTTTTTCTCTCTTTTAAAAACTCCTTAAATTTTCATCACTGGGAAAACATTTAACTGCTTTAAGACTGCTCCATGGGTTTGAGTCTGATTTGTTGAGGCTTTGAGGTCAGACAGCTTTATTAACAACAGTTCCTTTTCAGATAAATTCTTCTTTTCAGGTAACATCTCTCCTAAAGAGTTTTACAGCTGATTATGGACACAAATAACTCACCAGAGAAAGTTAGTGATACTCAGTGCTTGGCAAGCCCAGAGTTATTATCCAGTTAATGCTGCAGCACTGTGCATTTCCAGCTGTGTTGCAGTGGCACGCAGACCTCAGCAGCTGTTGTGGAGCTCATCAAATAGCTGTTGAGCATCATCCCTGATTTGTCATAAACCTAAAGGTTCCTCTGGGGAAACAATGTTATCTCCTGCCACAGCCCTGCTGCACTACAGCAATGCTTCAGCAGGGTACTTACCATAGGGATGCTGCTTGTTTGAATTCCTCCCCTCTCTCCTTTGCCTTTATTATTTTTCCTCTTTTGGGGGTAAAGTTCTGCTCAGATTATTCATAGCCTTATGCTTCTAACTGACTTGTCTGGAAATGCAGTTTGGTGTACGCTTTAGGGCTGCCTGGCTTCATTCCTTGCTGACTAGCTGAGTTTGCATTAAAAAATATATTTAGATGCCTAGCAATACCATGAGGCACAGAAGAGAGTTTTTGTTAAGTGCTTAGGTATGTTGTCCCTATAGACAGAGATGGAGTTTCAGGTGTAAGTTGTGGGATGGACAAAAGCTTTTTTCCGTGTAAGATTTTCGTGTCTGCACTTACTCAGAGTAGGAGCAAACCCAAAAAACTTCAAAACTTAGAAGGAAATTCTTAGGAGGGAAAAGCTTTGTTTGGGGCTCACAGAAAAGCTTTGGTTTGACCAATGTTTGTCTTCAAATGCGTAATAGAAAACATGCAGAAGCAAAACATTATTTTAGAGTATTTTATGCTTTTCGAAGTTTTCCATGTCTGATTTTCCCATTTTCAGAACTTTTTCAGTTTTCTTCCCTTTTTTCTTTTCATTCACAATTTCAGCAAAACTGGTATGATTTCTCAACTTGTTGTTTGTTTGGTTTTTTTGGCTTAAGGAATAAAGCTTCCAAAGATCTTCTGACCACCTCTGTCTTGGTGCTGCTGAGAACCCAATTTCAATATTCACGTGTTTCTTAGAGGCTTGAAATACCCAGCCCATGGTCTGGTGTAGAAGGTGATTTGCAAACAGAGGAGATCAGAGTTATGTTTCTGGTCCTGGTGTTCAGGTCACTTAAACTCTCTGTGTGCTTCACAAGTTTCTTGACATTATGTGTACAAAATAGAGCTGCTTTTCTTTTTGGGTTCTATGCTTGCCTAGGCAAGATCCAATTTATTGCAGTCCCTAATTTCAGTGTCCAGCTTTTTAACTCAGCCAACCCCTGGTCAGGTTTTTAGTTTGGAAACAAGTAACTGCTAAGTGGCTCTTGCATTTGTATAGAAACGTTATCAAAAGAGACATGGAAGCTACTCCTGGCCAAATCCCCTTTTGGCTGTCTCTGAGAAACACTGTGACAAGACAATTTTTCCTTACAGAAGTTGCACTGTAATCCTAAGAGATCTGTAATGATCAGTTCCAGGGACACCCAAGTGCTAGTGACAGGTGGAAGTGTTGGTGTGTTTTCACAGAGAATTGCTCCTTTCGTGTCTGTGTTTTTTGTCCAGCTTTCCAAGTCACCATGGTTGGGCCAAGAACGTCCCAGTGATTGTGTTCTATAAATATCCTGGAATCCTGGATAGACAGAAACGGTGCAAAAAGCAAACAGAGCACTTAAGTGGTACAGACTGTTCTGTTGGGCCCTCTGGGTTTGTCCAAGTTGTCACTGGGACTGTTTGTTGTGAACAGGCTGTGAAAAATATTTTCAGCTACTTGAGATAAAATGGAGAGGTGGAGGCTTTGTGTTGGCTTGAAATGGTGAGATCCTTTTGTGCCAGAAATGTTCTTTCTGCTGCCAGCCTCCAGAAGACTTTTTTGGCCTGCAGGCTGATGTGTAACATCTTATATATTGGTCTAATAAAAGATACACATGGAGCTACCTCGTCTTGCTGTCAGTCCATCACCTAAAACATTGCTGCAGCTAATGGTGGCTCATATTTTATTTGTATCCAGTGTATTTTAAGACTACAAAACCATCCAGCCAGGATAGATGTCTGTCTCAGTGCTGTCCTCTCCCTGTTATTATGTATGTTTGTATTAATGATGAGCTATCCTGTAGCATTAGTCAATTGAAATATTGAAAACAAATGTTCTCCTATTTCTCTGCCTTGGGGCTACGAGGGATTATTTCAGCCTCTTCAGTGTGTATGGATCTGCATTTGTTAGATGTCTCTATTCAGCTGTGAGCCCAACATATGAACTCAATTTGCAAATTCATCTGAGAAATGCTAGAATTGGCACCTAGTTCTGCAAGTACCTATACTGGTATTGTATCCAGTGATCTAAATACCACATTGTTTTGGAACTTCAGGCCTTTTAGACTTTGCCACTTGGGTCAACATCCTTCTGTCCCTTTATTGTTTACATCTTGATGTTTCACTGTCACCAGGATACATTATTATGACCCTGGGATGCAAACAGCCCAATGGCTGAGGGTTTTTTTTTTTTAGTAACTTGGCAACGTTATCTAAAGCAAAGCAGACTCTTGAAATGGGGACATACTACAATACACATGGACAATAAAAAGTATTTGTGGTACAGAGTATTTCTTCCACATTTGAAATCTCTTTTATATCAGTCTTAATCAGAAAAGGAGTAGCTAAAGAAAATTTTTTGCCATTTAATGTTTCTGAAAATAATTGCATTTGCAAAAAATACATCTAGAAATGGTGCAAGTTTCACACAATAACCTTAACAATGTTTGTAGTGCCGTTTATCTGTATGTGTTGAGGGGGAAATAAAATGATAGATCATTGACCTGATAAGCCATAATGTCATTTTCAGAAGTATTTAGTTGTGTCAGCTGAATGAATTTAAGAATCAGTGCAGCACATGCAGTAAAAATTTGCATGAAAACTATTGATTTCAGGTGCAGAGGAAGCACTTCAATGAAGAACAGATAGGCTACTGGATTTATCTGTATTGTAAGCTGGGAGCAGTCAGAATTTGCCCAAGGGAACCCTTGTAGTCCTAACGTGAGATGGTGCAAGGCAGTGGGAGGCACTGCATACAAGATGTAATGAAAGATTGTGAGCTGCAGCTCCTGGGTCTGTCCTGTGTTACCTCAAGGAGGAAGCTTGTGATGGATTCCATCAAATGTCCTCATTTCTAACCCCTGACACAAGGGAGAGCTCCCAGGACTACAAGCAGAGAGGCAGAAGTAAATGTTACTCCTTGTGCTGCTCTTGACAAGAGTCTAGTGATGAGTCTCCAGCATTTTTGGCTGCTTCATGCTGGTTTCATCATTTCAGAACTGCAGTGCTGAGATACCATCAGCAGGAGAGGTCTTAGCCCCCTGGAGCAGTGGGTTAAGGGAGAACCCATATCTAGGGGCAGAGGAGAAGGCAGAAGACCAAGAGGAAAGCTTGGGACACATTGCTGTGAGTTTCAGAGAAATAACAGGAATTTTGCAAAACTAACACTCAATGTAGTATTGTCTGGTTTGTGATGAAGTGCCTCAATGTATCCAGATAATTTTGAATATTTTGTTTCTCTTAGCCAGTGTCAGGATCTTTTCATATCCTGCAATCTGGAGCTCATTAAGTGCATGCCGCATGTGTGTTTGCCTCCTCATAATGTAATACTGGGGAAAACAATTTTCTGCTAGACACCTTCTGCGTTCCAAATTCAATCAGTTTTAGATATGTGCACTTGAATATTTGTATGTGTGTCTCACTGTGCCAGAACGTGGCTTTGAAAGTCACACTCAGTACAAAAAGCTCCCCTGGCCACCAATCCTTTGGCTGAAGGCAGAAGAACAAACTGCAGAAGGTCCAGTGCTCCATCCACCCGTCATGGCCTGGGAGATGGAAATGCCCCCTCACTGCCAGTGTTACAAACGGGTCTTTCTCCAGAGGGGGATATTGAAGGATGCAGAGCATTTAAGGGTTTGTTGTTGTCTGCTTCAAAGTGAGGAGAGAATCAATAATTTGTTAGGCTGTGAGCTGATGGCTTGTCTGAGTGCCAGCTCCAGTGCCCTCCCGGGTAATCTGCCAAAGTGATTGAGGGAGCAGAGCAGGGATGTAAATTCACAGAATGGTTTGGGTCAGACAGACCTCCACAAGTCATGTTCCTGAAGCTCTTCTGTGAGAAACCTTCAGTAGCCTCTCAGTAAGGACAGAATTCTTCCAGGCTTAATTCTTGTTTAAGCAAAATTCCTTCTGAGGTCAGTAGACTTAATGACAAAGTCTTATCACTTGTTTACCTCAATGGGATTTGAGTGGGGGAAACGGGACAGGGAGGGAGGAGTTTCGGACAGGGTGTGCTGGAAAGGGTTTCCTAGGAGTTTGGAAGAAGGCTGCTGAGCTGAGGCTCCAGAAATGGCTACACATGGGAAAAGAAGGTGTACTTTGATAAAAACAAGCTTTGATTTCTGCTTTCCTTGCAGAGGTAGAAAGGGCAGGTGAGGATTCCTGTATTCTCTGGAGGCTCTTCAGTGGCTGTGGTGGCCCAGCCCCATCTCTCAGAGACAGTACAGCTCATGCTCTCAACATCTGTGTTTAAGAGGTAGATTGCATTGGAGACCTTCCTTCCACATCCTGGAGGGAAAGCAAGCCCTCCCAAGCTGGCTGCCTCCTCTCATCTTCTTAATTGCAACACAGTCCATCAGAGTTATAAGTAGAGTCAAATATAGGAGCAGATGAGAGCTGGGGCATTGTTTTCTGTTCTCCTCAGACTGGGACACAAGCTTTGGGTACTCTGTGTGGCTCTGGGGAAAGAACTTTGCAGGGGGCTTTGGCACAAGTCCTGGCTCTGCTTGCCCCATGTCTTAGTGAAACCCCATGAAAGGCCCCTCAAACCTGCTTTGCAAATTTGGACATGCCAACAGTGCCCTCCGCAGAGATTTCTCCTGCCTGCTTCCCGCTCCCCCACCGCCCTCTCCCTCCTCCCCCCCTTTCCCTCCCTGCAGGTTGAAATGTGTCTCCTTTGTAACGCTTTAGCTAAAGATCAGCCTCTTTATTAGCCTTCCAATAAGGCTGCCAGCTGAGCGAAACACCATTCAGCAGGGCATATGGTATCATAAAAGTCACTGCTGGTGTCACACAGCTGTGTACAATGCAGGAAATGGAGCTGCTGTTTTTTGGTGTTTTTTTTTTTGCTTTTTGTTTGGCTTAGAGGCATTTTGCTTCTTTGTAGAGGGATGGAAATAGTTCTCTTCTGCTTTTGTGGTGAGTGACTTATAAATGTCCTGTGTAAAACTGGCTCTAGAAAATATATAGGCTGTTGCATTGTTTTTATTAATCCCAGGTAGTAATATAGGGGCGATTCTGTGATAAAGTTTCATTCAAAGTAAAGGAGGAACACTACAAGCTCTGCTGCTGATCCAGGGAAAGCAAAACTTTAAGCTAAGTAACACTTGGCCATCTTGTACTTATTCCCTGCTGTTTTTCTAAAGCACATTTCTTACTTTCAATGGGTTTCTACTTCTGGCAGTTTATATTGCCATGACTTCAAGAGCTTTTGACTAATTAAGAGTAGAGAGATTATCACCATGCTGCCACAGCCCCACTGAAAGAATAGTTTCCAAGACTTTTTTTCTCTGGGGGTTTTTGGGCCCAAAATTATAGATAAATAAGTCTCTGTGTACATATACATACACATGTATAGATATTTAGATATTCAGATTATATGTATATCCATTTACATATTTGTTTTTTTAAAAACCTCAGAAATTAGCACCTTCAGAGGGCAGAATGTGTGTACTGTAAGGCAGTCTTCTAGGTGGGTCCCTGTGTGTGTTATAAGCTATTTACAAATATATTGTGGAAGAAATTTCAGAGGTTTGGTCCTACTGGTGAAGCAGCATCTGTGTTAGCATGAGTGCACGTGTATGTGTGCAGAAAGCAGCTGTGAGGGATGCCTGTGCTTAAACTGATCAGGCAGGTTTTATTTCTTCTGTCAGTCAGTGCTGTTTTGAAATATGGCAGGCTGATCCTATGCTAAGGTAGCTCAGAAATGTCTTTCCAAAATGGCTTTTGAGCCCTGGTTTCCACCTTCATTTACTTTCTTGATTCACCTCACAATCTGCCCTCCTCAGCATTTACTGCCTTTGTTCACACAGGAACAATGAAAAATGGATTGTTACCCAGCAGTTTGCTGTAACAAAAGGTCAGTTTTGGTCCAGATCCAGAGAAGGACATACAGGAGATAATCCCAACCAAGGAAATGACTGTGTCAAATTGCATGTGAAAAGTGAGAAGGTAGGATGTGTGTGAAAGATTACAACTGAGTTAAAAAAATACCCAGATGAAGGGAGAAGTTATTCAGTTAAAACTCACAACTGCATTGACCTTACTGATGATAGACGGTGCCTGCCTTGACAATAAATCCCATACACCAAAGTTCAAGATTCAGGTTCAGGATAACATAAGAGTTATTGACTTCATCCCTGTTTGGCAACGTGATCCAGTGCCTCTCATATCACTGAACCTGGTTACTGACTGTCCCAAGGTTTGAGGCAGCACTGAGAACCCACAGATTTTTCAGACAGGGAACTCCGTGTACAGATGTTTGTGGTGTCACAAGCAGAGAGTCTGAGCTGAAGCACAGCCTTCAGCAAACAGGTCCTGAGTATCAGTGGTGCAAAATGGAAGCAGTCAGGGAAGGAAGGATTTGTTGATAGAAGTTAACAAAATACCTTTCGTTTTAGTGTGATGTGTTTCAGAAAGAACAAAATCACTCATAAGCCTTAAAGGCTGAAAAGCAGCTTTGTCAACATAAGAGAATTTACAAATGTTATGATGGTGTTGCTAAGATCACACCAGTAGTACCATGCACCAAGATCCTGCTTTTAACTTCAGAAACCAGGCTCCAAAGGAAGACCACAATATTAAAGGAGACAGGATGGTGGCAATGAATTTAGCCAATTTCATCTAAAGAAATGTTTAATGGCAGGGTGATCATCTTAGGGGTCATTTAATACTGGGAAAAAGGAAATGACACGTAATGTAAGTAGAAATACAAAGAACAATTAATTCATTTTAGTAAAGGGCAAATTCAAATTGGAAATAAGGCTAAACTTTAGGATGGTTAAGGACAGGCAGAAAGGAAAATCGATTGCTTAATGAGGTAGTTGTGACAAACTAGGCAGAAATACTCTGGTTTCTGAATTCAGTAAATGTGGAGTAGAATCCTTCCTGCCTGATCCAGTGAGCCCAGCAGTGTTTTGTCAGCCTTGTTGCATCTTGACCAGTAGTTGCAGTAATAATCTGTATTTGAATAAAAAGCACTACAGTGGCATCACTACGTGTTGAATATCCTCCTCTCACATCTAACAATGAAGAAAGAAATCAGTTCTTTTGTGGCTTCACAATATGAAATAAAAAGTTAAATGTGCTGTGGTTGTACGAGCTCAGATTTGTAGACTGCCTGGAGATTGACAGCCTCACATTTCTCTCTGGTCCAAACCATATTGGAGAAAGGCTGGTGGGAATTTTTCTCAGGGTTGTGTGGGACTTGGGTACACACCTCTTCACTGTGTTGCAGAGACCAGACACCCCAGAGGTACCTCTGAAAAATCCTACTCTTTTATTCCTGTTTCATTGAAGCAGAGCTCACCTGATGGCTGTTTGTAATGTGCTGGTTGGACTTAATTTGCCACCTACAGATCTGGCTGCTCCAAATGGGCTCTCAGTCTCCTGCTACTGCAGTGATTAGGAGCATGTCTGAAAACAGCCTCCTATCTGTGATGCCAGGAAGACATTGTGAAAAACAGACTATCAATGCATACTACCAGAACCTCAAGTCTGAGTAAAAGTGAATCAAATGTATTTCCGGTGTAAATTTAGTGGAATTAATGAACAATTCAAAAGTATACACTGGTATTTAACTCAGTGATTCTAATCTGATGAACACAAGTGACTAAGAAAATTTGTTATGCCTTTGAGGCACAGATATGCAGTTGATATTTCTTGCTTTATTTTAAATATATGGATGAGCACAAAGTATCTTAATTCGTGAGGTTTCATAGGGATGCCAACTAATGATCTCCAACTGGTGGGTTTTGCAGTGTCTGAAAATGAAATGAAATTATGGCATTCAGGCATTCAGTGCATGAAAATGGCTCATATTATCCAACACAGCTGATAAGTAACAGGATTCTCATAAAGATTTGAACTGCTCAAAAATTAATGCAGTTTTTCCAGGACCTTGATAATGATCAGGAAGTGAATGTACAACTGTGATCTCATGTCATTTGGAAAGTTAATTGAATAATCTGATGGGCAGAGCTTGCTGATGATCTAAATGTACACTGAAAGATACAAAAAATCATAAGGCATTGGTCTCCACCAGCAGCAATGGAAGTGGAGACAACAGTAGATTTAATTCTATAATTTATCTGATATTAAATTGGGTGCTGTCCTGAAGTAAAATAAAGCAGTGTGCTTTTTGTGAGGAAAACAAGTCAGCCTAAATGCTGGCATTGGTTGTTACGTGTTACTATAGATGTGTATGTTGGAGAGCTTGTTGGAAAATTGATTTATTCCTGTAGAAACATTACTTTTATAGAAACCTTTCTTTAAGATTTGAGATTTTAATTGGAAAAAAAGGAAATTATCAGTTTCCAGCTACCAGAAAGTTTCAGATGGAAACATGGACAAGATTTTTTTCTACAGTGCAAACACACTAGTGCTTAGCTCTCTACTTGGTGTGGACACTGTTTCCTCTACAGCAGAAATTAATCAATTTTTTCAATGTACTCTGTTCTGTTTTCTGATTCTACACCTTATTTCCAACATCCCCCCTTAGCTGCTACCTTCTTCTAAGTCTTGGTTTCAAAGATTCTGTTCCAGTCATTAGTTTGTAAAGGTGCTCGGAGATCTTCTCATCCCAGTTGCTCTCAGATCTCTACTCTTAGAAGATGAGTTGAAAATAAGTAATGATTTGTTTGTGATGATCAATGAAAGCAATGGCAGTAGTTGCATTGGCAGTAAAGATATGAGCAGGCTGAGAAAAATAGATGCAAATTATCAGGAGAAACTGCAAGCCATTTTTCTGAAAGAAGTCAGTCTTTTGGCTGGGGTCAGGAAAAGACAATCCTAGATTTAATCCGTCCTTCATATGACTCATTTATGTTGTTGCATAATAAACCATAAAATCTATACTAGTAGAGTTGTTCCAGGATCCTAGGAAAGGTAATGCTCCCTGTGTGTTCTCTGGTAATATTTTTTTGGACCTATGAAGCACATTACCAGTGTTCATCAGCTAATGTGTAGCACTTACTGAACTCAGCTGTGTAACTGGGGATGCTGAGTTGTCAGCAGGAGGTCAGAGAAAATGATCTGTTGGTTCTTTCTTGTCTTCATTTCTCTGAATAATGGGCCTAGATGCCCCTATTAATGCCCACAAATGTGTATTTGCAGTAAGCAAAGGAAGTATGGAGTTGCAGAAAGTGTGATTAGCATTAAAATGTGCCTTTGTGCAGGCAGTCCTCGGTGGTGAAAGCGCGGATGTTTCAGAGCTTGTTGGGATATTTTAGATGCCTTAGGCAGGCTGGTGTCCTGTTATTAGAAAGCAGAGTTGTCTGGGAATGTACCAGTAGTTGGAGATCAATATTTAAGATACGGATATGTATGCATCTTAATGAATAGTCAGTAACTTTGTGGCTTGGACTTTCAGCTGAGAAGTGAAAGATAAATATTAAGGGGGGGGACTCGTTAAACTGGGCAGCAAGGAGATTTAAACTTCAGTCTTTTATGCTGGGGCATTGGGCTGTTCCTTGAGGTAGAGATGCCAGATGGTCTTTCCCTGAAGAATGTCTTATTTTTATTCCCATGTAAAACATGAGAAACTTTGTGGGATGAGAGAGCTCTTTCCTGTGTTGATAAACTAAGTACTTATTTCTAATATCTCCCCTCCTTCAAGTAGGTGTCAGCCACCTTTTTTTTTTTTTTGCTTAGACTAATTTCTGTCTCTGCTCTGGGTCTGTAGTTGAACAGAGTAGTTCATCACCCAGGGAAAACAAGTCTTTCTTTATAACTGTTTCTCCTTATTTTATCTCAGCTTGTCGGAGTCTGGCAGATTCTCCATCCTTCATGCCATTCCTCTTCAGCTTACAAACTGAGCCAGCATTAGCTCTGCATGTAGGGCAGGCTGGGAGATTACATTACATCTCTGAAGTTTTGTTCACTCATTCTTGGGTTTTCTTTGAACTTTATTTTCTGTACAGGTGAAAGGGGCTGGGTTTTGATCTGAGTCTGGTCTTCACTTTGTGTGTTCTTAACACTTGTAATTACTACTGGACTGGGCTGACCTGAAGTGGTGCTGTAGCTGTGCCTAACAATTCTGTTTGGAAAAGCATTTCTGATGCTGGCTTGTGTATCTCATTTTGTTAAGTTTACTTGTATTGTTTAGAACAATCTGATGAGATTTATAATTGCTTGTTTTGTAATACAGCCACAAAGAATTAAGTAAAGGCTTTATTAGTAATCTCTCTTTTCCTCTAGCCTGGGAAACACTGCCATGTTTTCATGTATCAGTTTATTTAGGGTCTAAGTTTGGCTTCTCTCTGCATTTGATAGGGATATAGAAAGGCTGCATCTGAGCAGTTCACAGAGGAATTTGGCACTTTGATTTTTAAATGTGGTGCCAAACATGTGGAGAGAACAGCATATCTTGATTAGAATGGAGCCCTTTCAACAACAGGAGGTATATTTTCAGCAAAAATTAGTGTGAGAAGATATGACAACGTAGGAAACCAGTTGCAATTAAAATTACAACTGAGTTCATATTGGAGATGGATAACTGCTGGCTTTAGATGTTTGCTAGCTAGGCAGAAACTCAGAAAGCAAATGTATTTTGAGAGCAGAGATACAGAGGAAAGATGACTTTATGTTTAAGACTCTACACTGGAACTCAGAAAATTGACTTCATTTTCTTTCCTGGCTGCCTCACAAGATGCCTCTGCAGTCTTGGGGATGATTATAAACTTTCTACCATATGTTTATGCTGAATCTAGTGATCTGGAGCCCTCATTTTACTCGGGCTTAGTGAAATTCTAGCATACCAACTAATATTTACTTATTTAGTCTCTTCCATGAAAGTAAACAAGTGGTCTTTGGAAAAAATCATCTGAGTCACGTTTACACTGAATAGGGATTCTGTGTCCTGGTCAGTGATGAATGAAAAGTAGGGGCTTCAGAGATGATGACTTTATCAGACTCAAAGCTCAGGCACCAGGCATGGGATCATTTCAGTTGTTTCAAAAAAATGATGTGAGAAGGGAGAAGGGGAGGTGATTCTGACCATGAAGGCTATTTTATCAAGATGCTTTCCTGAGTTATGTAACTCAGGAAAGAGGAAGGACCTGAGAAAAGTAGAGAGAGCCTTCCTCAAAGAGGACTTTATTGCATCATTAATGTGTGGACCAAATACAGGCACAATTCTTTATTAATGAAGTGAAAAAAATTTTTTTTTTTTTTGAAGATGAATCATCTGCAAACAAGCTTATGAGAAAAATAGAAGGCCAAAGAGGCATGCCAGAGAAGGAAGTTTGCAGAGTCCAAGGGCTTCAGAGAAGACTGCAGTGGGACTGCCTCTGAGAGTCAGCATTTATATCACTAATTCTTGCTGGGTTTACCTTCTGGGACTACAGCCTTGGACTGCTGCCGGGACATTTGTCTTGGACTTGGCCTCTGGGTTGGTGAGTTAGTGATGGAATGACACATGTCTCTATTGTGCTGAAACATGATGTTTCCAAATTGCTTAGCCTGAGGAGCTTTGGTCTCTGATCATTCTGTTTCTCCTGCCCCAGTGATGAGAGGATGTGTCAAGTAGTTAAAACACAAATCTGGGAGCTGGATGAGGTGGCCTCTGTTTCTGAGGCTGCCACAGCCTATTTGTGATTTTGGACAAGGCAAAGAATGACAGATGTTAGATGTAGGGTTTTCCAAGTGCCTCAGGGCTCTGTTAGTGCTTCTGTCATCAGACTCGATGGGACTTTCTCCCTTGACTTTGCAGGGAACAAGGACCTTGTATTATCTGTGTGAAGTAGGTAGGTTTTGGCTACAAAAAAATGTGTGTTTGCTGCAATGCAGGCAACTGTTGTAACTTTTGCAGATGCTGTTTAGTAGGCAAGGAAACAGAGTTTAACTAAAAAGGTAGGTCACATTCAGACCCCAGTTACACAAGTTCAAATCCAAAACCAACTTGGTGTGCTTAGCCAGCAGTCTTTGTTACAAAAATATCTGCTACTTCACAATCACTCAGTATAGGTCCATGTGATGCAGCATGGGCAGGGGAACAGTGAATGGAAATGGATTAACTTGGTTCTAAAATATGTCCCAGACTCTAAATAAAGGAGCATTGCAAGAGGTTAGCTTTGTAATACTGCTTTTCCACTGTAGTATTATAAGAAGACATTATTTACAGATTGTGCCCAGCTTGTGCTGCCTGAAACTAGGAAAAGTTTCTGTGTTGGAGAGGCTGGAGCTTCTGTTCGGAAAAGAGAAAATAATTTTCAAGTTACTTTTCCTTATGGAAAACTAATTTTTTATTCTGACAGAAATATGAAATTTCTCATTGGTTTTATAGAAGAATCAACCCAACACAGTTTGTAAAGAGAACTGATCTGGCCCCATCCTGGAGATGCATTTGCAGACTGTCTGCCAAAGACAGAGAGGTCCCCACAAAGTTGTTTCAGGGGAAGTGGCAGTAGGGGTCCTGTGGGCAGCTCCCAACCTGGGAGTCCTCTGGAAAAGAGAAGCTTGTGAAGGAGGCTTGAGGAACTGATCAGGTGGTGCCATTTGCAGAGTCTGCAGAAAGGTGTTCTGTAAGCCCCAGAAATCCCAGCTAGCTGTTAATTTGCAGGTTGGTACACTGAGCATAGGTTTGGTCACCTGATAAGGGAGGACAGGACCATACAGCCCAATCCTGGTGCTGGAAAAAGATACACAGCCAGAGAGAGCAAGTGCCATAGTCCCTAGGGAAAAAGGAACAGTCGTGTGTTCCCTGTGCTCTGGAGGCTTCCTCAGGCAAGTCCCTCCTGTCCTGTGGGCAGTATAGAGGCCATGGAAGTGAGAGCTGCTTGACTGCTTATTGGGCATCCTAGAAGCCCTGTGAGTTTGATCTTAAAATCAACTTTGTCTTCAAGTACTTTGGTTTCTGATGGCTGCTGCAAGCTTGGGGTTACTGGCCTGGACATGCCAGAGCTGTAAAAGCACAAACCCTGTTAGCTGTTTCTCTGGTGTCCTGCAGTGTGAGCTGGCAGATGCTGATGCTGATAGAGACCAAGATAAGCTTGGTCTCCTTACACCTCTTTTTTGCTAAAACTAGTGAAACCAATAGACTGGACATGTCAGTGTTGACAAACCAAGCTTTACTGTCAGAAGATAATTGTGTTGGGAATTTCCTGGGCATATCTCCTTGCTGCATCCCTGATCCAGTTTAAAAACAGTTGCAAAGAGTGAACTTTGCTCAAGCTCAGTGGATTTTATTTCTCTGGTCTTCATTGCCCAGAATGATGCTCAGAAGCTGTGTTCTTTGAAGAAAAAAAGGTTTTCTCTTTGACTAAAAATGTTTGCAAATATTTCCTGTCTCCACTTCAATTCTTGTCATATTATTTTAAATGCTAATGAGAATCATGGCCATATACTATAAAAATTCTTTGCTCCCTTAAAACTTTTCTTGGAATAGCCAAAGACAAAAAAGGTAATGAACTAAAGCTCCCCCTGAGTCTTTGACTCATCCAATCTCCTACATTTACCAGTGTTAAAGAAAAGTGTGCAGCTTGGTGTGACTGCCCAGGATGCTCTGTCCTGTTCTGTGACTTGTCTGGGTGTCACAGTGTGCATGTGGTGCAGGACTGTGCTCTGTCCTCAGGTGCCTGCCACACTTCATCATCAAACTGAGCTCAGGATGAATGTCAGCTACCATGGAAAACTATTTCCAAGCAGCTGTACATTTAATTAATAGAATTAGAATAAATTTTTCATCTCCAGTATAAATCCACTGAAGGAAAGAGTTTGTTTAGATGCATACCTGTTGAAAGTAGAATCTAGACCTAAATGTTGTCTTCAAGCAGGATCCCAGGCCCAGCCCCTGTGATCTTCCATATACATCCATGTATATATATATAATAAGTGAGACCCTTAAATTAATAGTCATGGCTGTATGTGGAAGAGACAGGAGTGAGAACAGTGCCCTGCTCTGTGGTATTCTCAGTAGCAAGCAATGGGGATGTTTGGGAGGGACCGGCCCATAAATTGGGGCTCCTGCCTTCCCCCAGCTGTGCTACTGCCTTGCTGTAAAATCCTTTGCAAATCACTCACCTTCTGGGGAGGTTCAGTTTTGCTTTTGTGAAGTAGGAACAATGATACCATTCAATTGTGCCTCCATGGCAGTGACTGAGTGGGGCTAACAAGCAGTAATGCAGTCTTCAGGGAGTGGCAGTGCTGAAGCTGCTCTAGTGAGTGTTTTGTACTAGGAGAATAATGGATCATTAAAATATTTAATCAACAACCTCTGGGTATATATATCCCACTTCTGCATTAAATGCTCTTCGTGATTTAGGGCTTTATTATGTCTTTCCCTCTTTTGTTTCTCTCATGTTCTCATCAACAGGAGCTTCACTTTGGACCATGATAAATCTTTTTAACCATACTTTCACTGGCTATAATTGTTAGAAAATCTTCTGTGTGTATATATGTATTTAATAGTGACCCCATTATCACTTTCTGAACTATCTTGGTTTTTTTTGAAGAGAATCAATAATGAATTTCCATATGGTCTATACCTTGTAAAAAGATTATCTCTGTTTATTCTTTTTATAAAGTTTTCAGAAGGGAAGGCACTGTCCCAATGCACAGAAGCAATTTTTCTTTTCAATGGATCCTGTGACTCAAATCTAAACCTTTGCTCTCAGAGGAACACTTTTCAAATGTTTACTTACTGCTTGATTCCTGATAGGCAGTCTGGAAAAAAAAAAACAGATGAGGTGTTGCTCCTGAAAGTTATACTGCTTTATGTTGTTTGAAAGGCAGAGATTGAACTGATTTGTCTAGCAGCTTGCCTTTTCTCAACTGGGGGAAAGAATTCTTTGTAGCTTAGGCTTTTATCATCAGTCCAGTAAAAGCATTTTATATATATGTACATAAAAAATCATATAACATTTATATAAAGCCTTTCATCTTGATGGCTCCAAAGTAGTAGACAAATTTGTCAAGCAGTTTGTCATCTACTTGCCTCACAAGTTATCTCTTACTCCAGCACAAAAATAGAGGTATTTCTATGCTGGATGCAATTATTCTTGCTACTAATAGCTTTTCAAAATAACCATCAGACTCGTAATGCATTAATTACAAAATTTTAATCTAAGACCTTTAGAAACTTTTTCCTAGTCAGCTAAGAGGATTTAATTAAACATGAAGCCTCCTGCTTGTTCAAGTGAGGCCAGGGGGGAACTGGTGCAGAAGGTGTGCTGAGCAGGAGAGGATCAGCACTACCTATGTGCTGTGGGTAACAGGGAAAACAAGGATGAATAATACAGTGCTGAGGACAACAGGGTCTTAGAAAGATCCCCTTCTGACAGCCACTTGGTGATAAATTCCTCTTCTGTGGCATAGCTGGAAGAGAGTGTTGTATATGGATGAAAACTGCAAGAACCAAAAGGGATGCCTGCTCCTCTCTGGTACTCCCATACCCACCCCTGCCTTGGAGAGGAGCCCCTGTGCTAAGAGTGGGTTATCCTTCCAGGTCTGCTGGTGTTCATCACAGCAATTTGTCTGATACTTCATTAGTGACACCATGACCTTCTGTGGACAGTATTTCTATGAGCAGCCTTAAATATGAGCAGCATTTGGCTCTTCTGGAAGACTCTGCATTCTCACTTCCCACACACCTACACACTCCGCATCTCCGAGGCTTCACCAGAGGATCTTCTTGGCTGCTGAACCTTTCCCTTGAGCAAATCATTGGCTACCTAGTGAGGAAGCACATTGCCAGGTGACTCAGGGTTTTGTGATGGGATCCCATGGCCTGAAGAGCTATTTGTTGCCTGCAGTGTCTTTCCCTGCACCCTTGGCACATTTACGTTTCCTGTACAAAACTTGGCTGAAGGAGTCAGAGCTGCAAGACATCATCCCAAATTCCAGCTGGGATGCGTTACTTGGCTACAGGACATTCTCCCCTCTCTGCCCCCCCCTCAGCCACTTCCCATGTTAAATAGTTTCTCAGAACTCAAAGAGGGAGAGGGAGATAATCACCAGGCCAGTGATTCTGCTAAGTAGAAAAATTACATAAATAAATTAGCCATGATTAATTGCAAGAAATCGTCACTTCTCGCACTTGTCTGGAAGCTGTAGCTTGCTGAAAAGACAGCCCTGTCTTGCTCTTGGGGGGCTGGGATGAAGTAAGTGAATGCTGGGTTAGGGATTTGTTTTACACGTATTTTCAAATTGGGGAAGAAAAAAAAAGTGTGATTTATTTTCTTTTGCTGCAGCCTGCTCCCAATTTTCGGTTTACATTAATAGCTGTGGGAACAGCAGTTCTTATTGCCATATATTTTAGCTATTAACACTGTGTCTGGTTTGACAGTACATCTCTCTTAGTTGTTTTTTTTTTTTTCTTTGCAATCATAAAATATAAAATATGTATCAGCGTTCCTTTTTAATCTCCTTTGGTATGTCCAGCTATTTAATTTGTGTCTTTCTGCCCTCCTTTGGAATTTTGTTTTTCTAACATCATGGTTTGAGAATATAATGGTTTGAGAAAAAAACAACTCTCTATTAAAACATCCTTTTATTTTTTTTATTTTTTTAGAAATTTGTTTGAATTCATATTTAATGGAATTATTTCTCCAGGAACCCCTAACAGCTTTTTACCCTAAATGTTTGCTTCACTGATATTTTAATTGCTGTAATAATCAGCATTCTGAATAAGGTCTTTCCCCTAGCTCAGTAAATCCATACCAGCTGAGTAAAGCATGTCTATGATTTATGTGCAGATAAACAGCTTTGGATCCCATCCAATCACTTCATCAGTTTTAATTTGGCTGCCTAATCAGTAGCAAACAGGAGGGTTGTTTTTCTGTTGCCTATTGTTTTGTTTTGATTTTTACAGGGTGGGGGGTGTTAACACAGGGTTTGGCGTGTTCCCTACAATGGCACAGATAGCTCCCCATTTCTCATCACATCTGTGTCAAAGTCAGCTCTGACTTTCTGAAAGAGTTTATAAGAGGGGATGAGTTGCCAAGACCTGCCTTCGGGCTTTTGCTGGTATCTAAGGAACCATCCAGCTACACAGTCTGAACAGCAAGTCTGCTCTTATCTCATGTTTTATAAAGGACATCCCTCAGATGCCTGAGAAGAGTGAAAAGGCTCATTATAGCAGCAGATTCCATTTCCTGTGTGCATTTAGGGGTTGATGCCTTCAAAATTATTTTCCCAGCAATCATGTTACTGCTGTTGCTGTTTCTTACTAATGACTCTGATGGGGTGCAGGAGGTGGAGGTGTGTGGTGCCTGTGGGGTGCAGCTGTTCAGGGGTAGGAACACTGCTGCCTGCTCTCACCTTTGCAACTCCAGCCCATAGGTCTCAGCTATGTGCACAGTGCTGTAAAGGCCAGGGTGGTCCAGCTGACCCAGACTGAGTGAGGTTCCTTTAACTTAAGGCTCATGACCTGAGTTCCTGACCCCATTTTTGTCCAAAATAACCCAAGCAAATGCCTGTTAAGGTTAAAACATTGGATCATTTACATTATTATCTTTTAGAGCCATGTGTCCAGAGGTGAAGTGTTCTCTGATATATAAGCAGCCTCTGAGGGATTACAGAGAGCAGCCCCATTTTGGTCATCAGATCTAGGGCAAGCAATACCATCTGTAATAATAAAGCTTACCTAAAGAGCTTAGTTTGAGTAGTAAACCATGTCTGTGTGTCTCTGAACCTTGTCAGCTATCCTGTTGCCCTTCATTTCAGCATGTAACTCTGCCTGGTCACTGCCTTTAAAAAGGGAGATGTGATGAGATAGTGGTGGTTGTGTTCTCTATTTTTTTCCTGTTCCATAGCAGCCTGTGCTATTTAATCAGGCAGCAGGTTTGGGAAAGCTGTGCTAGGCTAGGTGGCCACCACTGGACTGTTCAGGAGACAGCTTAATTTGAAAGGAGAAGACATTGCCATTTTTCCTGAGGATTCAGGAAAATGAATCCTGAGGATTTACATCATAACCTGAATGACACATACCACTTTTTTTCCCCCGTTTCAGGTTAAAACTCCACAGCTCTTGTGTTTCACTATTACCAAGAAGAATTCCAACTAGAGCTGGGACTCTAAGTTCAAACATTTTGGCTCAGCCTTTATTTCCTGCACACACCCATTTCTGTAGAGACTTTAAATGGAGCTTTGAATCATCATGAAATTCAGAGAATTAGGCTGGGCTGGAGGGAAGGGCAATGGATTAGGTTTGTGGCATTTTGGGATCAGTTTGCTGTGCAGATGTGCATGTCCTGGGGGACCCTGGGTGATGTGTTTAGTCCATCTGCTGTGTTGCTTTTTTTATAGCATGCAAAAGGGCAATAATGCCTTAGCCTGGGGATGAAGAGAGGTTAAATCCCATTGCCAAAGAGAAGGCTTTCAGGTCCCATGGTGATTCTGGTACAGCTCCACCTCTGCTGTGGCAGTCAGCACTCTTTTTATTGGCAGTGCTCGAAGATTTTTTTGCAAATTTTTTTCTGCTCTTCTTGTACATGGTCAGAGGAAGGCAGCAGGGCTTGGCCAGGGCTGGGGAGCAGTCAGGGACAAGGTGACAGTCGAGCTGAGCTGCTGACTTTGTGCTGCTCTGCAAAGGCTGGGAGCTGGCTGTGGCACTAGTTCCACAGGCTCCTTGCCTCAGGATGGGCAGTTTATTCTTTAAATTGTAGAATTCCCTCATTGTGGCTTAGACAACATGGATTTGGAGGGGTGTATGGAGAGAGAAGTTTGACCATTACCCTGTGCTCCTTATATTACCCATCAATTCTTTTTAATTGATGACAGCACTACAGAGGGTCTACCTGGCTTGGGATTTTCCTGGCTTTGACTGAGCACACTGCAACTTTTAACCTCAACAGGAGCCTGAGCATCCTGTTCTTGTTAAAAGTGATGTGAAAGAAACTTCCAGAGTCCTGAAAGTTTAAGACTATTCCACCTGTCTACTGTAATGGAGAGATAGGAAAGTTTTTATGCTGTAAGCTGAGAGGGAATTCAAACATCTGAGAAGTAATTTCAGGAGGAGGCTCAGTTTCTTGCAGATCAAAAGGTGAGTTTAGGGAATTCTCCATTCTCTGGCCAGAAGGGAGCTATTATGTTTAGAGAGTCAGGCAGTTTGCAGACCAAAAATTCTGATGATCAAAGCTGAGAGTTTGTGATGGCCAGTGGCTTACTTTTTAGAAGACTGACAGTCCTGGAGGTTTGAGCTAACAGATGCATCTTATTTTCTTATAGTCTTGGATGCTGGACTCTGAACTGCCTCCTGGGATACCAACAAAAAAGCATTGTCAAAATTTTAAAGAGCAAGAGTCAAGTGACAGTGGAGACTGAGTCCTTTTGTCAGCTTCTCTGTCACCCTTGTAGTTCCTTCAGGTTTCCCTCCTTCAGGATTCAGCTCTGGCAGAACAGCTGCAGAGATTTTCACATCCTCATCCCTTCCCTATGATTTCTTCCACAGGGGAAGACTGATAGGAAAAGGAAGGAAATGTGAGAGTGCATGTGCATGCTAGTCTTAAAATGTTGAAAGAAAGACTGTGGGAGCATTTTCTGGGTTATGGGAAAGTGATGAATGAGGCTTCTTACAGAAAACAGTTGCTTCAGTCCTCCCAGTGAACTGGGTCACTAGTTTCTCTGTTGCTGCAGCTTGCTTAGATGTTGCTACATTTATTGTTACTTTTTCTTATTTTTTTAATTTTCCTTTATCTCTCCTTCCCCTTTCCTTTTTTTTTTTTTTTCTTCTCCCAATTCACACTATTCAGAAGCTGTTGTTCAAGGAATAATTACCAGGGTGGTGAGAGGTTTGCCTGTGGCTGATGTCTGATAGTGCATCCCTGAGTGTGTCACCTTTACCATGAGAGCCCTCTGGCATAACTTGACAGATCTGATTTTAGTTTCCCTGGAAAAAATGTTTTGTCTTTTTAGTATCTCCATTCTGTGTCTATGGTGCAGAGTTAACAGCATGTGCTCCTTCTCAGGAGTGCTGTGAGGAAAAACCCCTCTGGTTTGTGAAAGCTCAGACATTGCTCTGCTGGAAACCATGTAAATAACTGGATAAATTATTTCAGTGGTATCACCTGTTGAGCATAATAGGTAGCAGGGTCAGAATCTCTTCACAGTGAATTGCTTCTTACTGGCTGAGTAGGATTTTTGCTCACAAGCCATTGTGCAGAATGGTCCTCTGATTTCTGCTGGCTCTGTCTTTTCCCTGCCTACACATTTAGCTTCTTGATCTCTTGCTGGTAAGCTCCAGGGAGCAGAGACTGAGATGGCCAATGTCTGCAGAGTGCTTAGCACAAAGCCTTCAAACAGTGTAGGCTTTGGGGTGCTGCTATAATATGAAAGTAAAGGATAAAATATTAGAAAAGAATCCAGAATTCATTAAAAATTGTTACAATATTTTCCCCTTTCCTGCTATCAGATTATGGAAGTTTTGAATAAGACAGAAGTGTGAAAATAATGAAAATAACCTTTGAGGTGTCAGTTTCTTGAGCAGATTTGTTCATGCTGTGCTTTGCTTAGGGACCAGCACCCTTGGTGTTTCAGAGAGGGAGGATATGAGCTCACAGCTAACGTGCTAGCTGTCTGCCCTGCCAGCCTTGCTTTGAGACCTGGGGCAAACCATGTAGGCTGTGTTCACACCTCTTGATCTATCTGCAGCTCCTGGGTTGGCTTGAATTGTTTAAATAGGTCTTTACTAACCCATATCTGGCTGCATTTGTGAGTAGTTCTGCTGACAGAATGGGAGGTGCAATGAACTCTGGCAGGGGTGAATGATGGGGCAGGGTGGTGGGGACCAAAATGTCCCCCAGCTGAACACCACAGTGGGGAATAAGGTGTGTGTTCACAGCCTGAATTTCTCACTGCTGCAGGTTTCCCACTTGGAAACCAGGACTAGAGCAATTCCTTGTCTCTTCCGTGAGGGTGTAGCACTGAGGAATGGGAAAAGTTCAGGCAGGGCTGCACAGTTTCTAAGGTCGATTGAGCATGTTAAAATATTTATTGTTTCTACAGTCATTTGCTGCTAGCAAATCTGCAGGCTGGGAGTTTTACAGAAAGCAAACATGAAGAGAAAAGATTGCAGCTGAAACAAGTTTTGAATCAAACTTCTGATGAGCATTAAGGAAAATTTTTACACTGATAAAAATTCAGTAATATATTCCTTACATTTTGTTTCCAAAATAAGATTAAAATTTGATGTTAAATTCTCTTCCCTATTAGAGAGAAGATATAGTTAGCAATATCCACTGAGGAATCTTTTTCTGATGTTTCCACAGGTTACTAAGGATTTTCCTTGGAGCGTGACTTCGAATATGACACTTCAGTAATGCAGAGGCTGTAAGTAAATAACATAATGTTTGCACCCCTTCTTTAACAGCTGTGTCTACATTCTTCCAGGGTTTCACTAGAGCTCATCTTTGCTAGAGTCTACTTTGCAGTGAGTTTGCAAGGACGTGACTCAAAGATGACACAGTTCTAAAGTAGCTGGTGCTGTGTTAGATTGTTTGCTTTATCAGTTTCTTGTCTCGTTTAAGAACTTCAGTAATGGTTACTTAATCTGCAGGAGGAAAGCTGAAGACATCTGTCAGTATTGCAGGAAATGCGACAAGCAGACAAAAATAAAAAATTAGCTCATTAGTATAGATGAGCAGTGAATAAAATACAAGGGTACATTACCAAGAGCTGGCATGCAGTTGGTTCCCAGGCACAGAACAAAGGCCAAAAACCTTATTTTGCTTGTGATACCACTAATTAAAAATGCCTACTAGAAGCTGAATGAATGAATGAATGAATGAATGAATAAATGAATGAATGAATGAATGCAGGGGGCTGCTGCCCTGGTCGTGTATTTTTTGGCCTTTGGTAATTTGGTGTCGGAATTGGCTATCTGAGGAATCTTATCACAGAGGCAGGATTTTGTGCCATTCCTGGTTGTGAATGCTTGAAAAAGGTTACAATTTCCTTCTCTTCCTCAACTTTCCCCATCTTTTTCTAAGATGAATTAGTCAGCTGTTAATTTTGGTATCTCTTTTCTGAATTCTGCATTGTTTTTCCTGATCACTTCTCTCAAATCTGCTTAATATCCATTTAATTCAGTCAGCTACTCAACATCCAAACCTTTTTTAATAAAGAGAGTGCTAATTTTTCCTTTTATTTCAATTGTAGTTGATGGCTTTCATCTGGTGTTATCACATAACTCAATCACCTGCCACTGGAATTTGTAATTTAATCAATAAAGGGGGCCATTTTTCTCAAGGAGATCAAAAGAGAAAGCTCAAGGAAAATGCACATTAAAAGGAAGGTGAAGAACAAAAAAGGATGACAAGAACTGTGGTTTGCACTTCATAGCTGCACACCCTGGTGCCTGTGTCTGCCTGGCAAGCAGCAAGCAAAAGAGCTGCTGCTGTTTTAGAATTAATGAATCTAATTATTGTCCCTATGAACTCACCTGGCAAAATCTAGAGGGAAAAGCATGGATCTTACATGGAAGTTACTGTGACAAGTACCTTGCATCAGCTCCACCATACTGAGTGGTGTTAGCAACCCTGTACGGAGGCAGCAGTATTCACACTACCAGTTTGATGTGGAGAGACATGAAGAGATGAAACTCGGTGTTATAAGAGACCTCCTTGTTGCACTGCTGTTTCTTTAGATAGTGGAGGGAGTAGCCATGGCATCAGGCCACTCATGGTGTGCTCACTGAGCAGCTCAAGGCTTTGCAGCACAGGGATCTCCCTGGCCTCAGTAAAAGGGGTCTGTGCGCTCTGTACCTGCTCTGTCCTCTGTCTCTGTGTTAGCTTCCACTGATTCTGCTGCTCCAAAGGAGGGGGTGGTACTGCCCTGCCTCAGAGGGATGAGGGGATGGTTTATTCATTACTGTCAGTGAAAGCTCTCTTGGTTTCATGCTCTGGCCAATTTGAGAAGTGCAGTATCTATAAGAGCATCCCTGTCAGTGTTACTGTGGAAGTGAATTTTGTCTCAAGGATGAAGGTATATTTTGCTCTTAGCAACATGCCTATTTCACACTGCCAAGCAGCCTGGAGCAAAGCTTGTGAGGGACATTGAATGCCCCACTGGAGAAGCACTTGTGCTGGCTCACAGCTGGGAACCTTTCTTGGTTCCTTGTCTTCAGAGAGTGAGATTGTCTGGACAGGTCTCAAATATCAGGCCTCTAAAGTGTCACCCATGGTTTTGCTGATAAATTGCTGGTAGGTATTATGGTCTCAATTTGATAAGGTCCCCTTAACTCAAAATGAAAGGTGTCAAAATTATTTCTTCAGAAAATGTTAAGATTAAAATTAAAGTAAATAATTGGTCTTTAAAGGACATCAAAATACTGCTTATATGCCTCCCAGTGCCCCACTTGCTAGCACTATGGCCACATTTTCTGCAAATGAAATGTTGAGCACATCTTTGGGGATGAAGCAGGCACATTAGTAAAGAAATATTTAAGAAGACAACATTTTGGAGGATTTTTAACATGCAGCGTGGCATTTGCCTTGAAGATCTTAATACTCCTCTTGAGTGCTGCTCCAGATTGAGTAAAAAGGTATTTAGAGAGTCTTTAGGTGATTATTTTCAACCTGCGTTGGCAAACTTTTTCTGAAAATTTCTGAAAATTGAGCTGAAAATTTCATAAGACAATAAGACAATCAACTGATGAACTCTAGGCTGAATAATCTTTTAAAAAAACCACCCCAAACACTCTACAGCAGCAGCATCACTTAATGGTGATAGGGGTTTGTTTAGCGTTGAACATTTTGAACTGAAGAATGGCTGGACAAATGCTGCACTGAAAGAGCTTGGTCGTAATTTCTCAACAGTTCTGTCTTCCTACAGCTCTCTTGAATTCAAGTCCTGCTCCTGTTTTTCCCAGCTGTATCAGAAAGTTCTGGACAAGGAATGTGTGAGGTGTGCCAATCAGTTACAAAGCTGCAATTGGCCAACTTCAGACAGATCGCTCCCTCTGCCCGTGGAAAATATCACTGAAGTCTTCTCTTATATGAGTAATATTGTAAATATTGGTTCATCCTTTTTCCATAAACCTATGTTTAAGCCTATTCTCCAACCTTTCAACAATGCCAAAAGATTACCAAAAATGCAGCACGTGATTGCTTATGCTCCTTGGTTCCTTCTGGTGCACACCAAATAATGTCATCAAAGTCAGTGCGGTTCTGCCTGCCGTGTTTGGCCAAACACCAGTGCAGAATTTCTCTCCCTGAGTAGCTTAATGTGCTGTATTTGAAGATTGACTTTTTGGAGCAACTAGACTTTGACTGCCAAAGCAGTCTGGTTTGCCTAGCCAGGCAGCCTGGGGAACTGGGCTGGAGGAAGTGAAAAGCTTCTGGTGAAAACTGAGGTTGAAATCATTGCTCGGGGTTGCTTAAGCACTCAAGAACTCAGGGCTCTGCTGAATTGGAGTGTCCTCAAAAATAACCAGTAGCACATTCAGACTGCCCCTCTGTCCATCCCACAGTAATGACTTCCTCTTTTCACCTAAAAAGAAGAAAATAAGTAATTATGCCTTGGTCCCACTTGTTAGTGGTATTTTCCACAAAAATTCCCCCCCACAGAGTGGAATAACTGGGGGTTTGAGAATCATACATGTGTATAGCATGTCCAAAAATATATATATTCATTGATTTTTTTCATGAGTATCCCTTGCTCTTAAGCTGCTAAAACATTGTGAAGCACTTAGATTGTTTTTTCTATCCTTCTCCCAGCACCAAATCACTCATTTTATTGATGCCATGCAGATTAGAATTTGAAAAAAAAACCAACAACATTGAGGTGTCCTTTAGCTCATCTCTTAAAGGACATTGAGTTTTGCTTCCACTGGTTTTAAATTCAACAGGCTGCAGGAGGACTGAGTGTCATTTAGCTATTAAAGATTTTTGTTTTCCTGATCATTGTGAAGTAGCATCATTAACACAGGCAAATTTCCATGCTTCACTGTGCTGTGTCCATGGTACATTAGAGGCCCTTTCCCACTGGTAAATCTAGGTCTATTCTGTAAAATGAGGGGCCCATTGGCAGCTCTTTGGCAAGTGAGACAGAGGGACTATTTAATGAGAAGGAGAGTGGTCTAATAAGGGGGAAGAAGTTGAACACTACAAGCACAGGGCAAGATATCAGAAGGCCGATTTATAAACCACTGCACAGTTGGGCCAAAATATTAATCTGTTTTTGCAGGGCTAGAGAAGAAAGGGGATGCAGTTTTGGGGTAAATGAGTAACACGATTTTTCTGAAGTGCAATTTAGAAAAGTCAAGCATTCCATTCCATTTCTCTTCCCTGTATGATATGCTGTGCTTTCAGGCTAATAGAAACTGGTTTGTATTGCTTAATTTTCTTCTTTGAAATGGTGTATTGGCTTTTGGTGAAGATATTGGACTTATGCTTGAATATGTCTGGATTTTACAAATAGGTTTTTAGTTTAATAAGATGAAACTAATTAACCAGAAAAGTCATTGCCAATGGATTTTAAAAGTACATAAAAATACATTGCTTCTTCTTGAAACATTTCATCAGCCTTTTAAATGTTCCTTTTTCTTTCGTTTGCCACCAGTGACATAGCTCTGTGATGAATTTATCCCCTCATGCATTTTCCTGAAGACATTGATCTCTGGCCCTGATAGTGTGTGTAAAATGGGGGGTGGGGTGGGTGGGTTGTAGGATTGTGCATATGCATGTGTTTATTTCTGCCTTACTTTGCCCCTGGTGTTGTTCAATGTGTTTAACTTGTGGCCTGAAGAAAAGCAGAGCACACCAGCTATAAAAAGGTGTTCTTAAAAAGTTACTTAAAGTGGCACAGGACCCAAGGGCTAATGAGCAGTCTCACAAAACCAGGTGCTAATGCAACCACCAAAACATTTGGTGCAGCAGAGATGCTGAGGAAAGCAGTAGCACCTGGTTGTTACCCCACTGCATCCCTGGGAGAGGAAATGTCTCCTGGAAACTCTTCCAAGGTCCTTTATTATGCCAGCTTTGCCTCACAAGTGAGGGTGGGGACAGGGGTACACTGTCCCCAAGTGATGCAGAGGTCTGTAGAAATGAGGTCTTTCTGCCTGCTTGTCTCTGAACAGCACTGCTCATTTAATCACTTCTAGCAATATTTTACTTCCATTCTGAATGAATAAATATAAGGAAATTTTCGTACGAGGCCCCACCAGCCTCCTCTGGCCCGAAATTTCCATTGACTCTCTGCGTGCCAGAGAGCTGGGTGACACACAGGATATGGGTGCATGCTGAGGAACTACAGGATTTCTCTTTCCATTACCTCAACCCTCCCCATTCCCTCATAGCCTTGTGTTCTGCTTAAATTGCAAAGGCTATTAACTTCTCTGAGCCTATGGGGCGTAGCCCAGGCAGGCATCGCCTTGGAATGACATGGTTTTCCCTGCTCTGATCAGCTCTGTGTAAACTGAAGCATAAAGAGTCTGCTTCAATCCATAATAGCTTTGCTAGTTTGCTTTAGCTACAGGCTGATACAGTGATGACTAAAACATGGTACTTTGGGGTAAAATAGGGTGTCTATCCAAGTACATGGCATATGACACACACAATTATCTGCTGCAAACAGACATCTCTGTTCACACCAGCTTTGCCCAATCCTTCAAGAAAACATCTGGATCATCCAAAAGAATAACAAACACTGAATTTCAGTAATAGGAAAGGCTTTAATTCTCATCTTCCACTAGCAGTGGGAGTGCCCTTCAAGGCAGCGCCCTTTTTGCATCCTGCTTCCATTTAACTGTGATTCTCCCACTTAAAAAAATAAGTCTAGATATTTTACCAGCAGCCTGACATAATTACTAATACTCTGTGTGTTTGCTCTGCAACTGCAGTTTGATTTGAAGGAAATGATTACATGGAAGGCTTTAAAGAAGATAGTGCTTTCAATGGGGTGTGAACTTCAACACAAGCCAAACAGTTGCTTCAGGTCCTTCTGGATTTGTGAAACTCTCTCAATTCACCACACCAAACTGTGAATGATGCTGCCCTTTTGAAAAGCCCAACACCTCTTTCCAGTAGCTGTTATGTGAGCAGCATGTGCTGGTGCACATCCAAGCTCTTTTGCTGCTTATTTGATTCTCATTTTTTAGGGTTCTTTGTTGAATTCCTAGGCTGTCCCTCATATTAAAATGACCTTGTTCCTCCAGGGAAACCTCCCCCCATCCAAACAAATGGTACCGACACCAAATAACTGCTTTGTGGTATCCAGTTTTGTTCTGCATTTATTTTAAAGCTTCCCAGGAACCCTTGGCTACTTCGCACAAACTGTTAACTTGAGGGTAATAATTTTGTCTGGGTTTTGTCACAGAAATTCAATTAAGGAGGATTATGAACACAGTTGTAGGCCTGTTTCATTTACAGTTGCAAATGAAACCCAGGCCACACACTGATCGTTTATATAGGAAAGGAGATGCTGTGTAGCTGTGAGTGGCTGAATTACCTGCATGTTCCTTTGTGCAGCTTCCTTACTGCAGAAGGGAGAGGAGGGAGGCTTGCAAAACGAATACAGGAGTGACAGAAAGGCAGGAAAGAAATCACCAAGGGAAAAACTACCCCCACTGCTTTTCCCTAGGAGGCACACTTCCCATCTACACATAATAAACTCCACAAGGAATTTTTTCCTCCTTAGAAAACATATCCCAAAGGGCAAGAGTGAGTAGTCCTTTATTTTTTTTTATGGTTAACAAAGAGCAATATTCTGTTTTCATGGCCTTGGTTTGATTCCAAGTCCCAGAGCCACTGGGGGCAAGGCACATGGTTTACATGGCTTGTTTTTTTTTTTTTTTTTTTGTTTTTTTTTTTTTTGTTTTTTTTTTTTGTTTTTTTTTTTGTTTTGTTTTTTGGGTTTTTTTTGTTTTTTTTTGGGTTTTTTTTGTTGTTTTGTTTTGTTTTGTTTTTGTTTTTTGTTTTTTGTTTTTTTGGATTTTTTTGTTTGTTTGGTTTTTTATATTTTTATTTATTTACTTTTTTTTTTTTTTTTAATTATTTCTGGGCCATGATGTAAGCCAACCATTTTATTCCTTTTTTTGTATTTTCAGGCATTTCTGCAAACAGCTGAATTCTCCAGGTAGGAAGGGAGAGAAGAGGGGGAAGAGAGGAGAGGGCATTTACCAGATTAGAGCATAAAGATTGCTGCAGAGGCTGACTCCTGGTGGAAGCAAAATCTTTGGAGATATTGAAAGAACAAAAGATTTTGTTTATCTCGTGGGATGCCTTTTATAGTTATGAAGGGCAAAACAAAGGCAAAAGTTGTCTTGATGTCCTCTGATGAAATGTCTGTGTTTATAAGGGAGCAATATATCTCAGCTTTGCAACAATAAACTTGGGAATTACTTTGCAGCACTGCAGATATGTGAAGGGCACAACACTTGGTCATCTCTTCTTCCTTATATAGGCTTTATCCCACAGTTTTGGGTTCTGTCCTCTAACCTTTTGGCTGGGACATCCCACGCTGATTTCCCTGGGGTGTTGTCTGCCTGAAAACGCAGAGAATGTGACCTCCTATAAGTTAATCCTAATAAGGCTTAGCTCTCATCTACTAAATTTTATTGATGAGGAGTTATCACCATTTTGCAGATGGGGAAGAGAGAGGTGCCCAAAGGTGGAAATGCTGCCCCAGTTGAGTCAAGAATAGGAACAGCCCCAATCTCCAGTTCCTAAGTATCTAAGTATCTCCTGCCCATGAGCTCTGGAGTGCCTGCTAAGGAGGACATGCCTTGCCTTTGAATAAAGCTCTCCTCAAGTATACTCTATTTAACAACTTGGTTTCCTCCCATTTCTTGCCCTCTTCCTGAGCCTTCAATTTCTGGAAGGGTTTTACTGTCCTTACTGTGGTATCAACTACGTGTCCAAGAGGCTTACTGGATTCTTCACCAGATAAGGGGAAATAAGCTCTTTTGTTTTTACCTTTAGAGCAGATACTGTTTCCATACACCTCTCTGTATAAGGCCTTGACACTGTTAAGAGTATGAAAGAGGCAGGCAGCTTATCAGCTCTCAAAAACTCCAGCAAAATTCATTGGAAGTGAGGCAGTGAAGTGTGAACCTTATCTTTGCACTGCACCCAGGGCAGTTCACCCTGTGGTGAGGGTCTTTTACAGCAATTTATATTTCTCAGTTGTTTTGTAGTAGAGTTGTCTTGTGTCAGACCAAACTTCTGTAAGAGCTTGGTGTTCAGGCAAAGCCTTGATGAAAAAAAATGCAAGCCCTTTTATTACAGGATGGTCTGGGAATCTTAAATCTTTTGGGCACTTTTTCAGAAGAAGTTTAGACAACTGAATTCAGTGCCCTCAGCAGCTTTCAGTCCGGATGAACACGGCTTTGGAGTGGGTGTTATGATGAGATAGATCTGAGTTTGGATAACCTTGCAAAAGTCAGTGTGTGCCTGCTGGCACAGAAACACTGGGGGAGAAAAGGAGGAGGATCAGGGTTTTGCATAATATCAGGTTGATTGGGATGATCTGTCACAATCCAGCTTTGTTGAGTAATGGAGGAAGGAGATGAACCTTCATCAGAAGGGCATTCCCACAGGGGACAAGAGGTGACCTTTGGGAGTGCTGCTCTCCCACTGACATACCAAGTGTCTCGCTGCCTAGCCTGCCCAGGTGGGGAGGTGAAGCTCTGCCTGCATTTCAATCAGATGTTTTATATTTGGTAGAGCTTGAAGAAATAGCCCTTTTTAGCATCTTCCAATCTTTGAACAGTAGCGTTAGATCCTTTGCCTGGATAAATAACCTGAACGTCTGCACTGAAGAGCTGGTTTTGATGGAATAACTTCTGCTTTGCTCCAGTTCAAGCAGAGTCAAATATCTCTGGAGTTTTTAGAGTTTCCAGTAGTATCCCTGATCTTAGTTCCTAAACCTCAGCAAAAGGACAGAAAGAGACTGTGCAGGATGTGAAATACACTTTATTTGATATGATGCCTCATGTCTTGCATAAAGTGCTTTTAGATTCATGACATCTGGCAGCATTGCCCTCTCACAGTGTAGCAGAGAAATAATCCTTTCAAATCAGCTCTGATGGAGAGTAAAATGTTTTTTTACTAGCCTAGTTGTAAAATCATATCTGATTCTTTCCCTCCTCTGACTGCTAACTGGTTTAGCACAAAAAGTTTACACACAGAGTAGCCATTTCAGCTGTTTCCCTGGAACTTAATGTACATTCTTAATTATTTTTCTTTCTTTTTGGGGTTTTTTTTCTTTTTGTTTTGTTTTGTTTGTTTTGTTGTTTTATTTGTTTGGTTTTGAACTAGATTTTTTTTTTACAGAAGGAAAAATGGGTAGTTGAATACTAAAGCTAGTTGAAGTATTGTGAGACTGTGTTGGACTTAGGTCCTTTTCAGCCAAATATGACTTGATCTGTTTATAATGGAAGAATTGAAAGAGATGTGGGAAAGTAAGGCTGAAATGCACTTGGGAGCCTGTATTTCAGTAATGAGGTGGAGACTGACCATTAATATGGGAATTCATAACTCTCCAAAGCCACCTCTTTTGAGCAGCTGCTGTAAGCACTGGCAGTGCAGATTGCACAGACTAATGCTCTTTCCAAGCAGCTAAAATCCAATGTTTGTTACAGCTTTATGTATCTACAGTCTCAAAAGGAGCCATTTTTCTTCCCTTTAGTCAAACTCAGAAGAGGAAGAACATTAAATAGCCTCGAACCACCCAGTCTGTCTACCATATGTATGTGCCACTGAGCCATGCCTGTGCTGTCAGTGCTGACTCTCCCTGAAAGGTGGAATCTGGGCTGGTTGCTAGCAGTCCCTGTTGTTGGAGGCACTGGAGAAAAAATGCTAATGTTGATCAGAAGGGAAAGGTTTGAAATTGTAAGCAAACAC
The DNA here is from genome assembly GCF_036169615.1 of Heliangelus exortis. Classification (NCBI taxonomy): domain Eukaryota; kingdom Metazoa; phylum Chordata; class Aves; order Apodiformes; family Trochilidae; genus Heliangelus; species Heliangelus exortis. The sequence continues at coordinate 11,275,038 of NC_092427.1, forward strand.
AGAAGATCCATCATGCGTTTTTGCAGATGATAAAAGGCTGACAGTGGCAGTCTGCTTATCAAATAACGAGATTTACTGAAATAGCCTGTGCTCTCATTAAATAGTTTGCTTTTTATGTTTTCATTTTATTTCCCCTTACTGAAGGTGTCTGGATTTTTTTTGAATTTACTATGACTGCCATGGCAAACTGGCTAATTTAGATAATTTATCCTGTTAGTGGTTAAAAGAAGCACGGACTGCAGTTTTCTCTCCTCAGTAAAGTAGTGGGACTTCAGCACAAAGCCAGTCCCTGTCATGAAATCTGAGCTTCCTGGAAAATAAATTATAAAATCAATGTAATAATTATAAGTTTGTTCCTTGCAAGATAATTGTGCTAGTGGAAGTGTGGCTACACATTTAATTTAGCAGGAGCCTAGTGCCATCAGTTATGCACAGAAAGTGGGATAGGATCGATCATTTTTAATCACTAGAGAAAAATAAAATGCAGAAACAAAAATGTTGCCAGCATGATATGACATCGCTGTGCTGAAGGGACCGTTCCTTTCATGGCTCAGTGAGATACTGCATTTTGTGTTTTTGTTCCCAGGGGAACAAGCTGCTGCTTTCCTAATTTTCTGAAAAAGTTTGTAAGACGAGAAGTGAAATATTAATAATTGAAAATGCAAGTTGCAGTAATGCCATAAGGATGTTTCTTGACCTATGGATGATATTCACTCTTTGTTGGAGAAAAGATCAGCAGAGGAACTGTGGGAGCCTGATGGATCTAAAAGGCTACCTGGAGATAAATATTTTTCTTGACTGAATCTTAATGTTGTGCCCAAGACTGGAGTTCTCGGTTCATAGCCTGCCATTTTTCCTGGAGGACCAGAGATACCAGGATTTTCCTGGAGGACAAGAGACTCTAGAGCCCCCTGCACTGGGTGTGGTGGCATTAAGTAGATATGAACATGGAGGGAGGGCTTTTGAACAAAAACAAATCCTCCTGCAGAATTTACTTTGTGAAGTTTAACAACAGTTTCTCAGTGACCTTCACTGACAAAGTTTGTCTCCAAAGACACTTTGACAGTGAACTGCATGGAGCTGACCCGTCTGCTGCAGCAGGGATTAAAACCGAGTTGACTGCTGAGTTTTTAACTTATGTGGTTCCAGGATTTTGGTGATTTTTTTTTGTTTGGGCTGTTGGGAGTTTTATTTGTAAAGGCTTATGGTGCAGAGCCATCCATCAATGCTGTTTTGAATGCTAACAGGACTGAAATGAAATATTACTCATAAGGTGCAGATGCTGTCACAATTCCTGAGTTTAACTTGTAGCACTTTTATGGGCCTCCCTTCCATTTTTTGTAGTGTCATTAATGGAACAGCAATAATAAATTGAAATGTTAATGGGGGATCATTTCACCAACAGCAGAAGGTACTAATGAAATGGGTAAGATAGTTGAAAAGAAAATAGCTTTTTAGTAGTGTGCTTTTTTTAACCATTGCCTCTACTTGTCTCCTTCCAAACAATTGGGGTAATCGGGGCATTTTATAAGTTATGACCACCATTTCTTAGAGACCTTTTTAAAATCAGGTGGGGCAGCCATGCTGGAAGCTGAAGCATGAGCAGACTTTGCTGTAGTCATGGTGATAATTATAGAAAGCACCTTTTGTCTGTGTGAGTTAATGACCTACATTAGCATGGTGTGAAAAAGTGGTCATCCTTGTATGAAGTGGGCTACTCACATCCTGTTGTAAGGTACTCAAAGTTAGCCCTCAGGTATGGCCTTGCATAGGAGTTAAATTCCCCAACAGGCAGGGGAATTTTACTTTACAGTCACAGATTTTTTGAAGGATGCTGAGAATTCCTTGGTGGCTCTGTCTCGCATTTCCTGCTGGTAAAGTGGAGGGGCTTGAGTTAATGGGACACAGTAGGATTTTCAGGCTTGGTCAGTTAATATCTGTAAAGAGTCAGTATCTTCCAAGTAGGTGATATACTGAGGGGCAACCCTCAGCTGGGAGTCAACAGTACCAGACACTGTCCAAGATCTTTCCCTGCACTGCTACACTTTGTTGAAGACCTCTGTACTGGAGTTAATTACAGCTGTGAGGGTATTTCTGTATGCATTTCTAAAAGTTGAAGGCTAAAATTTGCAATAAATTTGTGTTCTGGCCCCTGGTACTGAGCACCTGTTTGAGTCTTTTGATGCTTAGTTCTAGAAAGTTTGTTACAAATAGGTTTTCATCTCTCTGGGGATGTGCATTAATGCATTTGGGACTTTGCTTACACACAAATATAGTAGAGGTTTTGAAGTGGATTTGCAACTTTTTGCCCACCTTTCTTTCTTTCTTTCTGTAGCTTAAAAGATACTAGAGTAGGTCAAGAATTACATGGTTGAACTGGTTGTTTCCTGCAAGAGAACAGAGATTTGCATTTAAACATGACATTTAAACTAATAATTTCATAATCAGGACTCTAGTGACCTAGAAACTTATTATGGCCTTGTGGGTACAAGTATGTGCAGTATAGTTTTGCAAATAGAAAAAAAAAAACTATTTACAAATGAGGGATGTGATTAGTCTGATTCTCTCTTCTTTTTTAGGTATCATTCATTTAAAAATTACTTCTGTGTAATGTTGTTGTCTTGCTTCTGAGCAGGCAGACTGCATGAGCATGAGCCCACTAAGTGTGGGATAAGTACATATATGTGGAAGTGGAGAGATAAATGCCAATGTAGGGGCATTTGAAATATGAAAAAAAAAAAAAAAAGTCTGTTCTCATTGGCAGATAATCAGAAAAGCAGATAACTGACTGGAAATATTGCATTTTTTTTCTTGCTTAGGGCTTGATCCAATCTTGCCAAAATGAGTGGGAAACTTTCCACAATGTGCTTGTGCTTTGAGCTGGGACACCCTCACTCACTCTTTCTTTAACTGCAATAAATCGAGTGCCTCAGGCAAATAAAGATACGTTCAAGAGCCAGCACTACCAACACTACCTGGCACTGGCAAAGCAAAGTTAATCTGCTGTGGCTGCAATAACTCATCAGTGTGCAGTGAGGAAAGCAGCTGCTTTGAGTAATACAACATGGGGATGGATACGGGTGTGGATTTAACCCCAGCATGTGGCATGGGGTTATGCGTTGATTGAGGTGTCATTTTCATATAGACAGGTGACCCTAGAATGGTTATACTAGTGTGCTACAAATTTTTTTTTAACTCTTATAGTTTAGCTTTCTTTCAGTTGTAGTCAATTCCCCCCTGTTTTTCTTATGTCTTATAAAGTTCAGTGTGTGCAGATTTGGTTTGAGGATCGAGGTGGAGCACAGCTGGTGGAGCGGAGGAGCAGGGAGGGAGCAGATTTTTTTAAAGCAGCAAGACTTGTAGCCAAGAAAGATACTGCATTTATAATGTTCCCATTCTTCTCAATACTTAACAAGAAAAATGATTGTGTGTGTGTGACGTGAATATTCAGCACAGAGCTTTGGTAGCTGACCACTCTCTTTTCACAGCCATCCAACCGCACACACATTCCTAGGGGATTACCTCACTGCCACTGCTCCTCAAAGTGTGGGATATGCTGAAGCCGACCAACTGCAAAGCTCCTTTCTACTCACTGTGGTACTGATTTTAGTCAATGACCTTTAAAACCGCAAATCTAACCCTACATCTGTCCCCCAAAAGATTTTTCATCTGTTAGTTAAATGGGAGAGATGCTGGGAGTGGAAATAGGGTAGAGGCTGTAGGTTATGTGTAGAAATTCCTCTCCAAGCTTTCCACTCCTCTCTGGCTCCGAGCACTCAATAACTTTCCAGCCAGAGAATGTTTGTCCTTCCCTCATTCTCTCTTTTTTTTTTTTTTTTGTTCTTTCCTTGTTTTGCATATTCTAACAACACTATTTACTTCAGCCTTCAGCTCACACTGCTTTCTGTGCTTTCTTCCCGTCTCTCAATTGCACAAATAAACCACTGAGCAAAATTTGCATTTGATGGGAATTGTTAGGTGATATTAAGTTTTATGGGTGGAATATAATGTGTGTGAGTTGGCTTAATTATACTGAATTTTAATTTGTGACAAGGAAGTCTTTATCTGCACCAGCCTATTTTTGCCTTTTGTCTTTTTTGCTATTAAACATGCCACTGGATTTCAAAACCTGGGGATAGAAGGTCTGAGATAGTATTGCCTCTTTTATATCAAAATATCTGCTTATGCCGAGTGAAGTAAATCAGGATCATCACAGAGCTGAACAGTTAATTTATGCCAGGAATTTCTGAATGCCAGGCGGTCAGAGCCCAAGACCCAGATGTGTTGTAGCACCCTCTAGTCGCTCCATTGGTAAATTGTCTCACTCTAGAGAAGAGATGAAACCTTGCAAAAGAATTCAGATCAAGTAAAAAGTTGATTAAAAGTTTGTCCAGACTTCCCGTGCCCTGACATACTATCTACATAGAATCATAGAATGTTGGGGGTTGGAAGGGACCTCTAGAGATCATCTTGTCCAACCACCCTGCCAACGAAGGATCATCTAGGACAGGCTGCACAGGAACACATCCAGGCAGGTTTTGAAAGTCTCCAGAGCAGCAGACTCCACAACCTCTCTGGGCAGCCCATTCCAGTGCACCTTCACATTAAAGAGGTTTCCCCTCATGTTGAGGTGGAACTTCCTATGTTCTAGCTCAAACCCATTATTCCTTGTCCTGTTACTGGGCACCACCGAAAAGGGGTTGACCCCTCCCTTTAACACCCGCACACATCAGATGTTTATAGACATTACTAAGATCCCCTCTCAGCCATCTTTTCTCAAAGCTAAACAACCCCAGTTCTCTCAGTCTTTTTTTCGTGGGAGAGATGTTCAAGTCTCACAGAGTTTCTCTTGCCACTGCCTGTCCTGCTGTCACAGCCAAGTTTGCAGTTGAGGTGCAGTTTGCCACTGGGATTACTGGGCCAAAGTGGGCTGAGTCCACACACCTCTCCTGCCACCCAGGTCGAGGTTGTAACACTCGCAGAGCAGCAGGGAGCCCATGGAAGATTCATCTCCTTGGCTGCTGAAGCTTTGTTTCAGGGAGATGGGGAACCAGCCTCCCAGTTCACATTGTCACCATAATCTGCAATATCTGAGCTGAAGGAAGGGACAGAAGTGCCATTATTCCCTGGGTCACACACCTGACTATAGTGTGTTTAACTCATACCACTTCCCAGGAGCTTGGTTGGTGGTATTTCTCCCTCCAGGAGCATCAGGAAGGGCTGTGAGCCTCCTGAAGGATCTCCAGACCTGGCCTTCTGGAGCTCAGGTATTTGGGAGGGCTCCATTGGGGTTCTGACTTTTTCACTGTTTCTCTGGAGCAAGACTGGCAAATCATGGCTTGAGATTGTGGCACGGATTAATACTAATAATGTTGGTGCCACTTTACAAAGTGCACAAGGCACTGATGAGAGAGCAGGTTTCAATTTATTTGTTTTTCAGGCCAAAGATTGCCAGACTTGTACAGCTCCTCTCCCTTTGCTGCCATTTTCCATGCAAAGGGCCTGCATGCCCCTGAGACCAATGGTGCATCTGCTCCTCTGCAAAGACAAAGATAAACTGGTTCATGCTGTGTTGTTATTTTTCTTGCTCTTCAGCATAAGAACAAGCGGTAAGAATGCATTTAAGATGTTAATGAAATTAATGAAAGCCAGATCTCGGAAACAGCTGAGATTGTTGACTGTCTCAGGCAGATTTGTACTTCATTTTAATTACAGATGAGCCAGAACCAAAACCCTGATTAGAATTGCTCCAGATTTTGGATCCATATCTCTCAGCTTTGCAGTTTGGACCAGTTTCCAGTGTTTATTTCTCTTCCCATTAAATTTTTCCTTCTGGTTTTATTCCAGGTGTTTTAATGCTTTCATTCTCTCTCTGTGAAAGACTGTCCCCCATGAAGGACGTGGGACCTGCTGCCACAGGTCTCACTGAGGATGCAGAGGTTCAAATTGGTAGCAGGATGTGCTGATACACGCCAGGGGAGTGTGTACTAGACTTGGGGTTGACAAAGATTTCTGTGCCATCTATGCAGGCAGGTGGCTGCCCCTGTTGTCATTCTGGGACCTCAGGAAAATACAGCCCCTGGGAAGTCCTTTTGTTAAATGGCAAATGATTTTTTCCTCTGGCCTGAAATAACCACAACTTTTTACCAGTTCCCCAGCTGCAAATTTGATTGATGGTTTGTTACCATGCCTTCACCAGTAATGCCAGAAGATCCCATCAGTGGTGCAGTGTTCTCAGTTTGCACATATATCAATTCCATCTCAGAATTTATACTTTGATTAAAAAGAAAAGCCTCTTGGAGACAGTGTATTAATAATGAATAAATTCTTTTTTATGTCTCCTGGATATAAGGGGACCTCAAGCCTATCCCTGGGGAGAGAGAATGTTCTGAACAGTCCAGTTAGAAACCTCAGAGTCAGCAAGCACAACGAAAAGGCTGGTTTATTATCTTTGTTCTTTCCTTGTTATACTCAAAACCCAGGAAAAGCATTACTTTTGGCCACAGGTATTGTGCTGTGCATTTTTGGGGTAGACTGAGAAAAGCACTTGATCATAATGGCTTTGTAACAGTGATAAAAGAGGGAGAGGAAAAAATAGTTTACATTAAATGCTATGGTGTGCAATATAATATAAAGCAAATTCTGTGATTCAAATAATGATTTCTGGTTATTAAACTAGGCTTTAAAGACTTTCTAAATGAAAGGCTTTTAATAAGTGATGAACGTGGATGACATCGTGCTTCAAAATAGAAAGAATAAGTGTAACACGTTTGTTCCCAAACCACCCACTTCCCTGCTATTTTACTTGGTCCCTGGATGTGCCAGTGAGACAAAGCTTTAGCTGGGAAACGACATGGGAAAACACTGCCTGCCATGGCTGCCAGGGCCTGGAGAACATGACATTTTGGGAAGAGGCTGTAACACCCACCATGGATTCCCACTGATCGGAGCAGGGGTCATGGAGCAGCTAAAGCAGGTGGGACTGTGCTTCTGGAGCCAAATTCATCACCAGATGGTTTCCATCTGCGTGTGTAAGAGATGTTTCCTATGCTGATCATTGAAAGCTTAAGCAGAGAGCTCACTGAGACATGAAAGTTGCTCTCCCTGGACAGCTGTTCCACTAGAAAATTGGCAGCTGGTGATGCCAGCAGGTGTTGAGGCTGATGGGCAGAGCTGGGCTGTGCTTCAGCAGGGCCTGATTCAGATCTGACCAGAGCTTTGTGGAGTGAGAAACTTTGACAATCGTTTCACTTCTTCTTTATATTTTCAAAGTTTAGTTTTGTCTGTGTTTAGATTGGGACTGACTGACACAGAGGGAAGGTGCAGGACACTGCACAGAGCTGTGCTGCTGAGCCATGCAGCAGACAGTAGGGCCTTCCTCAGCTCAACCTGTAACAAACTGATGTTGGTGTTAGGGAAACTGTTCCAGCATGTACTGCCTTTTGGTTAGGTATCTGAGAGTCATGGAAAACTCCCTGTTACAAGGGTAAGCCTATCAGACATCCCTGCCCAGATGTGGGTTTGAGTAACTTAATTTTACCAGCTCAACTTTTCTCCTCATTTCAGGGGAATACTGTACTTTGTTTTGCCTGAAATATTGAAGAGTGATGAGGTTTCCAACCTAGAAGTGGCTGCATTTCAATGATGGATTAGTTGGTTCTTGTGTGGATACAGTAATCAAGGCACTTCTAAGCATCTTTGGCATCAAAGGCACAATATAAATGTGAAATACTGTTTTATGCCATGCAGCTGCTCAAATCTGAAATACACATTATGTCTCGGTAATATAGACAGTGCTTAAGACTGTTAAATTAAACTATTAAAGCCTATAGAAAAAACAAAGATGACAGAGTGCAAATTAAATTTGAATTATCATTAAATTGCTGTGCCAGTAGTTTTCAAACACATTCACAGTGACCTGGAAGAGAGCAGGGGGAGTGGAATGACATTCACACCTCCTAATTGGAGTCATTATCTGTACATTTGTTCTCATGTTATCCACAGCATGGGCATCTCTATCCCAAAGGTGACATGGGCAGGGCAGAAGGATGACTGTGGACCACAAGGGATTCATAGGGATGTAATGAATGTCCTGGCAGGACATGGCCAGGCAGTCACTTTGTTAAACAGATAGTTTTAAAAGGCAATAAATGACTGCAGGCTCTTTTCTGCACATGGTGACTGAAGTGGAAGGGGGGGGAGGGAGGGCACGGCTGGGTTGTGCTAGTGAGAAATGTTGTAGGGACACACTGGTCCTTCCTCCCCTCTCTGGCTAACAGCCCAGGCTCAGTGGGAGTCTTGCATAATTCCAACTATGGGCCTTCATGGAGTATCAGGTGGAAGAGGAGGTCAGCTACATGATCTGTCTGCCACAACACGAGCACACACCTGACCATATGTGCTCAGGTGCTTTGCCCAGTTCATTTATATCCAGTTGCCAGTGATGACATTTTCAGAGCTTCCTTTGCCCTGTTCTGTATTGAACACTCCCCAGTACATTTTAAAAATAAGATTTTGCCTTTGTTTTCCTTGTTTCATTACTCATGATGGTATCTCCATGTACCTGTGAAAAAATCCCTTTCCTTTCTTAATCTTTACAAGGGCTTGCAGGCTTGTGGGTATCTGTTTATTCTGAGTCAACCCCATGCCAATCCATCAGTTTGCATCTTGAAGCATTTTATGACAGCAGAAAGTGATTAATTTTCAAAGCAGACACAACCTTTAATCTGCAGAATAGGAAACAAACTTTCCCCCGCTTCTTTGCTGATTGAATCTGGAAATGAATGAATGATACCCGACTCAAATGTGTTTCTAAAATAGTTTTCATTAAATATAATCGGTCAGTGCTGATCATCAAAAGTAGCTTGAAGATTGGCCTATATATGTATATGGTACTGAAGTCAGAATGAGCTCAGTGATCGATGTTCATCCAACATCTTAATCTGCTCAACAGTATTAAATGGATTTTCCCAACGTCCCAACAGAGCAGGGAAATAATGTAACTCTTAAGCAGGAATATTAAAGCAGAGAGGATAAATGGGATGTCCAAAGCAATGCTGAGCAGCTCCTGACTTGTATCTTTGTACCTGTCATCCTGCTGGTTTTCATCATCAGCCGATGCAGTTACAGCTGGGGAATACTCCCAAGGATAGCTGTGAAAAGCCAGGGTTTGGCAAAAATGGATGAAACATCACAGTGTGGCTTCCCCTGTACATGCTTTTGTAGTCCCAAATCTTTCAACTGCTTGTTGCCAGTTGCTGAACTGGGACTGTAACCAAGTGCAGGCACAGCCTTAGTTTATTTGGGTTCTTCTGTGGTTTATTAATTGTTGGGCTTCTGTGCAAATTATAAGAGCACAGATCTCTGTCCTTAAGGCCATCCCTTGCTTTGCTGATAAAGGACATGTCCTGCTTCCAGCATGGGGATGAACCTTGGCCATGAGAAACTAAATTCAGATATGCAAGTCATTTTCCATACTACTGCTCTATAAAAATCATGCTAATTTTATATACATATACTAGTTAGCTAAGTAATGGGTAGAGAGCTGGGTTCTTCCCTAGACTTACTGTAGGAAATCTCAGTTTCTCGGCTTCAAAATGGGAGGGTAACCAACGGTGTATTTAATTTAGTTATTTAAGACCAAGCCTGCTATGGGACATTTGTCTGTGTCTAGGACTTTTGGAGGGATATGAATGAATGACCAAGAAGAATCTGAATCACCCAGTCATGCAAATTAAACTATTTCAATAATATGAGGGCTACTTTTCCTGATCCATAGTAATTGATGAGGCTCATTATATGTTAATATCACTCCTTTTTTTAATCTTACATGTAATTCACTACAATGTTTCAATGTGAAGGTGTAATTAAGATTCAGATGGCAATTTTTTTGTAGACTGCTCTCTATAGTTGCTTAAGGAAGTTAGCACTTGGGATGCTGTTTTCTCTAGAGGCAGAAAAGCTATTATTTTTTATACCCTAGATATAAATCCGTAGCAGTGTGCATGTCACTGGTGGGTGCAGCAGCCAGCACCTCCAAGTGCCACATGGCCAAGCTCTTGGTGCCCACGTTTGTGTGAACCTTCATGAAATTTCATTGAAATTTTACTACACACATTAGGGGCACATGTGGGGCTCGAAAGCGGGCAAAAAACTTTTGGCATTGAGGGCAGGAAAGGCAGGTGTGTGTCTGTGGGCTTGTGTGTGTCATCACTTTGTGCCAATCCCTCCTTTCTGACCAGGCTGTGGTTGGGTGCAGGGTGTGGTGACCTCCTGCCAGCTGACTGCACACAGCAGCCTGTGCTGGGGATGGATGCAGCTCTCTGTTGACAGAAACTCTTTGGAACACAACGTATGAAAAGAGCAAAACAAAATGTTTCTGTAATATCATGTGAGGAAAGACAAATGTGGATGTGCATGAAAAACACCCAGGTGGGGTTGCTGCCATGGGCAGGGAGGAGGGGAGATGGGAGTCTCTGTGCTTTTGTCAAGCGAGTAAAAGAGTCACCACGTGGGAAGCAGGAATTTCTGCAGGGGATGGCAAAATCTCATCAATTTTTTTTGTAGCAAGCCCTTTTTGTAAGCAATCATGTTGTCACTGTTTTGTTTAGGCTGACATCAGGTGCTTTATGAGCCAGTTCTCAGAGGCTTTCTTTGCTGGCTGCTTGCAGAGAGCGGGGCCGTGTGTTGGGAGCACAAACCTCATGTGGGTGGGAGGTGCAGCTGCCTGGCAGTGGGCTGGCTTGGCAGGCACACCCGGTCCTTTCTCTGCCCTGAAGGAGATGTGCATTTTACAAAACCTTCAGTGCAAGGCCCCATGGGTGTTCACAGGCTGTAAGATACAGAAATCATCCCAACACAGCAATGCAGCCACCCTGGGGGTGAAAGAAGAGTGAAAGGGGGGAGAACACCCTTGGTGAGGGCTGCAGCCACCAAGTGGGCAAGGAGGCAAAATCTCACCTCCACCTCTCTGCTGAGTACTGGGGGTCTCTAAGACCAGAGCAATTACCACCCTGCTCTGCAGTGGGAAGCACTGTGCAAAATCACTGAGTGGCTTTCTGACTCAGTTTCCCCTCCTATAAACTGAAGATCTTTCCCAAAGATGCTGTAAAAATTATTACATTACAGCAGTGCTGTGGTGTGAGGGACCACATGAGTCCTTCAGAGAGACAGCTCTCTGTCTCACAGCTGCTTTAAAAAAGAAATGCAAAGGTTTGTCTTCACTTTGCACCATGTGGAAAAGCAGGGTGTGTCTTTCAAAAAAGGAATTTATCACAGCATTGTAGTGTTAAAGTACTGCAAGTGGTGTGGGTCCTATTTCCCCCTGGTGGAACTGCAGCTCCTGCTCCTGACTCACCCAATAGAGGGGATTTGGGGCTGCCCATCCATGCAGGTAGCTGCAGTGGGTGTGTGCTGTCTCTGTGCCATGTGCTGTGCCATAATGTGAGTTTTGGAACCAAGCCTGTTTTTAATAAATTGTACCTTTTCCTCATCTGCTTCCTGTCTAAATACTGTGCACTAACCCAAAAATGAGCAACCGTCACAGCAGCTGTCAGTGGATTTTTGTATGTTTTCAGCAGAGACCCTCTGAGGAATTTCCTTATTAAATAGCCAAGCTATCAAAATTGCCTTTTCCTGCCAAAAAGGGCAAAAAAGCACAGAGAACCGAATGAATCTCCAATGAAATTCTGTTGCAGTTTAACAAGACTGGCCTTGGAAGATCTTTCCTCGCTGGTGCCTGCTGCAAAGAGAGTCAAAATAAAATGCTCTAGTCTTGAGCATGAAAACCTTTGCCATCTTTGCTTTGACCCTTTCAGGGTGTACTGGTACTTTTGACATGTTGTTGATGGGTACTGTTGCCCCAGGAGCTCATTTGGGCTGAAGGGTGTTTGTAGGGCATGGTGTGCAGTTAAGTCTTGGCTACCCGTGGACAAACTGTGATCTGGGAGGCTGGGGAGTGCTGTTTCATCCTTGAGTGTGTTTCAGACTTGATCTTGAGCAGAGAAAGTATTGATCTCAGTTGTAAGAAAACAAGACTGTCACCAGTCTGTCTGTATCTTTTGGTGATTGAGTAGAAAGGGCCAAGACTCTTCAGGATGGAAAAAAGATGGGCCAAGTGGGTGTGTGGTGGAAATCCAGCAGACAGGAGGGAGCCTAGAAGCAGGCAAGAAAGGGGAAAGAGGAAGGACATGGCTTCAGGCATCTGGAAGTCACTGTTTTGTTCCCTCTGGCTCTTTATTGCTAATTCTAAAGGAACATTTCTTAGATAATTGCTGTTGGAGGGAAAACTGTGAGAAGATCAGGGCCAGGGGTGATAGTGGAAGAACTGTCAAAAAAAACACATTAGGTCAAGACTTGACAGAAGCAGTAGAAAGTCAGAAACTGTATTTTTGCAAAGAGGGAAGCAAAATCATCTGATCTGAAACAGGGTGATGTTATTAAGAAATACTGTGTCTGCGAAGCAGGCAAACTGTTCACATTAACTAAGACTTCATTTCAGTGGTAGCATAGAAATGTTAGGTCTGCTTTTATTCCATCTCAATCTGGTTTGGCCATTTTCGCTCTTAGTCACTGCCAGAGGGCATCCTTTAATGCTACCCTCTTGTGCAGAATTCAGGAAGGGAGTCTTTTCCAGATCTTAGTCTTTCCATTATCTTATTTCTTTCCTAAGGGAGAAAAATTGATTCCCAATGAAGCATCTGGTTGATTTTTAAGAATCTAGCACTTGCCTGTTTGTTTGATCTTTTGGTTTTCCATTTAACAGGTTGCTCTCTCTGTCTCACCTCTAAATGACTTTCACCCAGTCTGTGGTCATGGACTGCATCTCAGTGTCTGGGCTATTGCATGCTGTGCTACTTCTCCTGGGGCTCCCACCACACTGTTAGATATGAAAGCTAATGAAAAAACATTGTTTCTCTTTTTTCTTCAGTGGTTTGATTTTTATTTGTTTTGTCCTTGTCTGTCAGGAGTGGATGAGTGGAAAGGAAGGAGGACTCACCAAAGCTCTTCTGTCACAGACCCCTTATTCCCTGGAGTACCACTTTTTCCATACCATTTCATTTTCTTTGTGGTTGATTTTTTGCCTCCCATCATAGCCTTTTATCCGTGTTGCCTTGACTCCTTCTTTTGGCACTGAGATCCTGAGCTTTGAGGCATTTCCTATTTTAGTGAATATGTTTGGCAGTAATAAACATCAGAACATGGGCCAGGCCAATACATACCTTGATATTTCTTATTTATTTCTGATTAATGTTCACACACTCAAGCCAGCCAATTTCCAAGTAAGAACATATTTTTTTTCTCTGCCTCTGACCACTGCAAACTCTTCCTTTTATGCAGAGGAGAAAATGTGTTTTCCTCCTGCTTTTTAAAGGGATGCAGTAACGAGGCTGCCTTGAGAACCTGGCTGGGAGCTCCAGACTGTACACAGGGATGAACAGGACAAGGTCTGATCCCCAGAGTTACTGTGGCTGCACAGTACTACTAATTTTTTTGTGAATGATGAAAATACTGTGCAGATGAAAAAGTGAGCATAGATGTGTCTGGTATCCAGCATGATTTTTTAGTGCTTTTCTGAAGGTAACTTGTTCAGCAGGAAGCCGGGTATTTGACACACCGTATCCTTCTAGTGGGCAGTACGTCCATACAGGATTCCAGAAGGCCACTGGCAGAGCAATTAAAGGAACATACTTTAAGCCATGCTTTCAAGAGATGCTTACAACTCTTGCTACTTGTTAGGAGAAGAGGAATTGCCACACCAGATGAAACTGGCAATCAGTCTTCTCCGATGTGCTGGCAGTGACAGTATTCGAAGTTGGATGCTTTAGGGAAAATGCAAGAAACTACAAAGTGCCATGAAGGACCTTCCTCTGACTCACACCCATCTGAGGTAGCTGGTGCCCTGAAGCCTGTTGATGTAGCACAGGGAGTGATTTTTAGCTCATGACTGACGTTAGGAGTGAGTCCTCAATGTTATGAGGTAGAGCAGTGATGGAAGCAAAGGTAGCTGGGGCAGTATGGCTTGGCCAAGTGTGGAACCAGGGAAGGGCAGGGTAAATGGAAATAGTGCTGTGGAAAGGTTCAGTTGTCATAAATTTATCACTTATAATGCATAAAGATTAGTCCTTTCCCTTTAATTGTACAAATTAAGTAAATAATTTATAGAAGTCCACAGGCAAATATTACAATAATGTGTGTCTTAATTTGCCCAGATTTAAAATAAGCTTTGCTAATGAGTTCTTATGGTCTATCATGAAGCAGTGAAGACTTCTAAGCCTCTGAATTACTAGAGGACTTGAATTAAAAATGTGTGCTTTTTTCCTCATTACGCAACTAACCTAATTCTGCTTTCACTTTTAACTGCTTTTATATGTTTGAGTGACTGGAATTTTGCTCTTTCCCCATGTGTGAGCCAGCAAATCATTAATTGGTGATTTAAAAACGATGTGGGAAATGGTGGCCACTTTCTGTAATTTCTTGACTGACCACCTATTGAACAGTGAAATAACACAGAACTGATAAAGATGACTTGGCTGTAAGATCTCAGTATAGAGGATGTCAGTATCAGCCTGAAATATCCTGCTCAGAGAGTGTCAGATATGAATATTGCCAACCCTGACATCACCTGCCTGGGGAGGCTGCACCATATCAGTTATTTTGACCAGTGGCTCCCTGGAACAGAGAGAAATTGAATATCCTAGAGGATTTTACTCAGCTGTGTAAAATATTATTAAAAACAAAACACCTTTCAAATAAGGTTTATGTGTTACTTGGTCTCTGGCTGTGTAATGAGAGGACTCCAGGCATTGCTGGCTGATTTTGTAGTTGTGTGGGTTGAGACTCCACTCCTGCATTTTTTAAGAGGGTATTTGCTGGAGAAAGACCTGTGCAAGCTGCAGAACTGCAGCACTTTTCACTGTGGTTATTTGGACAAAGCCATTTTCATCCAGCACTATCAGCAGAGTGAAAACGTGTAGGGCTGCAAATTGCTGAGTACATTGGCCCATGGTGCAGTGGCCAATTTCACACTGCTGCCCTCAGGGACACAGCAGATGTATCTGCCCAGACAGACTCTCAGGCACCACATTTCCACCTCTTGCTCTCCTCAGAAAGCAATCAACTTGACTTTGGGGGTTTGGATTTTTTTTTTCTCCTGTATTTCAAAGCTTCAGCACATTTTTGGATACAAAAAACTCCACTGTAGAAAAACTCTGTTAACACAGGGACAATGCTTGTTGCCCTCTACAATGAATCCCTGTATTCTGGTTTTCTGGGAACTTTGCCATTTGGAGGATCTGCATCAGTAAAGCTGTGATAATGCATGAGTCAGTTTGTGCTGAATTTGGTGGTTTACCTGTCCTGATGTCCATGCTGTCCCACCTTGGCTCCTTTCCTTTCCTAGCTAGATGGAAGATGGTCCATTTGTGTCTACATTGTTCTGCAAACACTCTTGCAGTTCCATTAGGGTCTGTGATGATGAGAGCACCTATTTTGGGTGAAAAATTATGCTTAAAAAATTCAAAAGACAACTTTCAAAAGCAGAGAGAAAAAGGCAAGAACAAAGAAGGGAAACAAAAGAACATACCTGGCTCAGTTGCATGCACAATTTTTTACTGTTCTTGGAAAAGAATGGCAAATATTTCTTTCCCCTGCAATTCCAAGCTGCTGAATTGCTCTGAGATTTACCCAAGTATCCTCTATTACACTGAAATCAGACTCTTAATGTTGCAAATAAACTTTTCTCTTTTCCTACAGTTGAAAATCCTAAGTAATTTTAACATTTCATCTACTGTCTTTACTCCAGTGAACAGAAATAATGGAAAGAAGAGAGGGTGATAAAGAAAAACACCAATGGGAAGTAGAATGAGAACATAGATGAGACATAATGTAGTTGAGCAACAGCTGTTAAGCACTGTTAACTGATTGTTTTATTATATTCTTCCAAAGGCTCATCTCCCCTGACCCTTACAGGCCGAGTCATCTGATGTGTGTACTGCACTTCAAGGCAAAGCAGAAGCAAAATGGTTGCCCCTAGACTTGTAAGGAGCTTTTCAGGTAGACAGTGGTGATATAAATGCCAGCCTGATCTGATCTGATCTATTAGTGCAGTTGAGTCAAACCTCTCTAGCCTGTTACACATGGAGAAACAACAGCTCTAAGTGGCTGTGGGGTTTCAATTACATTTGCACCCCAGAGGGACACAGCAGTGACTTGGTGCTGATGGATTTATGAGTATCTTATCTGACAGGAAGGCAGGTTTAAAAACAATTGCTGTAACTTGTGCTTGGTTATTACACTGAACCACTTTCCTTGGCTTGGATGCTTCTATTTTTCTTCTTTCAGCAGGCTCAGGTAGATTCCTGAGGGGATCTACCAAGGGGATTCCTACCATTGATATTAATAGTATTTTCTCATTGTTTCAGAAATCAAAATGAAAACTAATACCGACGTCATTTTACACATTAAAAAAAAACACACCACCAGTATGGTGAGAAGCCTTTTATTTCAGATGTTTTTTAAAAGCTGAGAAGATTGTTTTCTCTGACTATTCTGAGTAATTTAAAATGTAAAAGGGTGAGTTGGATTTTTTTTTAACACTTTTATATTTAAATTCTTAAAATAAACATGCTTCATTGATATATTGTCTTGCCCACATTATATCACACAATAGCTGAACTTTCTTAGCTGGAAGTTACAGTTTATTCTCAAAAGTTACAAATCACTTTCCTTCTTCTTTTGGAGCCTTCTGTTCTCTTTTGGAGCTAATTATTATCAAGTGAAGTATTAAATATTGACAGGAAATTATAAAATCACAGAATGGCTTGGGTTGGAAGGGACCTTAAAGATCATCTAGTTCCAACCCCCCTGCATGGGCAGGGACACCTCCCACCTCCAACTCCCACTCCCTCAAAACCCAATCCAACCGGGCCTTGAACACTTCCAGGGATGAGGCATCTACAGCCTCTCTGGGCAACCTGTGTCTGTGTCTCACCACCCTCACACTAAAGAATTTCTTCCTAATGTCTAACCTAAATCTACCCTCTTCTAGCTTAAAACTATTATCCCTTGCCCTATCACTACACACTTTTGTAGAAAGTCCCTTCCCAGCTTTCCTGTGGCTCCCATCAGGTACTCGAAGGCCTCTAAAATGTCTCCCTAGAGCCTTGTCTTCTCCAGGCTGAACAACCCCAGCTGCCTCAGCCTGTCTTCACAGGAGAGGTGTTCCAGCCCTCTGATCATCTTCGTCTCTTCTGGACTTGCTCCAAGACCTCCATGTCCTTCTTGTGTTGGGTGCTCCAGAACTGGACACAGTACTCCAGGTGGGATCTCATGAGAGCAGATCAGAGAGGGAGAACTATCTCCCTTGACCTGCTGGCCATGCTTCTTTTGATGTAGACCAGGTTGTAGTTGGCTTTCTGGGCTGCAGGTGCACATTGCTGGCTCATGTTGAGCTCCTCATCAAACAGCACCTCTAAGTCCTTTTCCTCAGGGCTTTTTTTCCTTCTGTTCTCAATAATCCATTCTCAAGAATGAAGCCATCAAAGAGTCGCTTCCATCTCCAAAACTACTTTGACCTCTCTCAGTCAAGCTTTTCCTGGCTGCCTGACAGTCTGCATCCAGGGGACCAAGTGTCCCCTCCAGCCCAGGACAAGATGAAGATGTTCCCAGAAATTCTATCTCCGAAGAGGGGCTAAAATATTGGCAAAGTAACTGTCTCCAAGCAGCCATATCAAAGAAAAGGAAATGTTCTCTGTACTGAGGGAACTCTGTCCTTCCTTCAGCTCAGCTCCTGAGGATACTGATGCAGTTTCTCTGAACTGGGCCCTAACATCACATTTCAGGGAACCTTTACTATAAGTTAAAATTATTCCAGTTCCACTGTGTCATTGTAGCTTGAGCTTTAAACATTACAACATATTACAGATAAATTCTTCTCTTAATGTACTAACATAACTGATAAGAATAAAATTGAAATTTATATATTTTCAAGTCAGAGCTCAAATAAGAAGCCTTTACACTTCTGCTTGGCTTTTTTTTTCCAAAAAGATAATATGAGTAATAAAAACATTTTAAATGGGCTGGAAAAGATACAATTGTTATGACAGTGAAAATGTTCAAATGAAATAGTAGTTTCAGCATTCTCTGCTGTGTCACAAACCTACATGTATACTTTCCAGCTCAAAACAACTGTCCTATGTAATGGTTTCAGTTTTACAGATGTATTCACCATTAGCCTATGTGCAAAGACTACTAAACAGTTTTTTAATTAACTTATGTCAAATGCTGCATAGCAGTACATCAACAAGAACTTACAAGAAGAACAAACCTTCATTCAGCTAAGATCAATACATGTACATAATTCATTACACCTGTACAGAAATATCCTGCAAAGACACCTTAACTCTGCTTTCCAGACAGCAGATGTCTATTTTAATAATTATTGAAGTAACAGGGATGAATAAGAATATACCTTCAGATACGTTGCACACAGTAGCACTTACTATGCCTCTATGTCATCCATCTGCTTGCATTAAACTGTATGTTACCTCTTACCTCTGTGAGGAGCCAAACCAGGTGTTCCAGCCATATTAACCCCACTCAGCATCTTCCTTGATCTTGTAAAATCTTGATGAAAGTGAATGACATGGACCTGAGCTTTGGCTACATCTGAGAGTATCTCTTCCCTCAGGAGATTTCCAGTTTTGCCTTTTCAGCTCCTCAGAGCCTGTCAACAAGGCAGTGTCAATGTGTAGCTATATGCTATGAGTTTGGAATTTTTCATCAGCATTATGGCCTAAATATTCTCTGGCAAGTTGTGTAGCTGTGCTTTGTTCTGCTGTGACGAAGCTGCTTACAATGCCTGTCCTGGTGTGTCTTGGCCATTTCTAGGTTCCTTTAGTGGAGCACAAGTGGTTGAGTCTTCTGACAGTCTCAGCTGGTTCTGATACCCCTGAGTACCACCACCATACTTCTTGTTGTGGACTGGGTGCCAATACTTATGCAGTGAAGGTGTCTGCACAGAGTTAAGAGTCTAATGCCTGAAGCAAGTGACTGGAGCAAGAGCTCCTTGGGTGGGTATTTTCTGATGAGGTCACACCTGTGGTCCAACAAGAGGAGAGATGAGAAGAAATTAGAGTGCTGTGGCAGACAGTTATGTGGATTTTGTCTCCCAGTTGCACAGAAAGTATTCTGACATAGCCAAACTTTCCTCTTTGCAGTCTGTGCATGGATCAGTCAGGAACATGATGTCTGCTTTAATCATTTTTCCTTATTCCTATTTCCTTTCAAGTGTCACTGAGGTACAAGGACAAGAAAATGTAAACGTGTTAGTGGCTTTTCCAACAGAGCTGTGCAGCAGCAGCATTCCCAGTCCATTTTCTCTAGCTGATCCCACTGCCAACCCCCCTGTAGAAACCAAACCAGCTTGGGAAAAGCAGGAGCATGTAACTTACCTATCCCTCTAGTAATAGAGGAAGAGTAATAGCCTCTTCCTGGTTATGTCAGTGAACTATTTACCTCATTAGGTGGAGAATATGAAGTCAGGGATTTTCACTTCAAAGTGTGGCTCCTATTTGAAACTTGTGTCACCTCCCTGTGACTCCCAGTTTAGTGGCAAGAACACATTTTACTGCGGATATTCAGCATAGAGGGAGTTTATTTTGTGCTTTTCCTATTAGACAGATGGTTTTTGGTTAAAGCAGGGGTAGAAATTCCCCACTGTAGTTGCAGGGAGACTTGGCTACATCCACTGGCTTTAATTATAATAATTGTCCTTCGTAATTAGCTGCACACCAGAGCTGGAGGCACGTCACGTCTCTGCTGACTATTTGATTGTTGGGTCCTTTTGCGGATTGCTCTCCCACAACTGGGAAGCAGATTGTTTGGGCTGGAATTAGAGAGTTGTAGGTAGGCAGCAGCTGCTCTTGAGCTTTTTTTGTATGCTAGTTGGGTGTGTGAGAACAAATTAGTTTTGTTCATTTAACAGCCTGTTCAGTGGAACAGGAAGAACGAGAGCCCCTGTAAGTAGTCACACTGTTCTGATACAGGCTCTGCCTGGGTGTGACACTTGGGTGTGTTTATGACTGTAAGTGATCTGTTCCTGTTCTTCACACGTGTAGGAAACAGCCCTTTGTCTGCCTACTTCTGGCAGAGAAACCCTTACTCATTGCATGTCATAGCAGCCTGTGCAGGTGGCATTTGGCTTGACCTGAAGTTGGTGTAAGCATTTGCTCAGTGAATATAGCATGGAAATTGTGCAGGGATTTTCTTTCCTGTATTTATGACCTTACTTTCAAGACCCTTATATTTAACATAGGCAAGCTTATATACAAAAAGGAGGGCTTTCATCTGAGCCTCAAGCAGCCCTGATGGTGAGGAACCCAAGCTAACACATTTCTTTAGCAGGGTCCTCTGCTTTCTGGCTTAGCACACCAGTATTCTAAAGCTTAGCAAGCTTTCCTGAAAGGATTTCATATTAGTGGGAACGAGGGACTTACTGGTTACCTCTTAGGCAGGAATTGAACCAGGAAGTCTTGACTTGGAAGTGTGAGTATTGCAGGTGGGTTAGTGCAATAACCCACAAAAACTAACACCTGTCATGTGGATAGCAAAGTTAAGATGATGAAGCTTACACCACTGAATTTTCCTCTGAAATGTAGTATCCTTTGTATCACATCCTTGTCAGTCCTATCCAGCTAAGATGTGCAGAACTTCACTGCCATTCCTAACATCCTCCACAGCCTACAGCACCTTGGATCATGTCTGCAGCAATGCTCTAAATCCCCACAATTTGCTTCACTCTAATATCTCAAAGCATTTAACAAACCTAAATGACCAAAGTATTTTGATATGGGGGACGGGCAATGTAAGCACCGTGCTACCAAAAACCAAGTCAGTGCTCAGAGATGTTAAAAGAACTGCCCAGACTGTGCTGAAATTCAAGTCTAAAGTTCTTGCTGGCCAGTGCTGTCCCTGAAAATCAAACCTCCAGCAGGTTATCCTCTAATGTCAGTGATATGCTTTGGCTCTTGTCAGTGGACTTGGACTGAGTTCCAAGTGTGCAGGTCTGGCTCCTGCAATGTTGTGTGCAAATTGGTGTTTTGTGTTCAGGATGTGGCGTCAATGCAATATTGAAATGAAATCCAATCTGTTTCAAGCAGCCTTGACAACAAAGATGCTGCACTGTGAGTGAACAGGTAACCAACCATGCCGAGCAACAAGATGGATATTTTCCAGAGACACTCCTATGCAGTATGGTGTGAAGCCTCAATGATAAAATTATTAACTTCTTGAAGAAAAACAAAGATACTCCATGTTCTCTGGAGAGGAAATGCAAAGTGGCTGCCAAACCTGAACTGTGGAAAGAAATCTGTGCTCATTGTACTCAACTAGATCTTTTAGGAATGTAAATAAAATCAGTTTGTTTGGTTTTGTTTTTTTTTTTTTTTCCCTCATTTCAGTCTAAGGCTGACACCAGGTATCTGACTCCTCAGTTTGTTCAGTCTGGGGATGTGGAAGCAGGATGACAAACCTTACTGTGGTGCCTACCACACAAAAAACCCAAAACTTCCAGAGAAACAAGAAAATCTGCATTTCCCTCCTGCATCAAGTACACCAAATGACTTCAGCTTATGATATTGCATTACATTATTAAAGCCAAACTCCAAGGGAGCAGGTGGCCCAGTGATGTTATTTCACCTCAGAAGTCTGTTGGCAAATCTGTCACCTTAACATTAAGTGAGAATAAATTTTGGTAGCTGCCATCTAGAGGTTTTTCAAAAGCAGGGAGTTATTCGTGGTTATGGCTATTAGTGTTAAATGTTTGCTATTTGCAAAGGAGTTGACTGTCATTCGTACTCACTGTAGAGAGGAAAAGGAGACAGTACTTTCTCTGCAGATTGGCAATTCCCAGACCATTTTTAAAGTTTGGGGGAGTTGTGACTATGTCTTCTATAAGCTGTAAGGGATCTGTCTGTATCCAAGCTTGGAGGGGTATTTCTGCAGGTTGGACTGGAGAAGAAGTCGTGGATCAGAGCAGGAAATCCTTTCTTGTTGCCTGTCTGCATTATGCATAGTTAAAATCAGCTCCAAGTTGAAAAGAGGAATTTAAATAGAAAGAAAACCCATATCCAGTGTTCTCAGTATTAAAAAAAAAACCACAACCAAAAACCAAGGGAAAGAATCTGCATCTCAATCTCATCATTGCATTAAAGGAGGTATCCTGAATTTGCAGAATGGCTGCAGCAAGTTGTGAATAATGTATGAAAGGGAAAAATTACTTCCCTGTGCACAGAGAGAATGCAAACAGCTGTGCTGCTTGCTCTGTGCTGGGTACACAGATACACTGGCATCACTGGGGACCCAGAAAGCAAGATATAGCAAATCCAGAGTTCCTCAGGCTTCCCTCCTGCTCTGGCACCAGTCCTTAAAAAAGTTTAAATTACTTTTATTGCTTATAATTAATTTCTGTTCTTTTCTCTTCTCTATTGGCAACTGACCAGTTAAGGGGAGGGAGAGGGAATGAGAAAGAGAAACAAAGAGACCAAATAAGGAAACGCAAGTCTAAATACATTTTAACTAATGTTTTTATTTTTAAAGCTCACCCTTCTGTTTTTCAATATTGTTGTTTATTTACTGTTGATGAGAGATTGAGATTTGTAGGCTTGGCAAAAGTCCATGTCTTCTGGTACTACAAACCAGACCTTGATTTCTATAGTGTCTGTGTTCACCCACTGCCTTAAGTACTTAATCTGCTTCAATATGACAAGGCAGAACTTGGTCCAATATAGTGTTTGTGCTTCGATGCATTGCAGGTCAGACCTTCAAGGGGGTTTTTGTCTTGATAGCTTCCTGGTCTCAAAATTAGGTGTAAGCCCATTTATGTGGTGGTTTTAAAGTGGTGTTAAGTAAGGTTTAGTACCAGCTGGACACCAGCAGTCTGTTTCAGAAGGTTATCTGAACTCTGGTCTTTAAAAGAAGAGGAAGAAATGCAAGCCCATTACTTACTTAGATTTCATTTCAATTAAATAAGCTTTAAAAAAAATTTATACAAGCTTTAAATTTCACACTCTGAATCAAATGACACAACTCAAATAGCTGTCCCTCACTGCCAGGAGAACCTTTTGTCTGATGTGGAGAAGAAAACACAGACAATTAGTTATTTTTATGCTTTCAAAGTATCGGTTTGATGGTGCCAAACTTTCTCTGACAGATCTCATCTACTTCAGTTTTCTGCCACTCCAGCTTATGAGGTTTCTAAGGCAACTTGCATCTTCATAGCAATCCACCCAGCGTATTCTTAGGATTCCTGGAAAGCTGCTTTTATTGGCTCCTTTTCCTTTAGTACCCTATAGAATTCAGTAGCTCAATTTCCAAAAATCAAAACAGCAAAGTATTAGAATTGTTGTTTATGAGCACTGTTTCTTGGATTTTTGCAGGGCTGATGGTTAGGAAGGCTTCAGTTTTCTCCTCTGTCAAGTGCCTCATCAGTGAGGTGTCTTGACCAAGAATATTACTTGTAATTCTCTTGAACTTTGTTGAGAGAAATATTAGCTTCACTGCCCTGGAAAAATGTAGTTGTTTCTGCCTGGAAGCTGGGCTTCTCATCTGTGGGAACAAGAGAGGAAAAGTGGTGGAAGGAAAGAGCTCTGGGCTGAGGCTGCAGAGAGGGGGAGCTTCTGCAGACTCTGTGACAATGCTTCTTTCAAAGACTCAGTGAATCTCAATACTCAGTCAGGGTGTTATTTCATTTGGTGGAACCTGGTCCTAAAAGGACAGGAGCCAATTTCCTGGCTAAAGCAGATGCCAGCCTTTGCTCTGTAAGTCCACAGCCTGGGAGAGTTCTGTGGGATGCAGAATGCTTGTGCAAATATGTTTATTTGCTGGACCAGGAAAACCATTAACCATGCTACCAAGAATAAACAAACAATTAGATTACTCTGAAATTCCAGATTCTGGAGGAGAATGTGCATGCTTGTTCTGATAATTAGCTGTTTGGCTTCAAAGCCAAATCTCTGTTCTTAAAACACTTTCTTGTGAAGAAACATTATTTTATTATTCCATGTAAGATGGATGGATAATGATAGAGATGTAAGGAAGCTGCACCACGGCTGGGTGCAGTCAAGACAAGAGCCATAGAATTGCACTGATGTATTCACAAAGATTTTACCTTGTGTGTTAATTTTGTGTTCCAGTGGTGTCTGAAATCTCTTTGCCAACACTTCTAGGATGGTATTGTGTATTTGAAAAGCATCTGGTGTGTTGGTGGCAGCTACTGAGGAAGCAGTGTTCTTCATTGCCCCTTGGTATTATTCTTCCAGCACTATTGGCTGGCTGGAGGCTGAAGCCAAACAGCATTCAGGTTTATTCCTGGTTTCCAGGTCAAAATGTAGCAGGCTTTCTGGCTCATCACCTACCCAAGGATAAATGGATGAGATGCTTTTCACAAGACCTTCTCTATGAGGTGGCAAAGGAGCAAGGAAATGCAGCATTAGCTGTTGAAAATAAATTATAAAGTTACTTAAATGCTTACTCTTCCAGCTGGAGCCTGTTTGCTAACACCATCCACCCAAGCAGCTAATGCTTCCTGCTTCCCTGACGAGTGTCCATTTTCTGCTGCTGGCTTGGCAAGAATGTCATGAATGGGGTTTTTATTTATTAGCTCTGTTAATGTGGCACATAGGAGCTGCATTAAGCTGGGCACAGTACAAACACATTTATTTAGACTTGTGTGAAAATTACTAGTGAGAAAAGATAGCTGGGCAAAGCTCTAGGCATTCTGACACCTCTGAATAAAACAATGGCATCACAACAGTGTTTGAAGTTATGATTCCAGCAGAAACTCAGCCAGCTGCTTCCAGAAACTCCTACAGAATACCATTAGCCTTCTCTAAATAGTCTATAAAAAAGAAGACTTGACAAATGTTAGGAGATGGCCTTTACCCTGAAGTGTTAACAGTCTGAAGCCTCAGTCCTTCAGAGAAGTGTCTACTTACATAATGTTGTCCAGTGAGATGTTATTACTTGTCTTCTTTAAAAATTATGCATATCTCTGGATGGACAAGAGAGAAAGCAAAAGGAGAAGAAAGCAAAACTCTTATTTGCTTGAAAAGAAAGAAAAGATGGAGACTTCAAGCTGAAAGGACTTGCCTGAGGCCACGTAGGGAGTCAGTGGGAGAGCACAGAATAGAAGCCAGATGTTCTGAGTCTGGGACAATATGCCTTAGCAATAATTTAACAGAGTGGTGTTTTCCTTCAAAGTCTATTTTCATCTCCTTTTTCAATTAGCTTTTCGTTGTCTTTATACTTTTTTAAAGAATATCTAAAGAACAGCGTGGGGAGTTTCAAACAAAAATAGTACACTGAGGAATACAAACTTTAGGACATTTGCTTGGGTTCTGATTTACCATGAGCAAGAGCTGCTCTGATTCTAATTCCTAGGCAGGAACCTCAAAGATTTCAAGAGTCTGTAAATATTTGCAGTGAAGAGTACAGGAAGTTCTGAGTTAGCCTAATTTAGGCTTCAATATAGGCTATTTATGTACTACCTCTTGGGACCACCTCTGATTACTGAAAGAGTGACCTTATTGGAAACCAACAAGTAGGTCTGCAGTTAATTATAAAGGGTTCAGAGCTCGCTGGAGAACCTAACAAAGGTATTTTTGTGGATGATGTTACTTGCTTTCATTTAACAGCTCAAATCAGGAGAACTAAAACAGATGGTGTACTTGTTACTGCTCTCTGAGAACACCTATAGGAAGACACTGATAATAACTGAGAGAGGCTAAGCCTAGTAGGTCAGGAGTAATGACAAAGATCAGGCTGTCTGGGCTCACTAATTGCTGGCTGAGAGCAATAATGAACTGGTCAGTGGGTTCAGGAACAGGTGATGCTGTGCCGAGAGGGAAAACCAGGGGTTTGTTTGTCTTCTGCATTTGGAAGAAGTACTTTAAACATTGTTGCCTCCTTTTTAATTTTATGATACTGGCAGTGACTTAATTGAATCTAAATGCAGTCTCTGGAGAAAATCTGCTCGAGGACTTTTCCAAAATCAATTCCCAAAGGAAAGAAAAATCTCTCTGAGTTAAGTTCAGAGTAATGTCTGAATAGAGAAGTATAAAAAGCTGACTTACGGGGCAGCAAGTTTATGCACAGGATGATGTTCCTCTGGGGCATTATAGAAAATGATTATACCAGATTTTGTTCATCAAGGAAAAGTAAGCTAAATCAGATACAAAGCGAAGCCCTTAGGAGGGGGAGGAACACATTCAATTTAGTGAGGCAACTGTGATAGTAATTAAAGCCCAGATGGAAACCTTTGAATGTGTCTGGCGTCTGTGTATCCGCTGTTTTTTCTGTTAACTTGACATTATAAAAGGAGCACCCAAAGAATAAAGAGATGATGTTTGAAATTTCATCAGTCAAGCAATGTCCCAAATTTGATTTATTGTAAACACTCTTCAAAAATTACTTTGGGTGTATATGATATAGCCAGGGAGTTTTCTCAAGTGGCAATTCACAAAGAAAGAAAATGTACATTATTTCTAGATTTGTCTTTGCTGAAATGCAGTCAGGATTAATCACACCATTTGCCAGCTCTAACTGTGAACCTCTTGTACTTCGGACACATGGATGAAGTTTTATTCTGCTGTTATGTATTCTCTCAGAAGCAGAGTGCTGTACTGTTTACTTTAGGAACAGATGTACTATGAGATTTCAGTAAAAGAAATACCTGTACAATTAAAAAAAATGTAAAAATCAAGGGTTAAAAAGGGAAATCTCCTACTTTTTCCCCTCTAATACACTAGCCAAGAGCAAAAGATGGTATTGTATAGAAGCACCGTTAAAGGGTTAGAGAAATGTAAAGGATGATTTGCTGTTACTGCTGAATGGAGGGTGGAGGGTGGCTGTAACTCTGCTGGGCTGTTGAACACACTGGGAGCCTTTAGTGTCTCCTGCCTTGTGTTTGAGTCATTACCTCGCCTGGAGCAGACAGACTGCTTCCAGTCCCAAATCTTCCAGCAGATGCACTGCTTGATGTCTGGTACAGCCATGTATGTTGCACTAAGATTTACTGCTACCACTTGAGCTGGGGAATTGTAGCCCATGCTCACATTTTTCCTGGTTTGATAAGCCAGGCTTGGGCTGCCAGCATCACACTGACCAGCCCTTGTGTCAGAGCAAGGGGGAAGAGGTAGTTGCCTGGAGCATGTCAGATGTTAAAAAAAATAAATAGGGTTAAGAGGGGAGATATTCTTCTTTGTGTGTCATATCACTTCTCCCTGTATCACCTGTAAGCATGTATTTAGGAGCTTTTGCAGAAGTGTGTTATTCCCTACACATACCAGTTTATTGGCAATTTTGTGATGTTACAGTTGCAGGCAAAGCTGTAGTTAAATGTACATAATTAGCCACAGTATTAATAGTCTTTAATGACACTAACCCCAGGCAGTGGTATTTTTCCTGAGTTTCCATTAACTTTATGCTGATAATGGCTTACATCCTTTGTACTAGATTTGTGTTGCTGAAATCCTTCTGGTGGCTTTCACTTAAAAAAGTATCTCCATGTGAGCACGTTTCCCCCACATATGCTGTCAGTCGTCATTATCTTTTATGGTTTTTTTTGTACTGAAGTACACGGGGTCTCTTTCTGTCTGTATTCAGAAATAACAGCAAAAATCCACTTTTTAAAAGTGCAAACCTTTCTTTTAATGGAGATTTTTTTAAGAGCTGTCCTCTTAGCCCACCTACTCTGTGGCTACGTTTGCTCCCATGCTCTCTGCAGGTGGCTCACTGCTCATTGATGTGAACCCAAAACCCTTGATCCCACAGCATATGAATTTGAGGCAGATGAAATTAAATTCCAGATCTAATTATTTTTAATTTTAAAAAAATATTCATTTTATCTCCACATTTAATATTAGAGGGCATAACAAATATGCATGTCCATGGAAGGTGTTTTTTATGTAAGTCAGGTTGCCACCTATAACCTTGGAAGTGGAGTTGCAGCATTCATGGCCTCTGTGATCAATCCTGCAGGAAGGGATAAGAGACTTTCCAGTCAATAAAAGACTTGAGTGTAGAGCAGAAGAGGAGCCTGTTCCTGATCACCTTTACAACCAGCTCTTCACTTGTCATCCCGTGACTTTGTTTAAAGCCAAACTAATTGTAATTAAAAAAAATAATTTTTTATTCCTAAAACCAACATCCTGTGAAGTTGATAAGACCGCTGGTTATATTTATGACTCTCATATCTCCAAAGAGGGGCTGCTCTGCTCTTGTCTTCAGTTTCATTGCTGCCATGGGACTAAGGCCTGAATCTTGCATCACTGTGCATAAGAGGAGACTTGAGATATTTATAATGGGAAAATGCTGACAGCTCCCTATTTTATTGCAAGGCTAACAGGCAGCGCTGTAGTTCCTGACAGCTCCAAACCCTTGTACTCCGGGCTAGTTTGTTTCTAACCCACTCCCTTTTCTGGATCTTCCCCTGGCTCCCCCTGGATGAATGGACTCCGCTGGTGAGTCTCTGTGCTGCTGCATTTTCCCTCGGTATTTTAACGGCCTTTCGCTTTTAGGACTTCCTATTGTTGAAATTTTTAAGAGATTTCGGGAACTTCACAGCAGAAAGGCTTTTTATATATAAGTTGCCTTGTTTCTTGTTGTTCCTTCCCCAGGCCGGGAGTATATTACATATTCATTGTCACACCGGATACTCCAGCAGCAGCTTTACATTTGGGAGCTCTGGTACTTTGCTGCATCTAAAAAATGGGTAGACACCGAACAATATACTTACTTTTTAACTTATTTGAGGAGAATGCTGCGAATCTGCATAATGGTCTCACACAGAAAGTGCTTTATTTTCACAGTTAGTGAGTCAGTTTAGGGGTATTCTATTGGCAAAAGCTTTCAGAGAAATTATGCATGGTAAATTAATGAAGGCCGTCTGAGGTATTATTGTGTGTGAATGCACATGCCATTAGAATCAATGGCTGGCTGAAAGAAGTTAACGGTCATTAAGGGGCTGTTAAAAGGACAGTGGACACAGATTTACTCCTTTCCAGGGCTCTGCTTGGGTTAGGTGGAGACAGAGATTCCAATTTGCCTTCAGGCCACAGGACAGCCCAGGCTTCCTTCTTTCCTGTCCCCATTTCTCTTGGCTCCTGTCGCTGGCAGATTTACAAGAGACTGTCTCCTGAGCAGGTAAAGACTTTTGTGTCACTTTTCTTATCTTACAAGTGGTTGGTAACACAAAAGCCCAGTTGGGTGAGCTGAAATGGCTTAAAACCTCTGACCGTCTCTGTGGGGGGGTGAAATGGAGCTCTTGAATAGAGAAGTTGCAAAAGAGAGGGTGCTGTTTGGTTTTGGATGATGCCAGCCTACCTGAGGATGAGTCTTTTAAAATATTGATTGTATGACTAGCGGGGTATTGCCTCCAACTTATATTCAGTTAGCAAGAAAATAAACTGAGCACTGCAACATATCTAATGATGAGCCAGTGGGATGGGAAATGAAGCACTAAATGCCAACCAAAGATGAGACAACTGTGTAGCATTACTGGCAATTCAGCTATGAATTTCTCATAGACAAAATGTAAGTGGCCTGAGCCAGGTCCTGGGCACCTGTATTCCCCTGGGCTGAGTCCTTTCCCTTTAGCACTGTGGATTTTTCCCCCCTGCATTGTATTTTGAATGCAGTGATTCTGACTGAAATAAAATGCGTGGAGAAAATTAATGATTTGATATCTTCTCGCTGCTGCCAAAGAAAATATAAAAGAGTCTTTGATCTGGGGACTTTAAAAAAAGTGAGCTGGACTGGTTACTGATACTTACTTACTGACCTAAGTAAGTGATGAAGCAGCTGTGTCGAAGTTTAATTAGTCTCGATCAAGATACGTTTTTAAGGTTCAGAACTAGTGGCCTTTTGAAGAAGAAAGGCTTCTAAGTTGTCACTTATGCCAGAACATGTCCTTTTATCATACTTTGTGTGTCTCCAGCAGGAACAGTTTTTATTTTAGAGGAAAAAAGAAATGGCTCATTTGATGGAGATTAGCACGGACAAGCTTACTAATATTTGAAGACATTTTCTTGTTCTTAACCTTTTTCTCTATTCCATATCCCCCAGAGATTACCTCAGACTGCTGTTGTTAGTCACTGTTATTTATATAAAGATATGTAATGCGTTTGTGCTTGAGGGACGTCGGTAACGGGGTGCGCGGTTTCAGACTGGAGAGACTGGCAGGACTTGCTGTGAAGAATTACTTTCCAGTGACAGCTTTACCCTGCCTGTAATATGTCATTGCGTGTGACTTCCAATTAATCACACAATAACAAAACACTGCGTCTGGCGACAACGGCGTGGCCATTAATATCAAGGAGGAAGTCTTGGCTTTATGAGCACAAACGCTGTCGCGGTCCCCTGCCCACTCATGCACTTTAATCAGAAAGTCTCAACCCAGAAGGAACATTTCTCTCTTCCTCTCTCCCCCATCATCCTCCATTGTGATCTATTAAGCTGCAATCCATAACGTCTCATGTCTCTCTAATGGTCTGGTGGTGCGTGGTTTTAAATGATTGCATGAATTTGACTTTGTCTCACTCTGCCTTGACCTTGGTGTCTTCAGTGGCTTTCCCTCCTCCCTCTGTTTTCAAATCAGGAGTGGGAAGTTAGGAGAGAAAATGGAAGAATGACAAAATGGACTTTGGAGATATTTCACGGGAGGTTTAATGTTGCTCTTTGAGGAAATGGGGGAGAGAAAAGGTAAGAGATGAACCATTATGTGAAGACAAAATGCACAGATTTGCAAATTTGCAGGAGAAAAGACATCATGCTGTCAAGCATAACTGGCTCCATAGACTGAAGCCTGTCAAGCTGGACCTCATTCATAAGCACTGTGGAAACCTTGCATTAATTCTTCCTCTTGCTCACTCTCCCATTTATAATAAAATTGCTAATTAATGTATCAATTTAAGTAAACCCCCCCAAATCTCATTGCACTTTACAGCTGTAGCTACATCCTGGATGGAAACATTAAGAGCCACTTGGGTGCTCTGTGCCTAGGGTACAAAGAAGGACACTCTGGTCTGAGGCACCAGTATGCATCCTTATTATTACATCCAGTTAAATTCAGGGGTAGATTCTCACTCCACTGAAAGCCATGGCCTTTTTTCAGTTGGTTTCTTTTGGATTTATGTTGAGGTTTTATACCTCATGCAGCATAAGTAGAAAGCCTTGGTGTAATCAGTGTCAATGTTTTTTGTGGCTTTTTTTTTCCCCTAAGAAGGAGATGAACTTGTTTTTTAAAAAGTTCCTAGCTTGGACAGTGTCAGAAGAATCTCCTGAGCATCCTGAGAGCTGATTTACAGCAAAGCATTAGTACATTATGTGAAACAGAGGCAACTAATTTTTGTATCTCTTCCCATGGATTAATATTGTTTGCCAATTTGTGACACATTTGACCACTTGCCTTGGAAAGTGCACACTGAAAGAAGTGTTTGTGTTAGTCGTGGATTTTGGCAATGTTGTGTTTGGTGCCTTGGAGTGCTTTCACTTCATGTAAATAAAAAGCAAAATTCTTTGGGTTTCAGAGGGCTAACAAAAAGGTTTGTAGCTCCTTGGGGAGATTTTCAAGCTTTGGCTTGCTGAATCTCCCCATTGTTCATGAATTATAACCCAGACAATAAAACAATAGTTAAGCAAGGGGTTTATCTCCAGCACGGTTATTCTGGAGTAAATGCAGAATTATACCAGTGCCATACAAGGTTCTTACACCCCCTGGGCAATGTGACTTCTGCCAGTTGTTGGTGTTGGGTGGGTGTTGGTTTTGGTTCTTTAATTAACACTAACCATTTACCCTGCTGTATCACCAGCTGATCTGAAAAGATGCTGAACTTGCTAAACTCTCTAAAATAAATGTGCCTGCCCCTGCATGGACTTGAGGATATTTAGAGCCACAGAAGGTGATCTTCTTGGTGATCCCTGGCAGATGCAAATAGCACAGCTCCACAAAGCCATTTACTGCCAGGTGCAGCCATCTATTTGCATCAGGCTTCTCCATCAGGTGAAGGTGGTCGGTGCTTGTGTCAGGATCCAAGCACACAGGGGAGGCTTCCAAGAAGGCTTTGTAATCATTTTCTCATTCCCAAATTATTTTTTCAGCATTCCCACAGTATGGTGTTTGAGTAACAGAATAATTTCTTAGCTACTAAGTGCCTGAAAATCAGCAGTAATTAACACAGTGCAAAATCTTCTCTTCATCTCCCTCCTCTTTGCTCAAGAAAACAAACCAACCCTCCTTCTCAGCAGAGGAAATGCAGATGGGAGCAAGCTCTTCTGCCTTACATGCAGTCATGCACAGACTACATCTTTTTCCCTCCCTTTCAGTTCTGTGAATAACATAATTGCTTTGTTATCCCTCAGGGGATTTGTAATATTAACATTGGTTAATGACATTAATTCAAGTTTTTACCATTTATAAAATGGCATTGCTTAAAATTAAGCATTACATTTCAATTAGTACTCCATCGAAGACTTTAATAGTCTAGAGCATTAAAGTAATATTTTTTTTTTAAATTCTTATTAATTTTTTATTGTATCATGCTAATTTCCAAAGAGTGATTGAAAGCCCAGATGATCCAACCAACGACCCTATCTGCCATGTTTCTTGAGGGAACTTCTTTCTTTTATGACATTATGCAAAAAGGTCACATTTCCACAAAGCAGGAATCTGTTTCAGTCACCTCCTGAATTCATTATCATCCTTTTTACTTTTTAACATGAGGCACATGATATACAGGCACCCCAGGTGGACATGTTTAAATTAATCTAGTAATAATTGATTCAGAAGAGATTTGGAGGACAGAATTTGCATAAAAGCCATAATGAGAGCAAATCCTCCAAGGCCAGACTGAACAGCTAAGTCCCTGAATAACTTACATCTCCTAAACTGATTTGGTTATATATGCAGGATGAAGGTGTGGGGGCTGGAGTGCCATGTGATTGGAATTCATTACAAATAATTCATCTTCTCCAGAAAGCCTGGCCACAGAGTGTATTAAAATTATATCAGCCCCCAAATGCTTGCTCAGGCCCTGCCTCCTGGAAGTCGATGACAGGGTTTCTGTCTGAGGGCTTGTTTGGGCTTTTAAAGGCAAATCTGAGGAGGAGAGCTGGCATCCCTGGTCTGGGGCATCTGCTGTCAGGCTGCTTCTCCTGCCTGATAGGAGAAGTTTCAGATGTCCAGTTTGGGCTCGACATCTGATTTTGGCAGAAATGAGAGCGTGGAGGATAATCCCAGCTTTCAGTCTCAGCTATTCCTCCCTTTCATTCCAGCATGGAGATGCTTAACTAAGTCATAGGTCATAGGGTTTGCATTAAATCCTGGATTACCTTGGTGTCTTTTGGAATTTGGAGAGAGGAACACCTTACAGGATGTGGACTGTACTGTGTAAAGTAAATCTATGGATGGTGAAAGTTATGTCTGCAGTTCATTAAAAGAATGCAGTCAGAGGCTTTTTAAAGGTCAGCTGGCCTGCTTCTCTTTCTCTTTGCCTAAATTTCATTTTTGATACAAGCTTTAAAAGGATGCTGCTGTGACCCAGCATAATAATATCTCTGTTCTTAGGCTGCTGAGCTTCCGTTAGCAGGTAACACAGTACCATGCTCCTGGGATCAAAGAGGTGGTGTAGGATGTTTGGAGGAAAAGGAAAATTCAGCTCAGCCTTCTCAGAAACTTGATCACCAGATTTTTTTTTGGGTGGGGAAATTGATGTCACTGGTGTTTTCAGCAGATGAGGAATCAGTCTCATTTTGTTTACACACAGCAATCGATAATAACCTGTCATTTGTGAGCTGTTTATTTTCTGCACTGTTTCCCTCCAGTGCTTTCCTCTTCTCCAGCACTGTCCTGCAGGAGGGTAGCTCTGGGAAGAGCTGCTCTCCTCTGCACTATCCCAAGTGCACTGTGTGAGCTGGGGGAGAGCAAAGCAGCCCTGCTGCTCCAGTGAGGGGATGGGGTAAAAGAGCCCAACAGCTAAATACTGCTGCAAGAAATAGGAAGAAAGCTGGGCATGTCAGGAGAGAAAAGAGACTGGTTGACAGTTGTTATTTTGTCTGTTCAGATTTGGGGCGTATATAGGCTGTTTGAATGCCTTCTAGCCAAAGGTTTCCATGTAAAAAATTATGCCCTGCAGTGCCAAGAAGATGCAGCAGCAAAACATGTTCTTGTTTACAAGCAGGCTGAAACTTGGAGTTGTGCTAGTGATGCTTTATGCTTGTCCTCCTAGAGGAGGTTATAGATGAGTCTCTCCAGACTGTCAGGCACCAGAGTGTGTTGGGATGGCATTGTCTGCACAGTGTGGTGTTAGGGGCTGTGGCTCTGCTGATTTGCAAATTTACAGATCATTCCCACGTTTGCAGAAAAGCTACTTGAAGAAAAGCTGCTGCTCTACAGTGTTTCTACAACAGCCCATAGGCTTAAGGCATGGCTCTATGGGCTCTAGTACCAAACCTCAAGCCAGAGAGACCCTTTGAAGCCAGGTGATTATTTGCAGTAAGTCTGTTGCTGAATCTATATGGTCTGCATGTAAACAGCACGTCAGGCACCTTGGAATTGCAGCACCCATGCAGAAGACTCCACATCACACATACAGGGAGAAAGGTGACTGTGCTGTGAGGGGTGCTGAGCCCTGGCCACACTCCTCTGCTGACCCAACTCTTGTGTTGCTGCTGTCCCATGAGCTCTGGGTTGGTTCCTCTCTTGTGATGTGTTATACTCATTCATCCTTTGGATGGATCATCCAGAGACTTTGACTGGGAGCCAAGAGTTCCTGGTTTCTGATCTGGGCTGCAGTCAACTTTGTGTCTAAAACAAATCATGCTCGGTACCGTTGCATCCATTCCATTCTGCTGCTGCTCATGCATGTTGGTCTCTGCCTTCATCTGTGTGTTTCATAGGTGGAGCACATGAAAAATACTTCCGTAGTGAGTCCAGGTTCCAGAATTACAAAATATACCTCCACTTGGGCACTCTGTTGACAGTCTCTGATAGAGGCTGCTCTGTGACCAGTGAAATTTCTGTCCCCACTGTAGAGGCAGTCTCCTAGAGATCAGGGGAGGCAAACCACCAGGGAAATAAGTGAGTGTGAACCTTCATTGCCAAATACAATCCTTGGATAAACAGAAGACTTCAGACGCCAAGGCACCCTTTCACAAGTGCTAAATTCATACCCAAACAAATGCTAACAAAACCTCTCATGTCTTTATATTATGCATAACCAGTAAAAAAAGATCTAGAGCCCTTTGGGAGGAGCCTCTTGAAGCACTTGGGGACGCACTTAATGTGTGGTCAAGTCTGAGTGTCAGCATAGCAGGTATTTATTTATGCCCACTGGGTTTGGCAGGAACCCAGCAGTATAGTATATTTTGCTCTGTTACACAGCCTTTTATTGTTGAATCAGCTTTATTTAATGGGAGCTTTCTATAAGAGGTTCCTGTTCTGGAGAGCCTCCTCTGAAGATGAGGAAACAGTTCAGTTTCCAGGACCATGCAGCCATTGACTGTGCTGCTGAGGGCAACCTCACGTGGTGGCTGATGGCTCACTGAGGGCTTAACCAGTCCATAAAGAAGTGGATTGACACCAACCAATTCATTTTCTACCAAGCCATCATTAAGAGTTTTGTCTCAGTTTTGTCTGATCTTAACAAGAACATCCCATTGCATTTTGTGGTCTTGGGTGGGATTCAACAGCCTTCAGAAAGCTCTCTAGAAATAAAATTCCCCAAAGTGCACTGTCAGTCTTCTGTGGGACAGTCGTAACAAGATCAGACTCTAGACTATTACTGTTCAGCTCCACTTCCAGGCTTCACGAGCCATGAACCTAGCAGTATATTAGGTTCACCTTATTTCTCCTTTGCAAAGAGTTACTTGAGTTATTTATAAAGGTAATAGAAAAGTTGCAATGAGGTGACCTGTGTTGCAGTTCTAGGTTGTTTATTCCTCACAGAAAGCCTACTGTGATGCTGCAGCTGTTGCCTTACAGAGTGTGCAAGGTGAGGCAGGAGTTGTGACAGTGTCTCAGTGCTCATCAAGGAGCTCGAGTTTCTTCTTTGATGTGGGGGAGCATAGTATCTGCACACTCTTGCCATCCACCCTGCTGCTGAATTGTGCTTTTGTTTTTTTTAACTGATAACCCTTGGTTCATATGCTTGAAAATTTGGTTCTGTCTTCCTGGGGTTTTGTGTAAGTTGAGTGTGAAGCTCTTAGATGCTGTTGTGGTGGAGCCCATGGGAAGCCCAAATAAGATGGTCACAGGAGAGCATGGCAAACCCCAGCCAGAATAAGAGCTGCAGTGTGTAAGCTGCTGTGAAATTAGAGGTGATTCTCTGATTCTTCAGAGGACTGCAGGGTGACTTAATTAAAGCTAAACAAGGTCTCTTAGCAGATTCTCATCTGAGCAGTAGTTTGACCAGTCCCATATGTTTCCCTCAAAAGTCAATAAATGAGGAAACCTCATTATGCAGGAGCCTTTTCTAGGGGTGCACATGAGATGTGACTTGTGGAGGTGCAAGTGCAGTGTGCTGTGCCCGGGCTGTGAGACAGATCCATCCCCCTGGGGCACTCCTGGCTGGGGCTGAGTGCAGGGATGTGCCCGGGGCAGAGGGAAAAGCTGTGCCTGTTCTTCGATAGTGTGAAGTGGCCCTTGGAGCCAGTCTGGTGGGACAAGTTCCAGCTGGTGAGGGTGGGAGGGGAGGGCAAGGAGCAGTGGATGAATAAAGCACCGTGGTTTTGTTGGCCTTGGAGTTTTCTAGGGCAGAGCTGCTTGTGCCAGCCTGTCATAGCCTCATTGCTGAGCTGTCTTGCTTTCTAATGTTTATATTTATTTGCCTTGTTCTTTCAGTGCTTTTTTTGAATACTTTAATGCCCACCTCTTTCCGTTGCTCTTTGGTATCTCATTCTAATAAAAGCATAACTGTGTCAATGACAAAAGATCCCAAACAGAAGAATTAATGCTTTTACAGGAGGTTCTCTTTTTAGTCTTTTTTAAAGGCATTCCTTTTCCTGAAAATGAAAGATGAAGCATTTTCTTTTATCCTTAAACTTTACTGTCATGTTTTATTAAGTCAAAATGATAGTTACAGTCAGGGAAAAGCAGAATATGAATTCCTGGTACAGCCGTTTTTAAAGCGTGCTTTGTTTTAAAGCCCTGAAGATTGATTGAAGGTATTTTTCTTTTGGACGTGGAACTTTAGTCAAAGGGGGCCTGATCTGAGTTGCCCTCTGTAAATCAGGATTAGTTCCTGTGAAATCAATAGAGTTACAATGATACAATATGGGGTGAGTTGGAAAAGACTCATGGCCTGAGAATGAATAAGGGAGGGACTGTGGGTGATCCCCTCAATTCTGTGCTTGTGCGAGAGGGTGAAGACACGAGGCAAAAGAGAATTATTTTCTGCCCTGTTGGGCTGCCATGAAAGGGCCTGGGTGAGAAATGGGCAAGTGGCAGTAGATTTGTGCTCACACAGACCCTGCAGTTACAAATCTCAGCTTTGGGGATGCACTAAGCGTGCAGACCTCTGGCTTCACCCAGGAGCAGCTCTTTGCCCATCCCCTGCCATCCCCACCACAGCCAGGGAGGCCCTTGAGCTAAGGAAACCTGATTTAAGAGGCAAGAGGATGGTGGCTGAAGTGGTGCTATACAAAATACCTGTCTCTAGAGCAGGTTTCACCAGCTCCAATGGAGCCTGAATTTGTTGACCTTCTTTTGGGGGATGGTCGGAGGGATTCACAGCGCAGAGTTAGGGGAGTGGAGAGAGATGCCCCATCACTGAGCTTTGAGACTGTGCAGAGGCTCAGAGGACAGGCTTTCATGAAGGAGAAGACAGATAAACATGGACAGATAATCTTATTGGAACTTTCAATCCTTTTTTTTTTTTTTTTTTAATGTGTCTGCATTGTGTCTATGCGTAGAGGAATAGCCAAGGTGGTAAAGATACATCAAGATGAGCAAATAAAGAACTGGAAAGATATGTCCTGTGTGAGATTTGAGTTTAACCAGGGATTTGAGCTCTTGTCTCTCATCTGCACTGAAACCTTGGCAGCTGATTTCTTGAGCCTTAAGCCATTTTCAGCAGAGAGTCTAGTAAGAACAGCTCTTTTTATAGCATTTAGCTTTATCTAAACAGCTTAACACGAGGCAATGCAATGCAAACCACTGCTAGCCTGGGCTGTGCTTAGGATGTGCAGTGTTCTTAGCAGTTTGGATGAAGGCTTGTCCTGAGCACTGGTCATACTCCTGCCCTCACATTGAATTTGCAGCTTGGGAAAAATTGGACACTTGAATTTGGCCATCTGCAGTAGAATTAAAACATTTACACTTCATAACTAGCTGCTGGAATCTCTCAGGCAGTTACTAGTTTGCTCTTGGCATACAATTGACCTGCTCTTGCACATGGCACTGCTTCCTATTCAGAGCAAGTTTTTTTCAGAAATACAGTTTTAGCAGCTGGGAATAGCAATTACTGAGTTAGTCTCAAAAAATGGAGAATAAAATGATCGTGGCAGTCTGGGAAGGGGTGGGTTGAAGGAGCAGCCTTTTGCAATGCTGTCTACTGTCTGAATATTGTTCAGCTGGTGCTCCAGGCCTCTGGCTTCTGTCACCCTTAATCAAGCTGGCATTTACCCATTATCTCTTAACTCCAGTAGACACCAGTTCAGGGCTGCATGTGACACTGATTTGGTTCAACTTTCCAGCACATGAGAGTTCCACACATTTGATGGATGCAATCAGTTGTAGGCGATAGAGGACATAGGGAAGGACACAATTTTTGTTTCTTTTTCACCTTTGTTTGGTCATATATTACTTCACATCAAATTTGAAACCATTATTTTCATGCACACTTCGTATTTCTCTATGACAATAAGGAAAAATAAGACGAAACTTTACCCCAAATACTGGTTTCAGCTTTCTAAGGAACACTGAAGTCTCTTGGACTGTGGCAAAATCTCCCAGGGAAAGTGGCAGAAATCCAGCAACTTGGCACATTTTACAGCTAGCCCAGACAAAACACTAGTAAATGTACTCTGTTTTGGCACAGAATAAGCTGTGGGATTTTATGAAGCTTTCCAGTATGCAACTTTTTATCATTTCATGACCCTGATGAGTGTGAAACTTGAATTTACTCCTCTGCTGATTGTAGACTACATAGGCCTTAGAGAAGCGTGGGGCCCTACTGTGTGTCTTTGATTTAAGATTTTTTTTCCACCTAGCCTGAGGTCATTGTTTGGATGCTTAGTACATGAAACTGACCATAGTGACTCAGCCTAAAACTCTGTCTAGTGTAGTGTCTTATTTCTAGGATTAGCCAGTAATGGCTGCACTGTGAGGAGGAGATCATGCATGAAGTGAGATTTCCGTGACATCTTCCCTTTTCCAGTGAGGATATTGAGGATATCTGACAGGGAAGAAGGCCTTCTGCCTCTTGCCTGTTTCCCACAACAACCATTCCATGTTTAAGGAAAGACTGGCTTTGTCTCTTCTGGAACTCTTAAGTGGATCCAAGAGCTATACAAAATGCATCTCCCTAGGGTTTGTGTCTCTGTGCTGTGTTTCACTTCTGGGTTTGTACTGAAAAAAAAAGATCATTTGTGCCAATGGCTGGAAATATAATCCAATGCCTCATCATCAATAATTTTCATTACAGCATGACTTGCACAACATCTTCATCATCTGAGATGCCACACTACCCAGCAGTGTACACCCTGCAGTATGCTTGTGCTTAATGACTAAACAGTGTGCTGGCTTTAGCTTTGAATGATTTCACATCTCTTACCTCTGCCAGTCCCATTTTTTTAAATTAACATGAAATCTTCTGTGTTCAAAAATACCCCTCTGTAGTGAAGCAATGTAGAACCTCCTTTGGAGACCTGTAAGGGGATTTTATACAGCCCTGAGTAAAAATCTGCATGCATGCAGGGCTGGAAAAAAAATGTGAAATGCTGTAATGTTTCACTCACACTATTTGGGAAAATGAGTTGCTAGAACTACCCCAAATGCTGAATGCCAATGCTATTTTCAGTCAGTGGTATGTAGCTACTGCTGAGGACATGCATAATGGATGCACTGGCAACTCATCTTTATGCCAGTGTTTAAAATCACAGAGAAATACAGATAAGAATAAAACATAGGATCCATCTTTCAAACCAGCTGTCTCCCATTGCTGCTGTAAGCAGTCCCCTTGTGCTCCTCTGGTTCCCAAAGAGCCTTATAAACTTCTTCCAGCTCCTTGACTTCACAATATTGTCCTCTATCCTGGAGTTTGCTCCTTGCCATGAGTCTGTCATTGTGTCTCAGTGCCTCATGTTACCAGCCACCAGCCTGGCCACTTCGGCTCACTGAAGGTGTTCTGGAGACTACAAACAAAAGTACAGAGATTTTTGGCACTTGTAGGTCTTGACTCTTATGCTACCTTAATGAATCACTATACCCATAGGGACTGAAAATCTCGTTATGTGTGAACTTAATCAGAATCGGCTTTATCGCTAGATAAGATTTAAGGGTAGGAGACTCAATTTGCTGGAAAACACGTGTTTGTAATAATTGAACAAAGTTACGTAGGAAAATACAATATACACATCAGTATGATTAAATGTGGCAATGCAGATTTTCCTAAGCTGCAGCATCTTGGGGAGCCTGTGGCAAGGACTAATTAATCCTCCATCTCCTGCCACAGGCCTGGTATGCCCAGGGGAATTTTTAGAGCTATATCTTTTCTGCTGCTATTGTTAAAAATGCTCACGTAGAAAAGGCATGACTTTCCCCTCTCCTAGCCTGACAGTGAGTGCTCCTCCTCTTTAGCTGTGCCTTGGCTCTTGTGACTGGGAGCTATAGCATCCCATGATAATGCAGACAATTGACTCAGTTCTCACCATTCTCTTCATTAAGCTCTTTTAATTTTTATGTTACCTTAATTAGCTCTTTCCTGCCAACACCTTTAAATTGGCTTTTGTTGTTTTAAGACATTTAAAACGGCAGTGGTAAAATGTATAAATCTCCTATTAGAACAGGATTAATTGCACATGTGTTCTCATGATGACTGATGCTGGCTTTTCCTTAGCAATGTCTTGAATGAACCATGACATTTAAACATGGAAATGCCATGAAACTGAGTTTTTCACACCAGGGGACACATTTACATCTGGAGTATCTGAGACTTCGTGTTGTCAGCACTGGCCATTGCACACCAGCTGCTATGTAAGGACACACAACCCAAGGGTACACACAGATATTTATTTAGGGAGCCGTGCATTTCCCTTCTCTTTGAAGACAGAAAGACAGAAGCCAGTTGTAAATTGGGTCCTTTTTTTGGGTTTGGTTTTTTTTGGTTTTTTTTTTTTGAGAAGCTGTTTGTGTAATATTATCTTGTGTACTTAGAACAAATGGGGTTGGGATGAAAGGGGATCCTTCACCCTTCTCTTCCCATGTTGCACACTCTGGATAAGCATTCGTCTTCCTGAAAGTGGAATTATTTGTATTTCAGGTATCCTCCCTGGGCCTGCCTTGGAAGCTAGATCTGCAGCCTCCCATCAGTCATGGTTGTTTCAAGATTAAAGGCCACTTCCCTGTCATTGCCAAGCCTTTTTCTTCTTGCTTTTCATCTCTCAGCATCACAGAATGTACCTGAATACTCTGAAGCTGAACATCAGCAATGTGTCAGGAAAGAACACCCCACAATTGCTTTTGAAGGTAAGAGCTTCTGTGCTGTTTCAATTTCCAGTAGAATGATCCAACTTGAAATTCTTCCTGGTGTTGTTATAGGTGATAGTTCAGTCTCTCCTATTTTCCTTACACCTACAATCCACAGGCCAGTGCAGGTGGCCTGAGGAGTTGTTATTTCCTATGATGCTTTACAATGTTTTGACTTGGAGGTTTCACAGCGGTCACTTGGTTCAAGCAGTTTGGGGACAACTACTCTAAGACTCTCATTTCCAGTTTGGCTACAGGTACCCTGTAATCTTGTGCCACACTGAAACTGTGTTTCAATTCCCTTTTCTCTGACTGGATTCAGTAATGCTTGTTTACCTCCCTGGCTGGCTGCATCCAAATAACAAATGAAAAGTGTTAGAGAATTTAGACATACTTAAATGCAAGAGAAGTTAAGTGTTTTTAAAATTGGAGGGAGTGGCTACCTTATTGTTTGTGGCTGTTTGTTTGTTTGGTTATGTATTTATCAGTTTTTTCTGCCTTTAATCTTGCCATTTCTTAAGAATGTGAGAGGAGGCTTTTGTGTTGCAGCATCCTGCCAACTATGGGGAATCTTTTTACTGTTCTTTTGCTACATGGAATTTTACTTGTCCTTCTGCCAGTTGGATTTTCCATGAGTGTACATTCACTCCTGAGTTGCTGTCTGTCCAATCTGTCCACTTACCCACATGACAGATCATTGTACTTGTACCACCATTATTTCTGAATTCACCCCAGAACAGTGTAGTGTTAAGCTCAGTGTGCCAGCATCATCAGCTGCTGAATCTCCCTGCTAAAAATGGTTTCCTCCTAAATGTTGAAATATTGATCTTGGTTCCCATTTAAGGCTTTGCAATGCATCTCCAGTTACATTGTTCACTAAAGGCAATTAAATACCTTGCAATGTGTCTCTAGTTAGGTTCTTTGCTAAAGGCAATTTAGTTGTGGTTTTGTGACCTTTGAGATAGGGTTTCCAGGAAGAAAGTAGTCAAAGGCTTCCTTGTTGACCTTTCTGGGTTCTTCTAGAGCTTTTCTCTTCTTCACAGAGGATGAAACTTGTCTCTTAATTTAGAAAGTTTAAGAGTTTTCTTGTCTGTTTTCCATTATCTGTGCTTTAAAGGTTTAAGTGGATTAAAGTAAATTAGCAAAATCTTTAAGCCTACATCATATGCCACTGTCTCTAACCTTGCTCTGGTGG
Organism: Heliangelus exortis; assembly: GCF_036169615.1. Lineage (NCBI taxonomy): Eukaryota > Metazoa > Chordata > Aves > Apodiformes > Trochilidae > Heliangelus > Heliangelus exortis. The sequence continues at coordinate 11,317,970 of NC_092427.1, forward strand.
GATGGGTAAATAAACCTTGATTTTAATTGCTAAATAAGTATAACCATCTGTTTAACTGGAGAGGGCTGAAAGGAGAAACCCTTGTGGTTAAAAACCTGGTGGAACTCAGTTGGGTATTTAAAGAGGTGATACAATAAAGAGGGTATTACAGGTACAGAAAAGAGAAAAAGTGTGCTCTGCTTCTACTAACTGGAATCACCAACCTTTGAGTTTACAAAGGATGTGTTTGGGGGATCCAGCACTGAGATAAATAATTCTGCAGGGAATAGTAGAGCCTCCGTTCCGGATGCTGAGGAACCAGTGGGCATTTTTTGCATGCATTCAACATACATGTTTCTCTGGAGAAGTGATGGCTACATAAACACACTCATCATCTCCCAGTTTGCTTTGTTTTAGTCAGGCATGATTTTTGCAGAAAAAAAAAATAAGCTTTCCATTTCACTGGTCATGTTCTTTTCCTCTCTTTCACTGAAAGAGGGTGAAACTAGTATGAGTTAATCAGAACTTGACAATTATACAAAAGAAATAAAGATTGGAATTGCAGACACATCAAGAAAATGACCTAGATTATCATCTGGCTCTCTTAAACCCAAGTTAGATTTAGAGTAGGGTGAAACTAGTATGAGTTAATCAGAACTTGACAATTATACAAAAGAAATAAAGATTGGAATTGCAGACACATCAAGAAAATGACCTAGATTATCATCTGGCTCTCTTAAACCCAAGTTAGATTTAGAGTTACTGTTTCCCCATGACTGTTCATGATACAGCTTAATCCTGTATTTTCTGTTGATATGGGAGGAGTAAAAAAGAGAGAATACAATACATGACTTACTCATTTAAGCAGAAAGGAGGCTACATCTGCAAAGTGTTTTTACTTTAGTTGTGTCTGAACCTGAGGAAATGCCTCAGGTTCCTTACAGAGTCTGTTCCCTAAACCTTGTCATTCCTTCTGACCTAAAGAAAACGGTCTAGACGAGTTGAGGAACCTAAATTCCAGTCCTAAACGTTCATAATTTACATGCTTCAGATAAACATAGTGCTGCCAGAGCTGGGAGGGGGCTGTGAGCTGAATGATTTGTCTCAGCAGACCACACAGAGATCATGAGGGGCAGGTTAGGAATTTGTGCTGTGAGTGCTGTCCTGTGTTTGCCCAGCATCAAACTATCACATCTGTGCCCCAGTTTCCCTCAGGCTCATAAATGATGCTCATTGTACAGCTCACCAACAATAACAATGTATCCTGTTTGGGCTTTTCATAATTAGATTGTTCTACTCTGTGCTTATAGGAAATCCAGTTAAAGTTTGATTTCCCCTGTTAGATCAATAAGAAAATGATCTTTTACTTCCCAGGAGCCTCTTTCTGGTGTCTTATTACCTGCTTGGCTGTGAGTGGGTAGCTACATTAAGGATCTTGCATGCTTGTTTGTTTTTCAGTGAGTTGAGAAATTGGTGTAACAGGTATAAGTGCTTCCTTTTTTATTTATATATTCAAGTACACCTGCATCCATGTCCTGTTTTGCTAAAAAGTATGTGATGCCACCACAACTTCACTGTGAACCTCTCTGGCAAGCCAAGCACTGGAGACACTGTTTCTAGTACCTGTCAGTCACCCTTGTCTTTCTTGTCTTTTCCATATATATACATCTTATAACTTATAGAACTGTCCCTGCATTTGGAGCTTGGCTGTGTCCTTTCTGCACTGCCCTGGTTCTTAGCAGTGTCCTTCAATGTCTTTCTTAGGCACAAAGAACCCTTGCTATTCACTAAAGACATTTGAAGCTTCTTTATTACATGTCCCTTGGGAAAGCCAGAAACATCTTCTGCCATGGCAATACTGTGTAAGACTTGTTATTTCAAGAGCCAGGGCTGACATGCATGTGTGTGTGGCTACAGAGTGTTTCAGCTTGTTTACCAAGGAAGTTCTTAAAAGTTTGAAAACTCATCTATGTCATATGAATCACCTGAACACACAACTTAACAGGAAATAAGTTGCAGACAGATTTTGACTTTCAGTTTCTACCATTATTTATTCTCGTTAGTTTTATCCATTAAATTGCTTTGCTCAGGAACAAGACTTCCCAGGTTATTCTCTGTTCTGTCTCCCAGAGCTTCCTTCCCTGGGTCATGGCTGTCAGTGTAAACTGGAAGAACATCATTTGTCCCTGCTTTAATAATTGCAGCCTGACTTCATCCATAAAAACACCTCAGCTGATGCCATGCTGAAGCATGGGAAAGAGGTGGGCTTGGTTAAATAGCTTATATCCCAAATCTTCTCAGGACTGAAAATCTCAGCTGTGTGGACTTTATCATCACAGCTGGTGTGAGTTCTCAACGTGCAGCATTTCACCCATTGTCTAATTCTCAGTCTCTTCTAGATGCAGACAGATTGCTTTCTGTTGCCTCAGGTTTTCAAAATAAATTAATTCAGGAGTGTTTAAATCTGGGGTTTTACTTCACACTGTCTGTAATTATTGCCACTACAAGATACAGGTGATTCAGGTTGTAGAATGTAGCTTGCTGTATATTTTATCAATATTTTCTTTCTTTAATAAACATTTTATTGAAATGTGGCCGTTTTCAAACACTGAAATCTGTGGGGAACAGCTAAGTATTCGCTTGTTGTACTGAAAGCAAAAGCAGTTTTAACTTTGTGGGCTGAAGGATAATAGGGTATGATTTATTTCTTTTGAAGGTTCTTGACACTTTACCAAGCACCCCCACTATTGTTGAATTGGTCACTAATACATTATTCCTTTTACTGTATATTGATGGGAAAAAAGCACATTACCACCCATCGATTTCAAAGGCCAACTACATAAGTCCCTTAGGAAATTCTGATAAAGATTTATACTTTTCTTGACCAAGTGAGATTTTGGCAATCCAAACCAAAACGTTAGTTAACAAAGAAGGAAGATTGGGGGGTGAGGTATGAGAGGTATATCTGGATAAATATCAAAGGGGAGACAAAATGCATTATGGGAGAATTGTAGTCTAGCTTGCTGCCCTTGACTCTCCAGATAGGGAGTCCAGACATTAACCAGTGATGGAGTGTTGACTGCAAACTGGTGGCATTTTGTGGGTGCTACAGAATAGCTGACCTTCAGTGCAGTTCAGTATAGATTTTGTTCCCATTAAGCAAGCCTTGTGGCAATTTTCTTTCTAGACTTGAAGCATGGTACAGTGGCAAATGAAGCTGATATTTTCTTCTTTAGTGTTGATTTAGAACTTGTTTGAAAATTATTACTAATAGAACCATAAATATACAGTGCTTAGGGAAGTAATTTCCTTTCAGCAAAACTTCTGAAAATTACACCCAGCAGCTCTCTCTATATTTTTCATTCCATAATAATAATTAAAACAATAATAATACTAGATCTGTGACACTTCCCAATTAATGGTGTCTAAGGCACTTCACAAATAAGCGTAATGAGATTTGATTGAAAAAAAGAAAATGCAGCGTGCTGTTCCTTGGGGCCTCAAGAAGAAAAGGGGTCTTGGAAGAGTGCCTTTTATTCACAAAATGCTTTAGAATGAATAATGACATGCAAGACAGAAAGGGCTTTACAGTGGAGCTTCAGGAAGCAAAGCAATTGAGTAACTCTTACCTGTTGGAGTGAGGGATGGTAAAACCTGAAGAGGTGCAGGTGAATACCTCAGGTGGAGGAGCAGCCTCTGAGCAGTGATGATGAAAGGGGGGATGTGCTCAGCAGTAGGACTCAGTGAGGTGGGTGCATGATGTGTAGCAACAGAAGGCCACCAGTGCAATATGTGTGGACCAAGGCCATGTAGAACTCTGTCAGTAGCAGAGTAGTTTATTTATATATTCCAGAGGTCTTGCTGTTGTAACTGGGACTAACAGCAGCATGTGTGTATGTCCTTTCTTTGGTACAGTGGTTAGATCTAGGACATAGAAGTGGGCTGTCTCCTTTCAGATCCCAGGCAGCACCTCAGAGAAAAGAAACAGGTTGGAAAGCAAAGCAAATTGCTCTTTTTTCTGTGGTTCAGTGCAAACAGCAACGTACCTTACAGAGCCCTCATTCTCAGTTTAAAGTTTCCTTAGCATGGTTCTCTAACTGAATAGGTTTCATAGAGTCACAGTATATGCTGAGTTGGAAGGCACCCATCAGGATCATCGAGTCCAACTCCTGTCCCTGTGTTGGGCACCCCAAGAATCACACCATGTGCCAAGTTTGTGAGCCAGTGGTATGGCAGACCTCATTTATTCAGCACATCTGCTTCTGATGAGTGTTAATGGGTCACATTCTCCTAAAATCTTCCAGTCAAGGATGTCATTATGCTTTGATAAAGTTCACTTTAGTACTAGTGATCCTGAAAGAAATATTCTTGTTTAATTATGTGGGGTTCACCCTGGAAAGCCTCAGTCTTAGCTTAGTCAAGCACTTAATATGTACTTAGCTTGAAATCACTGGGATTGTGTATTTGAAAGCAAGTATATGCTTAAGTGCTGAGCTAGGCCACAGTCAGTGCAGAGCACTGAAGCATCAAGTCTGTAAATGGACACCCTAGCACAGCATTTTGTTTGTAGAGAGCTCTCCTGGCATAAAGTTCAACTGTCTAACCTGTTTTCTAACATGGCTGAAGCAAGTGGGTAAGAAATCCTTCATGTTCCTGGGCTTAGTATAGGATTAACTGGATGAAAGTCTGTGATCTGCAGTACAAAGTAGACTGGATTAAGAGATTTTTGTATTTTCTAGTTTTGGGAAGCGCAGAGAAAATCCAGAAGAAACTCTTGTGCTTTGGTTTAAAAAAATTCTCACTTCACAGATCATCCATCCTTTCCTTTTCATAACATTGGGTGATTCTTAGAATGTGTTTTAATGGAAGTACTTGAGCTGCAAAATTCAGATTTGTATTTTTTACATGTGGATTGCTCCATTTTACAGCACATTAATAGAAGATGTAGAGGTCACTGGTTAAATGTGGTCTTTGATATTTCTTTGCTATTATTAGTCCAATTTAAAACCACTGACCCTTATGAGGGCAGGTTCATTTCAAAAGTCTTTCAGGATTTCCCAGCTTTTGCTCTGATTCATTGGTGTAACCGACTCAGGGTGGGGCCTTGGTCCACAAAAGACAGGAATCCTCATAGGCCTGGCTGGCTAAAAGATACAAACTGACATGTCATCTCCAGTGAGCCAGCAGAGGGTCAACTTCTGTTTCAGATGTTTATCAGGATCACACATCTGCCTTTGTGGCAGATCTGTCTACCTGCAGATGAAATTCAAGGAGAGTTCAGCCATTCTTTCTCTGCCCTCTCCTACATTCTTACTGGTGAAAACAGTTGTCCTGAATCTTGCACCATCTCTGCTGGCACAAGTGGCTGATGTAGACATGTAACTGTAAGGATAGTGGGAAAAAATTGCCTCCAGATGTGAAGGAAGCAGAATGAACGATGGCTGAATGATGACAAAGGAGTGTTTTTTCCATCAGACTGCAGTGGCTGTAGGAGCCAAGATGCAGTTTGCTTTCTTGTCTGAAAAGAGGGATTATACCGATCAAAATGTCACAGGAAGCTGCAAGTGATGCATGAGCACTCACCTTATCTTTCTCAGCGAGGGAGATTTTGTGACAGCTGCGGGGCTTGTCTCAGTAAACAATGGATCACAATACTTAAACACTGCAACATTTTTAGGACAGCAAGAAAGCTCTGGGTTTGCTCACAGCGGGGCTGTGTGTTGCACCAGTTAGATGGGTTTTAGTGTGGTGGTGGGGCACCGGCCTGTGGCTGCATGACCCCACAGTGCCATGAGGGGTAGCAGGTTATGTTTCTGAGGAAGCTTTTTGAGGAGAGGAGGCAGTGTTAGGGTGGTATTTGCCCTGGTTGGTAGCTTGCCAAGGAAACCCAAATCTATTCTTTTCATGAAGTCTTGCACTGTGCAGGCACATAGCTTGGCTGCTGTTGATCTCAGGCATAACAAACAGAAATGCTCGTGACTCATGGACATGCATCCATCCCCTTCACTCTAGCAGCACTGTTCTGTCTCCTCTTGATTGGACACTGCCCATGAGGATCTTCAATGCTAGTTGGGATTTGAGGTCTTGTGGGATTCTGAAGAACATCAGCCATGCTGAAGAGGGAATAACCTCTCTCCTGTTATGTGACTTCTTTCCCAGTCCCCCTGCCTGAGACCTGGAGTGGAAGTCTCCTGGATCTCCCCTGGTGCAGAGCTTGATTGAGCTTTTGCCATGCACAAATATGAACCCAAGTGAAACAGAGAAGAGGCCAAGACTGGCCTCTCTGGTGGAGCAGAAATGCTGAAGAACTGTACAAATGTAAAGAATTGGTTCATGCTTATTCTCTGGTGCTTTCTTTATCTGGGATATCCATGGGTTCTTCCTGACAGACTGGTGTGCTTTGCCAGCTGCTCCATATTAATAATAAAAAGTAAATAAACAAGCAATCATAATAGTACTTTTGCAAAAATTAGGTTTGGGTTAATTTTTTTTTTCTTCATATTGAAACAGTTTTGCAATGCTTGTTCTGAAGCAATGATTAAAATTTAGGAAACAAAAGTCAAGATGCTTGGTATGCATTAGCAACAGTTGGTGCCTCCTATACATCATGTGCTTTAGACACCATTAGGCCCTGATGCACTAGCCAGTATCCCTATACCCATTTAATAATTGGAAGCTCTGAGACACTAATTAGTTTAATAATTTGCCTGAGACAGAGAGGATGTGCCACTGGGCACTTGGGACCATGCCTACATCTCCAGATATAATTTCTCTCTTGGGATGGAAGAAGCTCAGCCAGGTCGTTTCAAGGAGGAGCTGCAGGCAGCAAGGAGAGAAGCACAAAATCATCTAGGTTTGACATAAAAGTAGATGAAAACATGTCTATGTTACTGTCATTGTGATTTCTATAGCTCTGTGAAGGTACGACCTGAGTCTTTCGTTCTTTTTTTCCCTTCAGGGTGGTAAAGAGCAGAGCTTTTTCTTTCATCTCCTTCCTTTCTTTGGTAGTTTAGAGATGGGACTATTCCCTCCTTCACAATACCAAGAGAGAAAAAGTCTTATTCTTCCTTCTTCCAGTCTTCTATCAACGTGTTCTTGAACAGGCTGGAGAGGGACAAGAGAAACTCTTGCTTCTTGGGTGCCATTGAAAGGTAATGGCTGACTGCAAACAGCTTTTACAGTGACTCCCTCAGGCCTCTCGTGGGTGTTCATTGTCCTTCTCATCTGAGGAGGAGTTTTGTAGTTGGGCAAGATGGATAGAATTGATTGAGTGGCCAGAAACATGGCTGGAAGGTGAAGACTGCTAGAAAAAAAGCAGGAGTGGGAGTGGAGGTGAATATTGGGTCAGAGGGGTAAACTGAGTGAAACCATGAAAATGAGACAGCTGGAAGAATGTTTTATTTGGGTATTGAGAGAGAGAAGGATAATGCTGTTTTGGCCCATTTTTAGAGGGGATTGTACTCTTCCAACAGCCTTCTAAATCCTCATAACTGAGGCTGGAGATCAGAGGTTTAAGAAGGCAATGAAGCTAGAAATTGCAGCAGATAGGATTAAAGATTTCAACAGATCAGGTTAAAGAAAGAGAGAATACCAGTAATGAGGTGGAGGTGGTGATGGGAAGACAAGACAGCAGGGTGATGTGTATGTGTAGGAGGACTTCTGGGGTGAAGCCAACTTGAGTTTTTTGGCCTCATGAGTAAAGTTGAGCTATGAGTGCTGACACATTTGTTTGCTCAGCTCTGCCTGCACAGCAAAAGATTTCTTCTTCCCTTGATGAATTCACTGGATTCATGTTGTTCTGTGTTGTGGAGGCTTCTTTTACATCTCAGCCTGGGGCAGCAGTTGAAGTTATTTTCCAAAGACTACTGCACTAACCTGTGGTGTGACCTGCAATAGGGAGCAATATTAAATTGTGATTAATTGTCAGTCTAATAACATAACACTGTAAGTAGACTTTACCTTCTGCACATCCTTGGATGTGTCCACACTTGCTGTGTTTGAGGAGACAAGTGGTAGCATAGGCACATAATTAGCCTTCTGATCTTTGGTAACAGCCTTGTTTGCTTTGGTTTTGATGGGTTCAGTCAGTGGCCTTCACAGAATGGAAACTGTGGCCTCAGTATTAGTAGGCAACTGTCTGGTTCATGAAAAATGCTCCATGTACTGAGGATGATTGTACCAGAGGATGATCTGAGATGGTTGGCTAGATTCTGAAAAGGGGACATTTCATCAGTAAGATGAAAGAAAACCTGAGTCCTTGTGTTACAAAGTGATTTGCATCTGTTGACCATTGTTGGGGTACAACACTGAGAGTCCTCCAGGCCAATGGGTGTTCTGAAAAAGGTCTATGTGATTGAGTACTTGCAAACTGGAGTATCTACTAGTTGCTAAACATGGTTTGCCCTGTGCCAGGGCTGAAACAAACCAAAAGAAGAGGAGATTGTTGTTACAGTTGTCCACTTGGACCTCCCTATGACAGCTGAAATACACATAGTGATTAAATAAGCTATGATCTAGTAGGCTGAGTTAAGAGAACTTGTAATAGACCATAACTAGGCAGTAAAGGAAGCACTCAGTTTGTGGCCAAGTTGACAGTGCACAAAAGTAGGTCTGAGTATCTGCAGAACAGGTATTTATTTATTCCCATGCAGTCTGACAGGCCCCCAGTGTTATATCTATGTTCTGCTTCATTGCACAACCCTTTACTGTTGAATCAGCTTATTTTACAGGGCCTTGGTTCAGGTTTTGTTTTCTGGAGTAGGGTCCCTTTTTGTTCATCTTCCCTGTCTTTCTTCCTCAAGGTCTTTTTGGATACCTTTGAAGCTTTTCTGTGCAGTGCTAGGATAGGAGCATGGTTCAATAGGAGATCTAGTGGGAGGTGTCTCTGCCCATGAAGGGGGTTGGAACTAGATGATCTTTAAGGTCCCTTCCAACCCAAATCATTCTATGCTTCTATGTTTAGTCTGTACATGTGAGTATTCCCTTATTTTGCACAAATAACCCTCTGCCCTGTTTAATTTAGTTTCTTTTGCTCCAGACTAGGAAACCCATGCTGAGAATTATTCCAGAAGAGATGTCCTTGAATAGCACACTGGTCAACCTTGCTCCATGCACCTAGCAGTGGCTTTGCAATTTCCAGGCACGGGCATTTAACCTTTCTGTTCTGGGGTGGTTTCTGCTGGATGCACAAAGCTGTTACAGATGGGGGCTCAAGTGAGGTGAAGCAGTGAATGCTGCTCCCCAGAGAGGGAAGTCTCAGCTCAGTGTTTCCATACTTCTGTCCTCCAAAACACACAGAGTAAGGGTGAGGTGGGAGCGGCTGGTTTTGAGATGAGGGCTCAAGTGTTACCAAGTTTACCACATCTTTAGAAGCTGATCCAAACCCCATCAAGCTCAGTGGAAAACTGCCAGTGATTTGAAGAGCCTCTGGATCAGGCCTGTAAACCCAGCTCCTGCGATTTGGCACAGCATCCTTTGTGCAGCTGACTAATCCTCATCCCAGTCCTGCACTCCCAGGAAGGCAGTGCAGATCAGTGTGCTAGCAGGCTGCAGGGACCACCCTGTGAAATGGCAGAGGGCCTCTTTTCACCTTGTCTCATGCATGCATAAATAGCCTGAGCACAGCTGTGTCTGCAGACCTTTATTTCCTGCAAAGCTTTGTCTTCTTTGCAGCTGGATGGATACCTTGAACTACCTTGAGCTGGTGGGGTGACTTGCAGAGCTTTAGAGGCTCTGAATCAGATGTCTGGTGATGGACAATGTTGGAAACTATTAAACTTTTGTTCTTTGGTCCTTGTGGGGAGGAAGTGAGAGCACAGATCTTTAACCCCCTGGAAATGATTAGAGATGAGAAGCACAAAGGAGGCCTTGATGAACATTTTGCCGTAAGCCATGTGGTTCTTTGCTTTCCGGCTCCTGCTGCCAACATGCAAAGCCAGGGCCTTGGTTTTTAATTTTTCATACTGTTTTTAAACAGATACTTTTGCAAATGTAAACATGCCCCAGCACTGAAGGTTTCCAGCCAAATTAAAGAGGGCACTGGAAAAATCAGCCTTCTGAGAAAGGTTAAATAGAAGCAAACTCTGGAGTTCATTGAGTCCATATGTGTAAGCTGCAGCTAATATGGGATAGACCCAGGGCAGCACTTACCTTGCAGAACTGAGCTAGCTTCAGAATGAAAGGCTGGAACTGTCCTTAGGGATGCCTGTGGTCTGAGCAGTAGATTTGAATGTGTCAAATGTAAAAAGACCCATGTCCTGACTCCTGGTTGCATTTCCATTCCATATCCCTTCCCTCTTAACTGGAAGAAAGAAGGCTGGGAAGGAAAATGTGCCATTTGGCATTAATTCTGACAACTCACATTTAGACATTCTTAGCTGGGACCATGCTGGGTTTAATAATCTCCAACTACATGCCTATAAAAGCTTAATTTTGCTATGAGGATGCATGCCTTGCAGACTCTAATTTAATAACCAGGAAGGGTTTCTTTATAAGTTGTACCACCTGCAGTAGTAATAGAAATCAAGACACTGCCTGTTATTTCTTGGGCTTGATTGACATTTCAGCCAACATGGAAAGATTCAAGCCACCTACTGCCTTTATTTATTTATTTTTACCTGTAATTTGTCAGAGCTTACAATTAAAAGGAAGAACTGATGAGTATACCTCTCTGAAGAGAGGAGCTTTTGCTTAGAGCAGCAGATAAAGAAATATTCTTCTTTCCACTGCACTGTAATAGTGGATTAGTTAGTAGGAAAGAGTTGGTAGGAGAGAAGGTAAAATGACAAGAGAAATTATGGTCTAAAATCAGGATCCTTAAAAGGTACCATCATTATATAACAATCCCCTAATCCCACCCCCGTCAGCCAACAGAAATGCCAGGAGATATGCAGTGCATGTCAGCCAACTAACCTGCCTGAAAGGTATTACTGCTGCTGGTTCAGCTGCTTGGCTCAGAAATTTCTCTAGCTAAAGAGCTATGGGAAAAGAAGACAGAGCCCCATTAGTTAGGAGAATGCCAGAGGTGAAACTGTGGTGCCTCATTGGTGCTAGTACATCATTAAGGGTCCCAGAGGAGTGTAGGAGGTGGAGATACTTGAAGGTTAGACAGGCTGAGTTATTCCTTAACTCATGCCTGTTCTTGGAGGAGCAGAGGAGGTACACGTGTTGTGTGGTTAAGCAGTGTGACAGGAATGCTGAGAAGAGTTGGAAGCATCCAGCTCCTGGCAACAGAGTTTTTAGATTGTGAGGATGGAATACTCTTTGCTGGAGAGGCAGCATCCAGTTAGGTGGGGCATGGGACCAGGCCTGATGGTGTCCAGCTCTGAGGTGAGGGGAGTTTGGAGCTGTTATGAAAGACGGTGGTTTTCAGAGCAGAGGCAGAAGTTCCATTGCAAGGTTCTGCCTTGGAACAGGAGGAAGGACAAGTGGAGTGAAGGGACTTTTAAGATTTTGGCAACTGAAGGGCTTGACTAGGTTTCATCCATCCCTGGAGGGAGAAGGGACTTGAAATTGCTCAATGAATATCCCTACATTAAGGGTTTTAAACCGTTGCACAACTGTAACCCTACAACGCGTGCCAAGACGCCAAAGGCCCTAATGAGATTCCTCGTCAACCTTGCCATCTCACCCCTCTGGAATGAGGAACTAATGCCTAAACCAAAACATTCAAACCTGACTGCCTTCAGTGAGACTTCTCAATTTATCACTGGGGAATATAAAATGACTGTGGAGCATGGTTTTCCAAAGCTCTTTTGAACTGGTCTGAACTGCATCATTATTGTTATGAGTCACCAGGTCATGGGCCTGTGTATTGGTATCCTGTTGGCATGAGGCCAGAAGGTATTACCTTTCATGTTGAACCTCCTGGATCTTCAACATCCAGTCCTTGAGTGAGGCAGGGATACTTGTCCAGAGGTCACAAAAGGATTACAGATACAGTGATTTGTTCTCATTTGTGCCTTGCTTCTTCAGATATTTGGTATTCTCTATGTATTTAACAGCCCAAGTAGTTAACAGTTGGAATAAATTCCCAAGAGAAGTCTTCACAGTAAAAATGGATGACTTTCTGAATGATACAAATGAATCTGTCCCCAGTTATTTCAAGCAGTAAAGGTGTAAAGCGAGAATCATAGAATCATAGAATTGGCTGGGTTGGAAGGGACCTCAGAGATCATCAAGTCCAACCCTTGATCCACTACCGCTGCAGTTCCCAGCCCATGGCACTGAGTGCCACATCCAGGGTCTTTTTAAATGTCTCCAGGGATGGAGAATCCACCACTTCCCGGGGCAGCCCATTCCAATGCTTGATCACCCTCTCAGTAAAGAAATTCTTTCTAATGTCCAACCTAATGGTTAAAGAGGTTGAATGGTTGAGAGGTTGAAATTCTGTGATCTCTGATACACACAATGTCAAAGCTGGTAAATACATTTAAAGATGGGATTCTGTGAATGCTACAGCATCACACCTGGGAGTCCCCTAAAACAGTAATTCAGCTTCTTCTTGAAACAGGTGTATTTTTTAGTACATCAGGTCTATCTGCTCTGGATCTCTCAGCTAATGTGTTAACAGATGTAGCTTCTGGAAGAGCCTTGTCTCCAGGAGCATAGTGTAGTCAAATGTATTGCTTTTCATTGAACCTGTGTGTGTGCAGTTTGGAGAAGTACCCAGACTGGCAAATCCAAGCCAGTTGACAGAGCTTGTGCAATCTCTTAGCCACAAAGATGGTGTGATGACAACCCCTCCCCACCAGCCCCCATCTAAACTGAGGAAGTGTTTATCTGATAGGTATCCCAGATATTAGGTAACGGGAAACCTTAAATCCTCGAAGAGAAGCTAAAACCTATCATTGGAGCAGCCATCTCTTGAGTGCAGATCTTTCTACTCTAACTTGGTTTTGAGGCAGTTGATCCCACGTTGTCTTTCTGGAGGGCAGGAGTTTTTCTTTGCTTAGCACAGAAGACAAGGCTATGGAGAATAAATAGAAATCCTCAAATAGATGATTAATTAGCCTTCCCTGATGGATAAGTTGGTAGGAAATCCATTAGCAGATGTCCAGGTGAATTCACCACTTCTAGAGCAGCTTTATTGTTTTCTGCTTTCTCATTTTTGTTGCAGATCTGAAGCCCTGGGTGTCGAATTTCACCTATCCAGGTGTTCATGACTTTTCTCAGCTTGCACTGGATGCCAACAGGAACCAGCTCATTGTGGGAGCAAGGTAAAGATAATATTTTTATTAGTCCAGGATTGCTGCTCTAAACTCTTTCCCTTCAGGCTCTGGCTTTAGAGGAGACTGTTTCCAGCCTATGTAGCCATTTTCCCCCTCAAAAATAAAGGTTTAATTTATGTAGAGGGATTTAGACTCAATATAATTGCAAAGAAGAGAAAATTGCTTAGAAAAAAAAAAAAGATGCAATCAAAATGACTGGTTAATGAAGCAGAGTGCTGACATCTCTCTTGGTATAATGAATGTTAGAAAAGTTATAGTACATCATTCTGCACCACACCTCTGCCAGCACACAATTTCACTTTCTGGTTTATTTGCTATGGCCAGATTTTCCCTCTGTACCAGGTTCATCTACACAACATTACACAAGTCTCTGTGAGACTTTGGCAGTCTAAATGATTATTTTCTTTTATCTTCTTTTAGAATTCACTCCACAGACCTGTTCATTTCATCTTGCTGTTATAGCCAGATTCTCTACTAATGCATTTGGTGCGACTCTGGCCCATTGTATATAATTAGCATATATTTTCCTTTATTTTTAAACATTATTTTTATTTAGGATGCCGTAGAAGGAGGGAAGAAACACACAGTATAAGCATAGGCAAACTAACAAATCTAGAGCTGCATTTGTTATATGGAAAAGAACTATGATTCAGTGAAATAATATATGTCAGGAGTGGTTGAATCATGAGCCCCAGCAGCAACTATTTTTTATTGCATAATAAACAGATAAGACAACCCAAAGAGAAAAGATTAAGCATGCCCTAACAAATCAGTTTAAGTGTAACATTTAGAATCAGATAACACTGGGGTTGCAGCTTATGCTGTTAATGGAAATGGAGGAAGAAACTGCTTCTACCCTGGGTTATTCAGCATTAGAGGACAGGGAGGTGAGGAGCAGGGTTGGAAAAACTCAAGAAACAAACAAGAGAGGAGGAAGATGTGCAGCAGAGGGAGAGGTTTTTGCTCCACAGACACAAGTGGAGTGTGATTTAATATACATTTTCTGTGTGTATTTGTGCAGTAAATTATAATGCTTATCTTCCTGTAGCTGTTCAAATTGCCAGAGGCCCTCCTGCTTTTCATACAGAACCATTTTACTTTTCAAGCCACAGCTTCACCTGTGCTATAATCTTTAACCAGCCATGATTAATATTTATTATTTCAGAGCATTTCTTTGGGGATGGCTTTGAACACTGCCTTCTGCCAGGCTTTGCACAAACACAGGCACATCACACTGAGGAATTTATGGTTTTACATAATCCAGCTGCACGGCAGGTTCCCCACACAGATGCTGCTACCACTGGCACTCATCATCCCTGCTCAAACCCCAGCGACACATCCTGGAGGGAGTCTCTGTCTCCACAAGAATTTGTACAAGTGTGGTTAGACACGAGGCTACACTATCATTATAAGCAGGGGAATGATAGCAAATTTGGCTTCCAGCTGGCAGTACAATATAGTGCAGTGCATTGCCTCATGAGGAGGCAGTGAGGAGTATTTACCAAATTTGCTTGGAGAAGTCAGTTTTCATGAAGTGAAACTGGGAGACTGAAAGTTTTGATGGTTCCACATGGCTCTGATGAGCAATTCTGGGTAGAGGTAATGGAGGTGTAATTTCCTAGAGTGTTTTTTTGGGGGGGGTTTGATACAGGCTTGGTGTGGGGGAAGGGAGGAATGCTGGGGCCTTTCCCTTTTCACCATCTCATTTCCACCCTGTGTGAGGTGACAGGGAGAGGTGTGTGAACATGGGGGTAGGGATGGGGTCCTCAGTGCTGCATGGCTCTGGGTGTGCTGAGCTCCTGGAGCTGTGCCAGAGAAATGAGAATGGGAAGTAAAGCCTTTTCTGCTCCCTAGTCCTCTGATAAACCCACACCTTGTTCTGGACTATTTTTAGGGGTGATTTTTTGAGTCATTAGTTGCTCGTGCACCATCTGCTTGAATTTGCAAATGAAACAATACCTCAAAGAGATAGGAGCTGTCTCTATCCATCTCTACAGGGTGTAATTTATGGAACCTAAATTTAAATGTTAACCATGTTTAAATGTGCTACTGTAGATCATATTAGTAGTAACGCCAGCTATTCTGGGGTTGTGGAAGGAGTTTAGGATCAGGGTGAAGTTTATAAGTACTCCCACTTCTCAATTTCCTGGTTACCATCATTCTCTTAGATGATAGCGTTATAAATTATTTCAGACTGGCTCTTTCTGTCTCTATTTAAAAGCAGTATGACCTCACCACAGCATCTCTTTGGCTTCGTTCATCCTGTGTTTCAAAGCTTCATAGAAAATGCTTCCTAGAAGAAAAGAAGATCCTGGGGCTCATGAGGGTTTTTGGTTTCAGGAATTGGACACAGCGTGACTGAAACTGTAAGAGGTATTGAGGGCATGCCATGCAGGCAGGGAGCTGGAATAACACAAGCCTCAGATTTTTAAGCTTTATCCTTATCTTAGAGCCCTTCCCAAATGGCTGGTGCTGTCTAAGTGCTAACCAGAGGAGTTTGATAACTCCACTGCACCAAACACCTGCCAAGTCAAAATCCCAGAAACAAAAGAATTAGTTTCAAAAGCCCACCATGGTTTCTAAGCAACGTATTTACTTGTCACATCATTTGTAAAATCCAAACACTTGCAAGTGAGGTTATGAATAGTTTAGAACACTGTAAATCTAACACTACCCATATTATGAGCCACATTTCGTTAAGTATGAAAACACACATTTCAAAAATCCATAACCTTCATTTTGACGCATAGTTTGACTGTTTTGTTTTTGTTTTAAATGTAGTGTTAGCATTTTAATGCACTGTTTTTCTTCTGTGAATGAGTGATTGTTTTGAAATATTTGCTGCTTTTTTTCAGCTCTTGAGCACGTGTGATTACTATTTGAGCTTATTTTAATGGGAGGAAAAACAATTTTCTAGACCTCATTATTATTGAGAAAAGACTTGAAAATATGATCTGAGCAGCTCAAAAACCAAGACATATAAATCCCTTCATGCATTAAAAAACCTGATGATTTGGGGAGTTTGAGTCCTGCCTTTGCTGTGCTAGCTATCAGCAGTGCCATTTTGTCCAATTGTTCTGCTTTTTTGCAAAAAAACTTTCTTCTTTTCATCAAGAAAAAGCCTTGAATTTTTCAGACCTGAGAAACCTTCCAAGTTAAAGCAAATAAATGGAAACTGATTGCAGCCTTGACTACGTAGAAACTTCCATTCCTCTCTAATAGCATGATCTGGAATGCTTATTGTCTTTACTTTCAATCTCTTTCCCATTATTAGATTTGAAGTTTAACTCTGCTATACAGCATTCCTAGTGAGCAGTTTGCTTTTATTAACTGAGAATCTATTTGCTCTACCTAAAAATCTGAAATCAGAGTAATGGTGAGGAGATGGGTAGCAGTTTCTCTCAGATTAGTGTCACACAATGAGCTGTGGTTATGAATTATAGGCATAAATTGTATATATGCTGCCACAGAGGAGATTATTCTGGTACCAGAACAAAGGCTGAGAGACAGGGACACTGGTCTTTTGTCAGTAATACAGCTGGTGAATGGACTGGGAAGAACAGCATGAATGAGCTGCTGTATAATAAATGGCCTAACAAAGGAGATGAGCTGAATTTCCTAACTCAGTGGGCAAGCAAAAAAGACCTATGTTAAAAGTGGTGACTTAAAAGATGCAACTCTTTGAATTGTTGGTACATGCCTGTAGCTCAAGGTCAGATCTGGATGCTGCCAGAAACCATGGAGAGCAGTAGCCTGCCTGGGCAGCCAGAGGCAGTCCCTTCACCTGCACTGGTGCTGCTGTGATGTCGTGGGGATGCAGGAGCTGATAGTGGTGGGGCAGGAGGAAATCTCCATTCCCACAGGATTTCCCACCTCAACTCTCCAGCATTCTTCCTTTGCCCTTTCCCCTCACTCCTTTCCTCCCCTGTCTGCAGCAGGGACATTCTGGGCTTCTCCCATCCCCATAGCAGTCATTTCACCTGCAGTGCTCTGCTCTCTGAC
This sequence comes from Heliangelus exortis, assembly GCF_036169615.1. Lineage (NCBI taxonomy): Eukaryota > Metazoa > Chordata > Aves > Apodiformes > Trochilidae > Heliangelus > Heliangelus exortis. The sequence goes on from NC_092427.1 coordinate 11,335,180, forward strand.
CTCTGTGGTAAGCAGGGGGCCCAGTGTCCAGGGAGGGTGGTTTTGTGGAAGAGGTACATGGTGTAGCTGTGACATCCCACCTCCTCAAGGAACCCTACAGCTTGAGATTCTCTCATCACTCACTGGGCAGAGAAAGGAGTCAGTACAGAATGATGATATGAAAGACCCTCTTTGGAGTCAAGCCAAAAACCATGCTTCACAGGAGGTGCCTGGCAAGGAAAACAAAAAGGTATAAAGGAGGGTGGTTGAGACACCATGTGACAATCTGGCATGACAGCAAGCTGAAAAGAGACAGCTTGGACAACAGGAGGATGGTACCCAGACAAATGGCTGCACAGAGAGTGACTGGGAGGCCCTAAGGGAAACATTTGACTTTTCCCAGAAGGAAACTGTGGGGGTGTCAGCTCAGGGCAGTAGCCTGCTGGGGCTGGGGATGTGAGAGGCATGGCTATGAGAGTTGGCCATTCACAGGAGGTGGAGGTGTTACTGTAGATAATCAGCCAGAAAGTGTCATGGCCAGAAGTCCTTATAGTTTTGCTTGCCAAGAGGGCTGTCAGCTCCATCAGGAGACTGGAAAGGATCATCTCTCATGACTGTTGTACAGAGAACTGCAGCTCAGGAGCCCTTGTTACAAATAGTCAGTAGCAAGAGCCTGGTAGTGAGCAAAGGATGCATGAAGGCACTCAAAACTGGCAAGAAAAGTGCACATCACTCTGGACTGCCAAACTTCACTGCAACAAATGTAATGCTACAAAGCTGCTGGTGATGCAAATCTGGATGCTTTGACACAGGTGATTTTCATACTTGATTTAGAGCTGGACTGAATGAACATGCCTGATAATGCCAAGCAGATAGATGTGAGGAAGGAGATATGGTTAGTTTTGGGAGCAGGGAAGGTGCTGTATGAACTTTCAGGGATTGTTCAAGTAGGAGCAAGGGCACACCTGGGCACACCCCTTCCTGGCTATTACTACTCCTGGCTGTATAAGCATTAAATGAAGTCTGGACCATGCAGGCTTAGGAGCTGAGGACTGAATGGAGTGACTGATGTCCCAAAAGAGTTGATTCAAGCTGCAGCTTGCAGAAATATGGTGAACTTTAAATATACTCTAGGACCCTCAGCCAGCAGGTTTGGCACCTGGAGTTTATTGAAGGTCTCTGGTGTATGATAGATTAGTCTGTCAGAAACCAGGTTACATGCAGATTTCTGGATGAACATAGGCTCTTGCCTGCCTGCTTGGCAGAAAGCTCCACAGCACTGCAGTAAAACTCTCAAAACCTGTGCTGCTTGGAAAATATCACTCTTACCCTTGGGCACCTTCAATCCTGTCCAGATCTGGACTGCCACTGAACCCTGAAGAGAGTAAGTCTCAGTAGATTATGTTGCCTAGGCAAAAAGCATTTTAAAAACGAGGAAATTCAGTGGCACAAGTTGGGACAGAGTTGATCCACAGATTTAGAGTACCAGCATTGGGTGTAAACTCTGTCAAGAATTCTTTCTGTTGCCAAATGATCAGGGCCCCTCACCAACATTTATTCTCACAGGGCTTCTGTGAGGCAGAAAAGCACTAATAAATTCACATTATAGATGGGAATCCAAGACCCAGTGGGATTAGAAATAAGCCTGCCCTGTGAAAAGGCTGTGAGTTTATAGTACACCTGAAAAATAGTGCAGTGCAGGACCTAACAGCAAGACTGCACTTCCTGAAGGTACCAGACAAAGTCTGCACAACCTCAGTGGTCTGCACTTGGCTAATGTGGACATAGCCAAAGCTCTTCTATGGGTTCAAAGAAAACCTGTGGCAAAAGTGAGGTTTGAACCTATTACTGTTGTATTTCCACCTGGTAGTTTAATCACTCACCCTCAGCCTTGATCTCCAAAGAAGAGACACATCTTCAAAATGCTCATGGAAGTCTGTGAGCCACACACACACACGGTGATAGTGGGGCTCCAGCCTGGCTTCAGTATGGCTTAAAAAGTCAAATCTTGTATAGCATGGAGAGACTAACATGCAAACACTGGCCCCAAGCACACAGATACAGCCAAAGGCAAAATAGTCTACAGACTTGACCTCTTGTCAGCCAGGAATAACATCCCATTTGTTCCTGACTACAGGATTTGACTCAATACTTTTCTGAGACAAAATGACTGAGCTGAGCTACTGCCATTTCTGATGGCTTGCATTAGTATTGGACTGTCTTACACCAGCTTTACTCCTACTAAGTCACATTTGGCTGAAAAATTACCTTGCCAGTTAAGGTATTAATGAGAACGTGTGCAAGCAAAGAGCATGATAATGTTTTTTATTATAGCCAGATCATAGAAGAGTACCTGAAAATGCTGCTGCAGAGAAACCTTGAAAAACAAATACCATCCTTTTTCAGTGTGATTTTTCCTATCAGACAAAAGAATGCTCTAATTGAAGTTGCATTTTTGTATTGGGGGTTGGAGGGGATCAGATAACATGGTGATGTTAGAAAAAAAGGGAGAATCAGTCTCTGAAGTGAACAGAAACTTTCAAAGGAGCACTGATGTATTAAAAAAAATTAAAAAAATGCCTGATCTGCATGGTAAGGAATCTGGTGAAGGTGAGAAACCTGTCATTAAACATTGCAGCTAGTTAAATTCATAATGAGGGGCGCATGGTTTATTTACACAGGGAACAAAACTATGATTTGAAATGCAGATTTTAACCACTCTGGTTGAGTATGTGCTAGTTCAGAGGGAGATTTTCCTCTCCAATACTGTGACAGCCCTTGTGTAAGAGTGGAGAGATGAAGACCCACTGACTTGTGTTATTCATACCTATAGAGTTTGTTTTCCTCTGCTGGCCTGCAAGGAGTCTGAATTTGCTGTGCCCCAGATCTGTGCTGTCCCTGACTCGTATCCCTTGGGAAGAGGGATGGACAGGAAAGGACAGAAAGAGAATTTTTGTGATTATGGAATTCTGGAAACTTTGAAGCCTGAACCAAATTTTGTTCAAAGTGCAATTTTTATTTGTTAGTAATTTGGGCAAATTTGTGCATTTGCCCAAGGACAAAATATGAATTTTAATTAACTGGAAAGGAATAAATAAGATGCTATGCTGCAGCACTGTCAGGTTGCTGGGCCAAACGAATGCACAGGAGAGTCTGCAGCTGTAGGAAAGCAAAGACACAGCTTTGCTTCAAGTGTTGTATGTGGAGAAGGGGGTGAGCCAAGGGCAGTCTCTGGTCTGTCTTCTTTGTTGGCAGAAGAACAGTTGGTCCTTCAAACAACCAGCAAGGCAGTACCATCTCTGCAAATGACCTCACTGTCCTGATGGGCTTTTACCCATCATCTGAGGAACCAGGCTATGGGCTGAGTCATGGCCAGAGCCTGCACAGGCAGTGCTGTGTGAAAGGCAATCTTGGCACAGCTCAGGCTGATGAGAAGTATCATCCTTACACAGTGAATTACAGGCCTGAATGGAAAAATATCTCATATTCCAGATAAAATGAAAATTGGTGATACCCTATCACAAAAGCAGCCACCCATGAGAGGCTCACTTGCCTTGGTAACACACTGAAAATAATTAAGTTTGAAGATTGTATTTCTGAGAGTGGAGCGTGAGCAAACACGAGGTCAGGATATTTTGGCAAAGGTCTTGGAGGCTTGGACCTAATATGTTTGACAGCATCACAGGATGGGGCTGCAGAGCAGTTTCCTTTTGCATTACTGAAAATACTCTCTCTTGCTCACTCACAGGTTCAGTGATATGTCACTTTTATATGGCAGGGCTCACCACAGTGACTTGACACTTTATATCCAGATATTTAGGTGCTAAGCCTCCTGTTCTGTGCCACTGCAGAGGTATAAAAACCACAGCAGAGAGAAGGGATTGGCTGGCAGTAACTTCAGCTCACCAGCCAACTCCATCGGTATTTGCATACGAGTCGTGTTGAACTCCTCCAGAGTTTGAGGAAAGCCTGATAAAACCGAGCTTGTTCATCAGCCTGAGTAGGCAGGTGGAAGGGAGTATCTGAATGATAATCAGCGCAATGGAGGAAGAGGAATTTTGCAGTATGACTTTTGGAAAGCGCAGCTCCAGCGATGGGGAAACAGGGAATCCAAGGTCCCCCTGTGGCTTGGGGCCGTGCCGAGGTGCTGTGAGTGCTGAGAACAGGGAGAAGGGCTGCCAGGCAGACCTCAGGACAGACTTGAGGTGGCATATGGAACGGTTCTGAGAGATGAGACCCGAATTCCAGGAAAATGGGAACAAACCCACATGTGAGTTATGAAAAATTCGATCAGTTTCCATCTCTGATGGTTTGAAGAAACTCATCTTCTGGGACAGAGGGAGGGAAATATGGAAATGTTAAGGGAAAAAAAAAAAAAGGCAACTAGCCTATCTTATTGTCCTGGTTTGCTAGGCCCAGAATCCATCCCTCCTTCATCCCCACAGCCCTGGTTCCACCCGGGCCCAGCCGGTACCGGTCCCGGGCTGTGGGTGTGGGAGCAGAGGGCGGCTCATGTGACCCGGATGGACCAATCACAGCGCTCCTGAGCAGGGCCCTCAGCACAAAATGGCGCCGCAGGGAGGAGCGCGGCTTTGGCCCCGGGCTGGGCTGCGGGATGGGGCTCTGTGGTCGCCATTGCTCCCTCTGCTCCTGCCTTCTCTTTTCTTGCTGGAGAAGAGCATCGTTCACGAGGACAGGTCACCTTCTCATGACTCCGTGTGTGGGACTGGCTTGGCTGCTGCAGGACTGTCACTGGGACCATGGACTTGGGCACCCCAACTGCTGCTGAGTCCAGTTTGGGACTCTTCTTTTTGGGAAGTAATTACCAACCAAGAATTAAGGATGCTGTATTTACATATTTGTACATATCTGTAATTTACCGTCATAATTATTATCACTCCTTCATTAAGACTATTCTTTTTTTTCAACCTTGAAATCTCTCTCCCTCATTCCCCTCTTAATCTTCCCTGGGGAGGGTAATGGAGGAATAACAAGAGTATCTGCCACATGGTTATTGGTTAAAACTGTGACATTTTTATAAATCTGTTTAAACAACGCTACCAAAAAAATCCCCTTCCTGTTTCTCTGCAATGTGTACGTATGGCTGCCCTCCTGAAAACATCAGGTCCAAGGTGTCTCAGAACCATGACACTGTCACACCCTGGCAGGTGGGATCACACTGGAGTGAGGCTGTGCCTCTTCTGCCCTTGTCAGAAGGGTAGGAGAGACCAGAGTCTCCTTGCTGTTCCCTTTCCAGGATAACTGGAAAGGAGTCAGGCTGGCTGTTGGTCCAAGGGTCTATCTCCTTCCTGCTTCTGCCTCCCACGACATCAGTTATGCATCTAGGTATCAGAATACTGTTACAGTCCAAGGATGCCACAGCCATGCTTTTCTCCTGTATGCTCTGCATCTACCTCTGGACTCTTCCTAGAGCTGCACCTGAGTGTACAGCATTGAGCATGAGCAGATCTGTGCCATGTGCTCTGTGCCATGAAAGCTGATGGTAGCTCTCCTCCACTGACTAGACAACAGAGGATTTTATTTTTATCCTTGTTTCCTCTGATAAGTACTAAATGGGCCCCCGTGGCAACCCAAAAATGGTAGCTGGGACCCTGGCTTAATTTGGAAGCTGCTTAATCAGAATGATGTGCTGCTTGCATAAGGAGCCTCTTCTAAGAGGATGCTTCTCTAGCTCTGGCTGGATTTATCACTGAGAAATGTTGCTTTGGGAAAAGCAATTGTTCATACAGCAACTGCATCATATTATTGTATGCCATTTAGTATGGTTCTCTGTTGAACATCTATTGATTTTTTAGGAAGAATGATGTACCAGACAAGTTTTTCTTCAACAGAAGCAAAACTGCTGGTGGATAAGGGTCCAGCTTGTAAGGGAGACACCAGCCCTCCACCTTTTCTTCAGCATGCACATGGCCAGACCCTTCAAATGAGTCTCAGGAACAGCATTTGCAAACAGCTCAACACATAGCACTCTGGAGCAGACCAGACATGTAATTAGCTCCTTCTGAGAGCAAAGGCCAGAATCATCCTTCAGGAGCTGGGTTTCTTGGGATGGTTGGCTAGTTCAGAAATGCAGATAACTGTCTGAAGAGTTCAGCCACAGCTGGACCTGTGTAGAGGCACTGTGTGTTAATCTAGCATGAGATTTGGTAGCCAAGAGCCCTGGGGTCTGATCTCGATTTCATCACTGCCTTGCTGTGTGCTTTGGAGAAGGTCATTTAACCTTTCTCTGGCTCGTTTTCTCCATTAGTATAAGGGAGGGATGATACTAACCAGCTCTCAGGGAGTAGTGAAGCATGACTAAGCTGTGTTTGTCATGTACTGTGGAAATACAAAGTATATCTAAGGCCTCCAGGCGCAAAGATAGGAAGAGCTGACAGGAGTTTCTGGCTCCTAGCCCAAGGCTCAGCCCCAGCACGTGGCCTCCAGGAGTGCCAGAAGGGAGCATTAAGTTTGTCACATGCATAATTCTGTGCCTTGTTTCCTATTGCCCAAAGGACCCTCTTCTGTTAATTATTTTTCTTCCTATCTGCACTGTGACAGTTGCAAGTCCCTCTTGCAAACCTGACTTCTGATTGCAGCACAAGCACGGGGAATGCCTTCTCAGAGCACCACGAGCCTACTTGGGTCTCCAGTACTTTGCCTAGGCTGTGTTAGATGCTTGTTTCAGTGCAATAATAACCCCCAGAAGGGAAGAGCAACTCTTCACTCACTTCTCTCCAGCTTTCCCTAAATGTAATTTTTTTAGCATGATCAAATATTAGTATCAGCTTCTGTTGGCTTGCTTTCTCCTTGCAGGGTAATTGTCTGTATACAAAGAGAGGGGGCTTGAGATAGCCTGCCCTGTAATGAAGGATTTGTGTGTTTCTCACCTCTACTATAAGGTGCAGGCAAGTAGCATTATGTGAGTAGGTGTATATGTCTTGTAGTGATATAAACCAGCTGGGGTAAGGCAGTGGGTTTTTGGTCAAAGTCCTGAGAGGTTCTGGTGGTAGCTGGCATTAGGGATCTCGTGGCTCCTGCTTTGCTAGCAGGGGTTGTTCTGAAGCTCAGAGAGGTTATCTTACCCACTTGTGTGTGGAGGGGGACAGAGGTGTGAAATGTGAACAAACTTCTCTCCTGTAAATGGAAAAAAAAGATTCTGAAGCTAGAGTAGGCTTTTCTTTACACCTGTTCTTTCAGTCAAGGGCAGGGTTGTTCCTCCCAATCTACTTCAGCAGAACTGAAAAACATGCTCTCTTTTAATTAGAAGGAAGCATCTTTTAATCAGCCAGCACAACACTGACACATATAGTGCCTGAAAAAAGCACCAAAAAAACAGGCCTGAACAGGTGTCTGAAGCATGTTGCAAACCTTAAAATTCCAGTAATCCAAAAAGGAAGGGTCCCAGCTTTTATTCATGCACTCCAGTTATGTGGCTCCCCATTGGAAAGGCTTGATTTGTCTTGTAGCTCTGTTGCTCTGTGCCATCATAGATGGACTTCTTTGCCCTGACTGTAAATTGTTTCCAGGCTGGGCAATGTGTGAACATGTGCATGGGCATCGTGTTGCACAGCTCATCCCAGGTGTGCTTGGCTGTATGAAATAAACACTTAGTAAGCAGCTTTGACTTGGGAATGTCATGGCAAGCAGATTTAAGTGGATATATTCTTCCACTCTGTCTTGAAATACATCTCTGCTCCTCGCCTGCTGTTATGGTATGTATGCTTTGTGGTTCCAGGCACAGTGAGCACTTAATCATTTTACAAGGCAGCCAAATACAAATTATGAAGCCAATTAACAAATGCTTTCAGCTACAGGATTTATACTGCATCTTGGCTCTCTGCATACACAGACTAGCACAGAGGGCTCAGTTTGGGCAAGTAATTCAACATCTGTGCCATTTCAATGAGTGTAAATGGCACTTCAGCACAGGTTTACTTGCTGTGCCCCAACTTTGGGGGTAAGTTATTCTCCTAATCAGGGTATAGACTAATGAGCCAGAAGATCAGTTTCTGGTTCTACTGCAATGCTGCTCTGTGATGTTGGCTAAATCCTTTACTCTGTGCTTTAAATTTAAATCAGAACGATCTCTCTTTTTTCCTCTTCTTTATATATGTATAAATGGCAAATTCTTCAAGACTAGGTTGTATATAGCAGGGGAGGGGCTTTGCAGCAGTTGATTTCATACATCTGAGCTAGGGAATAACATTCCCTTGCAATCAGAGGTGACAGAGAGAGGATCCACCCTCAGGTTGTTGAAATGGGCATCTGCTGCAAATCGGTCTCCAGAGGAACCACCACCCTGTGTCTTAATGCAACCAAACCATGGGCTTGGCTGAGACTTCAGGGTATTAATTTAACAGGGGCATTTTCAGAAGTGCACTGATGCTCATGAGTAATAATGTTAGTAATAATAATAATTAGCAGTTTGAGGCACCTTTAATTTGTGTAATACCAGTTGTCTTAAAGTACTCAAGCAGAGTGTGATCTCTTGCTCTGGAGGTGGCTAATGTGTTTCAGTATCATGGGGTGAAGTTCTGAGACAACTTAGGACAGGAAGGGAATAAGAAGACTATTCCTCCACGTCTGTGCACCAGCTTTTTATGCAGGAGGAAGTTATTAGAATAGCTGGTTGTACCAGGCAATCACTCTTCTGGCCTGGTCCAGATGAGTTTAATTTAAGAGAGAAAGGAATTAGCCAGTGCTCACAAGAAAAAAATGGGGGGAAAAAAAAAAAGACCAAGAAGACACCTCATCCATTCATGCAGAGATCTCAGTGTTCTCATATATTTCTTAATCCTACTCTTTTAGCTGCTTTAAATTATAGGTCAGCAAGGTATTAAAGAGACATAACTTCAAACACAAGAAGAAAAAAGAACACAAATGGGGCAATTCTAGGTACAATAAACCATGCCTGTCATTCAGAGACCTTGCTCATTCTTGTACTGAAATTAAAATGCAGTTCATAAAAGTGGTACTGTCTTGTTAAGCAGATCTTTCCCCTTGGCATGTAGTCCCTCACAGGAGCATTCCTTGGAGTGGATAGCTTTCCAGAACAAGGATGGTTAAAAGAGCATGATATTAATTGGGGATTGGTTGTTTCTAACTGCATGGGTCAAGTAGAATCTGGAGGTGTCTCTGATAGCCTGGTCTGCCTACCAGTGATGCATTCCTGCCTGGTTTAGGTCTCAGCCACATAAGTGATCTCACCACTAATGCTTTGTCCAGGTGCTACACAACAGTCACTACAAGGACAGAGACTGGCATTAATGAAATGGACAATATTCCTGTCTCTATTCCTGTCTGCATCTGTTTTGGCTGAGCACAACAAAACCCATGTCCTTTAGATGCATCTCTTCCACTGAAGATATTTTGGTTGAATTTCCAATGCAGTGCTACCAGGGAAAACCCCCTAATATTAAAATTTATTACTCAGTCAAACTGTCCAGCTTTTTACGAGACTAAAACAAAGAGCTGAAATCTGCATTATAAGGCTTCCAAAATCAATGCATTTAAATAGCATGCTTAACAACAGGATAGGAACTTCAGGTCCCCAGTTATGAGAATTCCTCCTTAGGGTGTTGTAAGATTGGAGGCCAGTGACATGTTTAATTTCTCCAGGAGAAGGCTTATTTTGTGATATCTCGTGTCCTGGAACTGCATTAATACTTTGGTAAGAATAGCATGTGCTTTTCTAAGGGTCCTAAGGCAGATCAGTCACTGGATGAGGATTTATCTCCATTTTGAAATTTCAGCTGTATGTAGGCTTAGTGCCTCTGTTCTGCTGCATGCACCCTCAGGGCATAATATTTAAGCCTGTAGCAGATGGTAATGAGTTAGTAACAAATTACTAGGGTAAGTATGCAGCAGCCCTTTGAGGCAGAAGAGGGCTTCTGAGTGTACAAAAGAACTGCTGGATCTTCAGTAGTAGGACTAGGAGAGAAGACAGATTTTGTGTATGTTTGTACTTCTCTGCATACTTACAGGATGTGTAATAATCACTGATATATTTTGCTCAAATACTACTGCTAATGAGTCTCATTCTTCTCTGGGCAGTATGAAATAGGATGGTGCAAATCAGAGCTACATCAGCTGAAGATTTGGAACCAGGAGTTTGGCTTCCCAAGTTCCCCATCAACCTTGTTTCCATTCTTTATTGACAGTCAGCAGCAGTTGAGACCTTTTGACTTATTTATAGAAGTGGAACAAAATATACAAGCCTCTCTATGATTATGATTTAGGTGATATTCAAGTGAGAGATAAGAGAAGAAAGAAAAATTGCTCAAGCTTTGCAGTGGTCATTGGGACCCAATATGGATTTCTTGTATGTTGAAGTTTAAATTACTTTCTTTGCTTGGGCAGTCTGCTGACTACAGACCCTTAACAAGGCTTTTCAGAATAGTCCTTAGGACCTTTTTATCACTGTAGGAGCTTTCCTCTGGCTTCACTGACCTGAGACTGGAACTTGCATTTCTGCTAGGTAGGGGAGTGTCTGCATCCTGGCACTTCTAGAGCAGATGAAGCATCAAAGCTGCACTTTCTGCCATTTAAACAGAGGCCCTTGCAAAATCATTGTTCACCTGGTATAAATAAATGTGTCTTCTTTTGGGAGATTGTGGGGACAGGGATGCTGGAAACAGATCACAGCTCTTTAAACCCTCTGACAGATGGGACACAAAAATATGAAGATAGATGTGGCCAAAACCCATTAAGTGGAGAATCAAGTCCATATGGCTTAATGTGTCGGCTGATTCCTGGTAACTGCATTGTCTTAGGAGGCAAAAATGTGAGATAAAGGCTGTTAACAAAGCCTCATCCATAGATGGATATGCAGATGTGAGTTCCCTCCTGTTGGTGACTGGGTATGAACACGCAGAAGGAGGGTTTCAGGAGCCCAGCTGATGGGTGTTATCTCATGCTCCAGTGACTTTTGTCAGGAATTCCCTCGCTTTGCCTGTGGAGATGTGATGACAGGAGGAGTGGGAGTATCTGTAGTCACTGCCTTGATTTCCCTGCTGGTTTTCTGCGCAGAGAGCTTCTGCTGAGACCTATTTGTCCTTTTTTCCTTCTTTTCCACGAAGTTCAGAATGGGAACACCCAGAAGGGGGAAAGGAGTCAGATTTGCTCCAAGTGACTACTGTCCAGTCTCTGTTTTCTCAGAATGCTGAGAAAAATGTAACTGAAGCCCATACAAGAATCCAACTGCAACTCTCTGAGGTTTTGCAAACAGTTTTTGTGTTGGGATTTCATTGTGGTTCTTCATTATGAGTTCTGCAAACTCCAGACCTGTTCAGAACTTTGTTACGAGGTTCACTAAGACACTGGTGAACAAGGGGCATATACCCGTTTTTTGCATTCTGTGGAGAGGAGTCCAAAAAAAGCTTGTTCTTTGTAGAAATTAATGTCTAAAACGATGACTTGCTTTTATAACTTTTCCCTTCCTTCTTCAGTAGCCTAACAGTTTGTAATTTTTCTGCTTGTTCATGCAGGAACTACCTCTTCAGACTTAGTCTACACAACGTTTCTCTTATTCAGGTATGTTCACTTTTTACACTTTTGTTTTATTTGATTTGCTAATGAAAGTTCTGTAGTATTTGATGTACATTTTCAGAAGGCTGTAGTAGTGTGAATTTGCCCAGAGTCATGGAACAGGGAGAAGGCGAAGTCAGAACCAGATGCTTATTCCCATTCCAATGATAATTAATGCTGGGTGGAAGGGCTCTTCTACACTTACCCACTTGGACAGCACTTTCTGCTCATGGCTGTTGAGTGTCTGGGTGGTAACAAGATCTGCCAAAACCATGGCATCTTAAGGAACAAAGCACATAGTGTGACTGATACAGCCTTAAGCACAACAATCAATGGAAACCCTCAGCTCTCATTAGAGGAGATGTCAGCAACATGTAGGAGAAGCTTTTACTGTTCTTGTCCATCCTAGTTTTTAGCCATCGTTGCCCTGTGTGAACATAGATTGCTGAGGAGCTGTATTTTGCTGAATGCTTTACTAAAACCAAGGTTGAACTTGCAGGAGGCAAAATGTGTTCAAAAATAAATTTACCCATGGCAGAACGGAGGCAAAGCAGATAAAGTTTTAAAAGGCTTGCAAGGATCCAGCTGTACTGGGGCTTTCCTCCCCCTCCACTGAATCTAGAATTGAAAGATGCAGCAAAAATTGTTAGTGAAAACTCCAACTGCTTATCTTTCGATAAAGAAATACTTATGCTCTGGGATATTTACCATCTTCTACAGTTGCTAAAGCACCAAAGATGTACCCAGAATTTTCCAGACAGATTGAAAGGCCTTCCTCCTGTACCTGACCATGCAAAGAAGCCATTAGGGTGCTATTGCCAGCCATTCCAATGTGCACAAGCCTTTTGCTGCTAACAAGAGTTACAAGTATAGCTAGAGAGAAGAAAAGATACTTAATGGTTGTAAAATGCATTGAATCTTCCTTTAAAAGGAAAACAAAGTCCAGAGTTACCAATGACAACTATAAAGAATTAGAGAAGCTGATACTCTCATTTGGCAGAAGTTTCCCTTTTCAGAGCTGTATTAGCATGGCTGGAAGGCTTCCAGCAAGCACACAGGAGAGGAAAGTCCTTATGTGAGGTGTCACACCTTCTGCAATGCCTGATATCACACCACCCAACACAGCCCCTTGTGCTTGTCAGACGTGGGAATCCCTTCCACGAAACCCAATTGTGAATCTCCCTTGTACACTTCTGAAGCCAGGCTTGGCTTGGGCCCTGTCCAGTGCAGTGAGTTTCCTTTCCTCCACTGCAAAACATGGGAAGTCTCCTCCTATGGCACTGGAGGATGCTGTGGGATCTCTGGTTAACATAATGAGTTTAGTTTGCTCCTGCTTTCTGGGTGTATCCGGTCACTTTGCCAAGACTTTTTGCATGACAAAGAGAGCATGGAATTATGTTGACACACGTGTTGGGAATGATGGAAGTGATTGTTTCCCGACCTAATGGTTGCCTAAGTAGCTGCTTGGCTTGTATCCATAAAGCACATGGTGCAGCTTAGAGGCACCCCCTCCCACCTTCCCTTCACTCTCAGTCATTTTGAAGATCATAAAGTGAGACAAGAAATGCAAGGAATTTGCAGATAGTTCTGTAGGGATGTGAGTGCAGTTAAGAAGTAATTGCAGTGCTAATTTGGGTTGTTTGTACCTTCTCTTTGGTTGTAAGCAAAACACATTGTGGATCTTGTCAGACCCTATTTGAAGACAGTTTTTTATCTTGAGATTGTGATCAGATTTATTTCTGCTCATGGGACTTGCTCTTCAGGTTGCCAGTGATGCTGAGCCTGCTTCAAGGTGCAGAACTGTTTTGACAGATGTCAGCTCCCTTGCATTTATATTTCCATGAGATGAGGAAAAGAACAGAAGGAACACAGTTGAGAGACAGCAGATTTGCTGGTTGTGGGGCAAAGCCTGGCAGTGTGGTGAATATAACTCTCTACAGCAGTGCTGGGTGAAGTTTAAAGCAGTTTCTCACCAAGTGCAACCAACTGCATCCCTAACCTGCATTGTCCCAGTGTGGAAGAGGCAAGGACAGATTTCAGCCTCACTGCTGTCATGGGAAGGGGAAGGAGGCCAGGGTGCCCCTGTGAAGGAGGTGACTCTTACTTGCCTTTTCAGCAAGGGTGGTAACAGCATCTCATAGGAGCAATATCTCTGTGTCACTGCTTGCTAGCACAGCAAATTCACTACTTTAGTCTCTCATTCTGTGATAGGTAGATTTACTAGCTTACTCTACCTAATGCATGTATTCCTTGACAGTTATCTGTTCTTTAACCAGAAAATTAGTATTTCCTGCCATTGAGCAGGCCACAGTGTTTTTCATCACAGCATTACTTTCTTCATTGCTTTCCAATGGAAATAAACTTTTTCTGGATTATAATGCCCTTTATGAATATTGCATATCAGAAACCCAGCATTAACCATGTTGCTAATTACTGATTTTTGTAAGGCTAAAACTGACAGACTTTAAAAGACAGTGCTCTTTCCTTCTACCTGTTGAATGACTGTGGATGTCTTTCACTTAAGCCCAATGCAAAAGCAATTGACATGCACAAGAGTTCTGCAACAACTTTGGGGACTGTTTTGTGGAACCATCATTCCTAAAAATAGCTTTTGGAACTAAAGACTCCTAAAATCTAAAGTTATGATATTACTCCTGAATCTGCATTGGACTGCCATGTGTCTAAACTTAATGTTGTAATCTCCACAGCAAAGAACACTCTAGAATATCATGTAGCAACTCCACATAGTTGGGACAGGAAGTTATTGTCTTGCAGTAGACTAGAAGACAAAATTTAGCATCATGTGGGCATGTTACTGAGTAAGAGCTGTGTAAAAAGATAGCATTATGCTATAGAGCAGTTAAGATTTCAGGGGAGGGGAGGAAAAGAGGTAAATTTTAGGGTGTGTTACCTGTTGGATCATATTGTACTTTCTTAAAGGGGTAATTCCTTTTCCTTCCTTAACACTGAGCTCTTTGTCTTGGATTCGTTCTCCAAAGCTTTTGTCCTGACTGCTCTACAATGTGCCAAAATTTGCTCCTTTCTTTTGGTTCTGCTGAGGTTGTTTCCCCAAGATTGTAGCACTGAGATTTTACATGAGAACGAGTAAGTGAGTTGAAGCAGAACAAGCTCGTTTCCTGCTTCGCAGAAGAAAATTTTTCCAACATTTTTCCTCCCTCTGTTTCTAAAATGTGTTTCAGGAATTCCCTTTTGGATGGGAGAAACCATTCACCAAATGTATTTTAGTTGCATGAGAAATTTAGGTGGTGGTTAATTTTTTATTACTTTTAGCTCAGTGTCAATATCCAGAAGAAAATTTGTGCCAAGTCAGAATCAATTGATTTTTTTTTTTTTTTTTTTTCTTTCCCAAAGGGAGCCATGTTGTTAAAGAATTTTTAAAAAAACAGCATTTTGCAATGCCCCACATGGGGTATCCAAAATCACCTGCTAATTCTGGAAACTTTAGAATGTAGCATTCAAATTTTTGCAGCAGTTAAGAAACGTAACTTTAAAATAGTTACTGTTCTTAATCTTTTAGCATCTTTTAAAACAAAATCCCTATAACATTTCATCTCCATCTTTAAATGGCCCTCCTCTATGCATTGTGGGCTCTAAATATTAGACATTTTAAAATTATGTGCACATGCTGTTTAATTTTTGGATGGGCTTGAAGCAAGGTGAGGTCCTAATCTGCTGTTTTCACAGTGAGGCCATAGAAAAGCCCATTTTATACTGAAGTTGTAGGTGGAAGGGTCATTTTAAGAACATAAGCCTTTGAGCAAATTTTTAGAGTGCATGATGTTGATTAGGACTTTGTAGCAAGGAATGCCATTCTCTGGAGTGTGTTAAAAGCAGGCTACTTGGCAGGCATTTCATAAATCCCAGGGCAGTGCCTACCCTCTGTTCAGCCTGATTTTGCCTGGAACTTGGAGTTCTCAAAAAACTGATTGGGAAATTATTTTTCCAACCTTTTTGAGATGCCAAGATAATTTGCACTGAGATGAAAAAAAGATTTTTGACATCCTCATAAAATCTGAAAGAGGAGATAGACACATGGATACTTGGGATTCAAATATCTTGGGCCAAGTTATTTTCTGAAGCATCAAGAGAGGATTTGAAAGTGCATTTCTGTCACCTCAAGAAATTGACCTGGTTTGTGTAGGGCACCTTTTTTTCTTCCCTTTACGTTTGTGTTTAGGTTTGTGTGCTGACCATTCAGCTATATCATCCTCATAGTATTTATAATACTTGAAGAGTATTTAGGTATTCCTTTTCTTAAAAATAAATCTTATTTTAATAGAATCATAGAATAGTTTGGGTTGGAAGGGACCTTAAAGATCATCTCCTCCCACTAGACCAGGTTGTTCAGAGCACCATCCAACCTACTTGAACACGGATGGGGCATCCACAAACTGCTCTGGGCAACCTGTGCCAGTGTATCACCACTCTCACACTGAAGAATTTCTTCCTAATGTCCTAAATCTACCTTCATCCAGTTCAAAGCCATCACCCCTTGGCCTATCACTACATGTCTTGTAAAGTCTCTTCCCAGCTTTCCTGTAGCCCCTTCAGGTACTGGAAGGCCACTCCACTAGGTCTCCCCAGAGCCTTCTCTCCTCCAGACTGAATAACCCCAACTCTCTCAGCCTGTCCTCACAGGAGAGGTGTTCCAACCCTCTCATCATCTTCATGACTCTCCTCTGGACTTGCTCTAAGAGCCCCATGTCCTTCTTGTTGGGGGGCTCCTGAACTGGACACAGTACTTCAGGTGGGGTCTCACGAGAGGGGAGTAGAAGGGGATAATCACCTCCCTTGACCTGCTGGCCATGCTTCTTTTGATGCAACCCAGGATGTGGTTGGCCTTCTGAGAAGCCAGATTATAAAAGAATAAATGGATTTCACTTACTGCAAAACTATTTGAAAGGCACAACTTAATCCCTTAAAAAGACACAAATTTTTGAGGCAAGTATGCTTTGATTAACAATCTAATATTTTTTCATGAGGACAAAAAAAAAATGAGTGAGGACTGAGTTCAGAGACAGAGTATTCCCCAGTAGTCATAACCTTGAATTTGGTAGGATTGCCTGTGGAATTACACACCACCCAGTACCACCTGGGCTTACAGAATCTACAGCTCCAGTTGCTGATCCACAATGACCCCACTACAAAACATGAAAATGCTACAAACCAGTCATCTTTATTTGCTTTTGAAATTTTTGAAATTTTGCTCTAAAGATATAAATCAAGAGCATGTACATTCAAGTGGACACTTTGGAGAATGTTACCCAGTCACTAGGGCACAAATAAATGAACTTGTCAGTCCCACTGAAGGAGTAGCTCAAGCTTAAAGTTAGCAGCTGCTTAAGCAGCATCAACTCTTGAGGTTTGATATGAACCTTATTGAAATAATTTTTTTCTGTTGATACTGTGGGGCTTTGGGATGGATATTTTTTCAGACCTAAAACAGGGACAAAGTATTTCTGTATGGTCCTGTAGCAACTATGTATCAAGTGCATTTTGGGTAAGCAGAGTTTTCCTCCAGTTTTTCTTCCTTCACTCTAAGAAGCAGGAACATCTCTGCTACAAAGATTCTCTAAAACTGCTCATCTGCTCCATCAGAAACACTTTCCTCCCTCCTGGTGCCTGGAGGGATCTTTAACTCAGTGCCATGATCCTTGATACATCAACACTATGTATCAACAAACTAGAGTTAATACTAATAAAACTTGCTTATCAGTCCTCAGTATGCCACATAGCAACAAATGAACAGGTTTCATGTTTTGCACTTTGAATCAAACCGAGCATTAAATGCATTATTTTCTACTTATTTAGGGCTCAGTTGTTCCACATTTTTTGTGCTGATGAGAGACATAGCCTGCAAGTGTACAAAGGTGTGAGGAGAGGTGGCAGAGTTTAACTTTTTTCTCTGTATAGTTGAGTAAAATATGACAAAACCAACAGGGAGCACTGAGTAATATAGTTTACAGCACAAATTGTCACTCAGGTAATTTTTCCTGGTGAAAATATTTCACTGGGAAATAAGTATTTGGAGGATGTTCCCAAAGCCCTGACACTCATCAGAAAACTTACAAATAAATAAGAAATGGCAGGAAGGCACCAGGTGGGGCTTGGAGGGCCTGAATTTGTACTGCTGACTCAGCCTTTGGGTGCCTGAGGGAAAGTTAATCTGCCTGGTTTATCTACCTGTTGTTTGCCTGCATGTCAAATAAGGATATAGCATTCTTTTATAAAGTGCTGGGAGTTTTGTCAATAAAAAGAGGTAAAAGTATTGTATTTCAGATCTATTTGCAGAAACATCCTTGACCCAGAGTTGTTCTGATTTTTCAAAATATCCTATCAAAAACTATGCTGAAACCAGGCACTGACACGCAGTGCAACCCCATAGATGATCAGAAGCTGGCTCAACTTTGCTGAAGATATTTATTTCTTCAATCTAATTGGAGTGTCAAGGTTATAATCCAACTGGAAATACACTTTAGGAAGTAATTTGGGGAGGAATGAGAATATTTTGCCTATCTATTCCATTGAGCTGCCTGAGAGGAACACCATTTTGAAATTTTCAGGAATAAGCTTCTTTCCAGAAGTAATTTTCTTAAAAGCAGTTTATTATTTGCTTCTTGCTGATTCCCAGGTACATCTTTGAATTATGTAGCATATATTTCTAGATAAAACATTCATTTCTTTATTTTTAGGCCAATGCTGTTCCCTCATTTAAAAACATAATCAAAACCTCCACTAGAGCAGATGCAGTCTTTAATATGTGGCTCGTAGTTGAGTTATGATTGTCACATATTTTATCAGTACACTACATTTTTATTAACAGATTAACATATAAATCTATTCATAAATTACCTTCTAAAGCTGCACCTAAAACCTCTCACTCTCAGCCTAGAGGTTTAAAGCTATTCTATAGTAAAGCTTGTACTGGGTGAACAAACTTTCTGGCAAATTCACCTTATTATTCTTATGGTTTCAGGTTCATGACTAAAATTTGCTCCCCAAATACACTCTTCCTTAAGATGACTGACCAGAAATTAGATTGCAGCTTCCAGGTGCAGGTCTTCCTTCCCAGGATTTACCTAAGGGAGAAATTTTTACCCAGGCTGGGAGATGGGGGAAGGACTGAGGCATATCAGAAGGGAGGTCACCATGTCTGAAGGCCACACTGCATCCTCCAAGGACACATTTCTCCAGCTCCTCACACTGCAGGGAGCTGTGCTCTTTAATAGGCTCTGATATGTGCCACTGGGAACCAGCCTTGTGCTGATGTTACTCATCAGCTGAAATTCAGAGAGGAGAGAGAACAAATCTTTTCTCACACTCTGTAGCATTGAGTGACTTCTGAATAAGACATCCCTCCTGTCTGAGAGAACCCAACTCAGGAGTCCATTTATAGCCACCAAAGCTTTTAAGCCTAGGTTTAGCTTTAAAAAAAATGCCTGATTTCTTTTGAGAATACTCAAAGAACATGCTGGATGCTTTATCAAGTGAGAATATGTTCCAATATGTGCATTCATTGATTTGCTAAACTGGCTCAGAGTGCTCTGCCTAGTTGTGATCAATGTAATTGCCATCTGAAGTGAGTATTAGGCATGGTATAGGAAGTTCTCATTTATATTTACATATATAGGTATGTATTATGCATATATTTTTTTTTTATATATAGGATGTACATAGGGTAGTATAGCACATACAGCAGGTTCAAGAGCTATACCTGTTTGGATTCCTACTTGGCATTATGCAGGACATAATTCCTGGAGTCAGTGAAGGCCATGGAGCTGATTTACATCTGGAGGGGAACTACCCTGATATGCTCACACAGTGGCTGAGGTTTGTGTGATAACTGTCAGCCATGGATTGCCAGCCTGCTTTCCTGGGTAATTTGTTGGTTGTCAATCCTTCCTCATCTGCATCACCTCCCCTGAAAGCCAAAATTACTACAGCAGTTTTGGTCTTTGCCAGCAAACATTATGAGCAGGATTCAGAAACTGAGAATTTAATTAGCTGCTGAAGTCACTTACTGATAACAGTAGTATATTGGACTCTTTATTTGATAAAACCCTGTCAAGCATTTTATATGTAGAGAATGAAGACTAATGTTCTTATTCCTTGTAAATTACAGTCAGGACCATGAAATGTCCTTTCAGAAAGGGGAGGGGAAAAAATTAAAATTAAAAAAATAATATAGTCCCTTGAGCCTATTTTTTGTCACAGCTGTTGCTGCTGTGTCTTTGCAGAGTGTATTTTGATTTCCCTATTTACCTCTTTTTCTCTGTGGGCTGCTACCCACTCCACCATCTCCACGATACTCTTGAGGATGTATTTACCCCCCTGCTGTCCCCTGTCCTGACACATGCTTTGATCTGCAGCTGCTGTCAACAAATCCAGCTCTGCAGATGTTCCTGAGAGGCAAATTAGTGTCTTGTTGGAGGCTACACCTTAGCTAAACTGACATGTATATAAACTGAGATTAATATAAAAATATGCTGCTTTTTTATTATAACTTTAGGGCTGTGGGATATTTTTACATATGAGAGGTTTGTTAGCTGCACTGGTGGC
The DNA here is from genome assembly GCF_036169615.1 of Heliangelus exortis. Taxonomy (NCBI): domain Eukaryota; kingdom Metazoa; phylum Chordata; class Aves; order Apodiformes; family Trochilidae; genus Heliangelus; species Heliangelus exortis. The sequence continues at coordinate 11,355,268 of NC_092427.1, forward strand.
CTACCACAAGGCTCAAGAAAAGTTTCCTAGTTGCTCCTGTCCCTTTAGAGGGGGCTTCTGTGCAATCATCAGTGAATTTCACACAGCACCTTCACTCAGAGCATCTGATGTGGCAGCAGCAACCTGTTGAGTTTCACAGGCTCAGCCTGCTTCGTGCTGTCAGGGAGAGGAGGTGAAACCCCTGCAGTGCCGGCCCTGTTCAGCAAGCTGGGCCTTGTGGAAGAGGTGAGCTGCCCATAGGTGGAGCCTGGGGAGAGGTCCCGGCACCCTGCTGCTTCTCAGGGCTGTGCACTCACTCAGGTTCTCTTCTTGCCAGGGACACAGCACCCTGACCCATCCCTGGCATGGGAGCTCAGCTGCACATGCTGGCAAGTCAGAAGTAAGTGAAGTCCTTGAAAACACCAAGGACTGCATCTTACAAGGCAAGCAATGAGCCAAAAGCAACAATCTGGAGCAACTGTTGCAAAAAAGCAGTAGGTTTGGTTTGTTGGTTTTGTTGGTTTTTTATCAGTTCGACTGAGAATACAGAGAAATAGCCACATTTTATTCTCAAAGCAGAGGTTGATATCTAGATGATTCATATCCTTTGCACTGGCTCTCTACACAGGATTAAGTTTGACCCTGATGGCATCCAGTCATTTATAATGAGAGTATAAAAAAAAAAATAAATCACTGTTTATTGATTTGTACCTCTCTAAAAGGACCCATGAACGACCTCATCTGTTTCCTTTAAAACCAACTATTGAGGTCTTAGGAAAAAAGAAAAGAATTATTTTCTAGTAAATACATTTCATGTCACTCCATGAGTTTTCTCCCAATGTAAATAATTCTAGTCCTCTCTATTAGTAACAGTTTAGCTGATGTGTGTTTTACAGCTTCCTTTAAATGCAGCAGTGTTGACTGACTAACACGAGGGGATTAGTGGGAGCCTGGAGCTGCAGAGCAGAGTCCCTAACATGGCCTGCACAGCTGTTAGCAGAGACCCAGAGCTGGGGAGCAGAGACAGGAACAGTTTGCTCATCACTCCCACAGGACATCAGTCCTGCTCAGCATGGCAGGTGCAGCTTTCCTGAAGCCTGTGGGAGCCTCAAAGAGCTTTAGACTCCAAGATTTCACCTACCTTTCCCAGGCTTGAGTTCAAGCAAAGCTCAACCCATGTGCAAAGAGAACAGGTGAGTAAACAGGTGCAAACTTGACTGTGACTGTGGCATCTCCAGCAACCTCACCTGGAAAAAGACTTTAAGTTTTCAGGCTCAGAAGTCTTTCTTCAGGGCTGCAGTAGAAGTAACAACTCTCCAGCTAAACAACATGGGGCAACAGCTGCTCTGAGTTACCTGTATGGGCTGGCAAGGAGAGGGAAGGGGATCATTCCACTGGAGGAGGGTGAGAGATGTGGCTGTGGAGTAGAAAGGAGTTGCTAGATACCACCACAGCTTGAACTGGAATAATAGGGACAATGATCTTACAGGTATTCTATTGTCACTGAAATGCTTCTTTCATCTAAATGCTTTAACACCATTGTTATAGCTATCTGATCCATTTTTATCAATAATGTGACCAAGCAGAGATTATTCTGAGATTTGTGAGACCAAGCGTGGGGAGTTAGTGGAAGGAGATATGCAGAAAAATAACTTATTTCTCTTCTTTGTTTATGAGGAGAGTTTGGATAGCGTGGCCTTGCTGCCTTGCTTGCAGACAGCTGTGAGGAGTTAAGGTGGTTTCCAGCCATCTCCAGTCTGGGCTTTCCTTTCTTCACACATGAAACTGAAATAAAGATACTTGTCCTTCTCAAGTGCTTTGAAATATATGGCTTTCTGGTTAAGACCTAAGTTTTATACACTATGATGTGCACTTGTAAATTCAAGGAATTTGCCTTTAATCATGAGTCTGTGAAGTTGTTATGTTCTGATTCACGCAGTGCATGTAATATTAAGCAGTTGTTATCTTCACCTCTGCTTTCTAGGGAAGAAGTTATACAACTTCAGCATGCCTACGTGTTTAAATGGACCCATTTTTCAATACTTTTCTCTAAACTTCCTAAATGAAAAGCTTTTGATGTAGAAACAGAGTGTTAGGGGTTTGGTAGGGGGGGAAAATGCAATAAAAATGTATCGCTTAAGATAAAAATACAAATAATTCTGTACATTTTTTTAAGAAAGAAACCTTGGAAAGAATTTGGGGTAAGGGTTAATGAAAATAGTTTTAATTGGAAACACTTTGTGTCAAGAATGTGGATCAAATTCCATACATTATTTTAATTTTCATTAATAATTTCAGACAGAAAACAAAGCATGGTTTTGAGGTTTTTGAAACAGAGTGGTTAAATTGCTTGTAGTAAAGAAAAGAGAGTAACAGGACTGCAGCATTTGAATGGGCTGCAAGGTTGCTCAGGGTGACATGACTTAAGCTTTATTAAGAATGACAAAAAAAGTTTTTAAGTTAGCCTAGAGTATTAAGAGACAAACTACAGTTGCCTAAGAGGGGAGGATTTTGATGCATGTGGCAGAAAGGAATGATTGATGGTTCATAAATATAATTGTAGTAAACCCAGTGACAGGAGAAAAAAAATGCATGTGACTAATATAATTGTTACAGATCTACTGGCTTGTGCTGTGAGATCAGCTACTGAGGATTTTAGAACAAGGCAAAAAAACCCACAATAAACCAAAATACTTTGTTTTTCTTTTCTATGTAAGATAAATGAGAAAGCCACCAAAAAGGAGTTAGGAAGAAACAGCACAAGATGTGCTGCATTAATCCTGATGGAGGATCATTTTGTGTTCCCTTGTCTTAATTATACGGCAAATTCTCAAAAGTAATTTGTGGAATCTTTGATCTTGGTAGAGGTCAAATGCAAATGGACTGCAGGGGAGGTGAGGGAAGGGACAGGTGGCAGGGGGAATGTAAGGGCAGGACTCAAACTGGAGGAAATTGGAAAATAAATCCTGGGTTGGCAGGAGAGTGCAGACTGAAGAACAGAACAGAAGAGCTGGGAGGAAGGAATAAAAGACACAGCATCAAAGTCTTTGCGGGAGAAGGAGCAAATAAATTCCTTGTTGAGATGAAGCTTGGCAGATCTCACTATGGCATCAGGCACTGACGTCTGGTGTTGGAAAAGAGGAGGCAGAAGCAAGGCAAACTGTGACAGACCAAGCAGGGAGTCTGAAGGCATCTGTTTCCCAGCCTTGGGAGGAAGCTGGATGGGTCGGTGCTGCACACAGCAGTGGGGCTCTGGCCACTTGCAGCAGCAGCAGCTGGGGACTGCATCCAGTTGGTCTGGGCAGCAGGGGACAATAGGGACTAGAAGCATTTGAACTTTTAGTGGTGGGTTAGGAGGTGGGTGAGGACAATCTTCCCTAACATTGCAGTCCAGTTTTGATTTACACTGCTGTACACTTCCATTTTTCAGCAATAAGCATAAGACTTGAGAAATAGCTTTTGGATTCGGAAGAAATCAACACCATCACTTTTTTCCCATACTGACTCCTTATGCTTTTCTGAGATAAGTATTTGATTTTACATTGAGTGCTGAACTCAGCCATTGCGTGTGTTGCTGGTGATGTGAAAGTATTTGAAATGTGAATATTTTGATGTAAAGATAGCAAGAAAAGGAGAGATTCGGCCCCCCTCTGGCTTGCCATTTCCCCACTGACCACTACCAGTGTTCCTGCATCTGTAGGTAATTGTAGCCTGATGAAAGCCTCCCAGTGTATTTAGGACTGGATGGGTGTTGGCTTCACACTTAATTGGAAAAGCTGAGGAGAGGAGTTGGGGGCAGCATAAGGGGAATTCAACTCTGTTGGTTCTTGATTTTCTCTGTATTTAAGTGTTCCTTGCTGATGGAGCACAGATGGTCTTAGATTAAGGAGAAAATATGCCAAAACTGCAGGCAAGGCTCAGACTGGGGAGTTAAGGTTGACATGAAATAAGCAGAAGGCTGCAATTAGCTTATCAAGAGCGTTAGGCACCTGGCAGAAGAAAGCAAAAATGTAATGCACTGAGTAGCCATAGAACAATAAAAAAAATAACAAAAAATGTTTTATGGAACATGGGGGACTTTTCATCACTGACTTCGTCTTCCAGCTCAGCCTGGTAATATCTGAAAGGTCCTACTTATTCTTGGATATTAGTGATTTATAAGACGTGACATTTTCTGGCAGTTTGTGATGCTGAGCACCAAACCTCAGACGCCAGAGATTCTAAAGGTCAAAATCTAGGTGTGTTGCCAAAAACTTCCTTGGGAAGCTTGCACCACACACGCCTGTACACCATGTGTACTCCCTGACTGCAAATATCAGTCATCTCACTTCTCCCTCTTGTTCTTTCTGCCTGTTTTGTGGGGGGTTTTAAGGGTTTTTTTTTGTTTTTTGCACCCACGTGTCTTTCACCTTAACCCTAGGATTCAGGCTCACTGGGGCAAGGATTGCCATTTAATTTTAAGCAGTAATGCCTAGCAGAGTGCAGCTGAGTATTTGTACATGTCAAAATCCTGGTGTCTAGGAAGAGGAGTCTGGATCCTCCCTCTAGGTGTGTGAAACAAATGGAAGTTCAGACATACATCAGCCAAAATGAACAGGGAGGTACAAACACTCCCTTTTAGCTGAGGATTTAGAATTTTTTGCCTGTATTCGCAAAGCCCCAAAATTGTTATTTTAAAATGGGGAAAAGCAGGAGGGAGAGTCTGGTTTCACTTAAGTTCCTGTGGTACAGGCAGGCTCAGGCAGGATCTCTGTTTTCAGCCTGCCTTGCAAAATCTTTCCAGTCTCTCTGCCTTGCACACAACTGGCCTTAGCTAATTAATCTCAGAGCTTTCGTTTGGTTTCAGTAATGAATCTTTCACTTAATTAAAGATTTCCAGTGCCTTTTTTTCCTCTTGGTTGTACTACATCAAGCTTAAGTGCACAACCAAAAAAGAAGGTTGATACGATAAATTGAATCACATGCACATTTATTTGTTTAATTGTGCACTGCCTCTTTTTTTCAAACCAAGACAGGACTCAAGTCGTTTAACCTCTTATAAGATTTTAATGAGAATATATTGCCATGTTTGTCATCTGAAAGAGTAGTAGCCCCCTAATGCAGTTGATGTGATTTCCCTAAAGAAAAACAGGAGGCACAGAGCAGTGAAAATGTCATCTTGAGTTCTTTATTAGTCTTTTTTAATACTGCAGGTTGTGCTGATTTTGATTCCTGAATCTCAGCCTAATTTTGGGGGGAATCGGATCCAAATTAGCCACTTCTTCAATCTTATTTTAGCTCCTTCTTAAAGCAAACAAATAGATGCTGGACAAGTTTATTGAATGTTGTAACCTGGAGAGTAATAAAGAATGCAAGACTTCCCCGTGTTAGAAAGCTGATAATGCTCAGAGGTTTCACATGTGCTTCAGTGATTACATTTTCAGTTTGAAGCATATATGGGAAGATTGCTTTTCATAGCTGAACCCTTAATGTGAGTGCACAAAAATGCACTCAGCTGACTGTGTAGGATTTGTCCAGTCTGTCTCAGAAGCTGATGGGGGAAGTAACACAAAAAAAGAAAGTATAGTAGAGAACTCTTTAACATCTCTAGATTGCAGTGAGCTTCAAAGAGGCACAATGGCAGGGAAACTCAGAGTTGAAAAATGGAGAATAAAATCGCCTTGCTTGATGCAGAAATACAAAGGAGACTACAGCCATGGTAAATTGATTTGGTACTGAATATGGGCTGGGCCATTGGAAGGGTTTTTGAATCTCCTACTCCGAAAATCATTGTGCAAAACAGTAAGAGGAGGCTGCTTGGAAGTCTTGTCACATCCATCAGTGGAGCCCACAAAGAGGAAGGAGGGATTTAGTTCTGAATGGGGACTCCACCAAAGAACATAAAAGGGTGGAGAGGGACATCTTTTAGTGGTAGAGGGGGCCTTGAAGGAAGAATTGCCTCCACTTTATCAAGTGTTATAAGTCTGTTTATTTGCTTGCTTCTTAGAAGTAGCTTGTTGTACCTTGTTTGTAGCAGCTGAAGAAAAAAACCCAAACATAACAAATTCTGCTCTTTATAGAATAAACAGTGCTGGTAGTGTGAGAAATAGTGCTCTGTGGTGCCTACCTGGCAGTGCCAACTGCACCCACATGTGTATCACCTGTTCTTACATTCCCAACCTTTGCTTGACTGCAGTGGAATTTTTCATTAATAAATTTTGACTTAGTGTGATTTAACCTCTTTATTTATTTTATTAATTTATCATATGGTAACCTTATGTCTCTGTAATCTCCAGTACATTTAGTAAATGTTTGTTGCTATAAGCTATAAACTGAATATGACATGGCAAGAAACCAAATTCCACTGTAGCTGTTAATTACCCAGTATGTGAAAAGTCTTGTCTCAGTTTCTATCTGCTTTTGATCTTCAGAAATAGGAGACACTGTAAGTCATCATTCCTCACCATCCCCTGTGCTGTTCTGCAGTTCTGGATGTTGTCATTTATGCTAAACTGCCTACAAGTGAGAGGTTTAAGGTCTTACTCTACTAGCACACCAAACATCCCAGTTATCTAAGACTAGCAGTTTGCATTTGGCCCTTTTGTATGCTTAGAAGCAATAGAAATAAGCAATGGATTAAGTTGTTTTTTTTAAAAAAGAGCATTCACATATAGTATTTGCTACTAAAGCATTGGCAGTGCTAAGAACTTTCAAGCAAAAGGAAGTAGATGATCAGCAAAATCAAATCATTGTCACAGACTGACATTTTTCTTTACATAGAATGATAAAATTACAAACACTAGGTAGTGGAAACAGAAATCCAGTGCTTTCTTTATCTTTCTTTTTCAGAGCTCTTTCTTCCAAAGTAACATGTTGGCATATTCATCCAACATTGCTGCATAAATATAGCTGTCAATAGCTGTCAGTCTAAGCTCAGGATATAGGCACAGCAAAGTGTACTCCTTCTTTCTGTACCCTTATGGGCAGCATTGCAATCCAATCTCTTACAAAATCCTGTATGCTGGACATCATTCCTGGCTTCCACAAGCCTATCAGTTCAGGTATAGAATTGCATCCATAGCTCCTGGTGTTGCTGGATCACTCTCCCATTGATTCCCCTTTGGATGTATCCTTGTTGCATTGCTTTAGTGCTTGTGTTAATTTTAAGGATCTTTCACAGACTTGCTTATCAGTTCCTGCAAGAGGCTCTTCCCTCTTTGAATCAGCCCATGAAAGCCACCATCTCTCCCCTCCTTAGTTAATGTCTCCTCACCTCCTGCTTTCTCCCAGGTGTCATCTTTATGTCTCAGAAGAATCCAATCCTTGGTATAACAAAATTCTTCTTGTTATGAAAAACTAACGATGAGTTATGTGGATGGTGAGCTGAAACCTTTCCCTGTTATGCTCCATTGTCTCTCTGCTCTGCTGTCCACTGCCACCTGAGGCCTCTTATATTACCATGTTTTGGTTATAATGAATTTTGACAAGGCTGTGCCTGCACAAGCTTGCACAGGGAGTCCTGCACTGCAATGGGGGCTCACAGGCACTATGAAAACTGCAAATTTTGATGCAAAGAAATTTCTATTATGTAAAAAACTCACATTCTCAGTGTGGAATTCAGCATCGAGCTACACATGTTTTACACCAGGGTAGCTGAAAATATGCTTAAAGCACCAATCTGCTTTCTTCAGATTTGAATTTTAATTTGACAGTACCTCCTCAAGGTTGAGCTGGGTGCTCCATTATAAGCTGCCCTTTACACACCAAATCTCCCAAGGAGCTGAAAAGTACAGGTTGTACCATGGATGTTGCTATCTGTGTCTGTTATTTATCTTAGAAAACATGATTTTAGTTTTGGTACTTGGTATCAAATTGTCTTGACTACAGCTTTAGACAACTGTGTTTCGTAAAACCTTGTCCTTGTAAAGTTCTTTCTGTTTGGGTACACTGTAGTACACAGAATCTGATAAGTCTCATACAATGTTCAGTTCAGATAAGGAAATGCATGGTATGGAGTTGTAAATTCCTCCCTCACACTGCAGAGAGAGGGAAGTGTTTGATTTGCAGACAGTATGCTGTTTAATTGAATATCCTGCAGGACAAATGGAAGCTGAAGGCATCAAAACCCAAATTTCGTTTTCTCCGTTAGGCTGTGGCCTTACCCCAAGATGTCAGATAGAAGAGGACAGGATGTGTGACATCTCTCCTGTTGTTCTGCTCTCTAAACCCACTCCCTCTGTGCTCTGCTGATTTAGTGGATGCATTTTGTCATCCTAAGCAAAAAATAAAATGCTGTATAAAAACTCATTTTGTGCTAGGCAGGAAAGTTTTCAGTTCTCAAGAGAGCAAAGTTCAGTGCTCATCTCTGCCTCTGACATGCTCACTGGTTTTTCCTAGTCAGTTGACCTCCCTGTGCTTCTGGTTTTCCTTTCCTCCCATGTTCCTGTGGTGTTTGTTTAGCTTGTAAATGCTCTCATACAGAAGTTCTCTCCCACAGCATGTTTGTATATTGCCCAGAAATATGGGGTCACCATCTCAGTTCGTGCCTCTACGTGCTCTTATAATACAAGTAAGTAACAAGGGATTTTGAATCTGTGAAAGAGAGATAAACAGTAGTGCTGACCATCCAAGAAGAGCTCAAAGCAGCAAAAAACTCCCTCAAAAAAGTGTTGGTAGCATTTGCACTCAGGAACAGGTTGGCCCTGTAGGGACAGGCACACAGCAAAGGCACAGGGAGCTCCGTGCTTGCCCCAGTGCTGTGTTACTGGGAGGTGCTCTTGGCATGGGAGGAAGACTGTGAAGGATTTAAAGAAATATTTTACCTTGCATATGAGATAAGACAGGGCCATGCAAAAGAGTGGGTTACTGTGACTCAGCTGAGCTACAGTAGCTCACTGGGCTGGGGTAACTTCATCAGAGAACGTGGAGCTCCCATACCTAGAGGCTGAGGTCCTCTTCTGCCAGGTGTTACAGTGATGCTCCATCCATCAGTGCTACAGCCTGAAAACATAAGGGGGGTGGAGAGACTCTACTTAAGTGAGGCTTAAGACTGAAACAAACAAAAAGAATGTAATCAGACCTCGTGGAATCTCTCCTCCCTTATTGGTGGGTGTAGATGTAATTTGTGTAAAACAGGTGAGCCAGGGTGGCAAACTTGATTCAGACTATTGCATTTCTCTTTCTAAGAGTGTGGTAAGAGTCTGTGAGGTAGAGGAACATGAATATGCAGAGATGGTATTCTTTGGATCTTAGTTAAAGCTCCGTTCCTAACTGAGAAAGTCCCTCATTCTGATGAATTATTCCATCCTTTCTGTGCAGGGTGTAGCATCCAGTTCTGCTCTGATGTGAATAGGGCAAGCAATCATCTTCAGCAGCTGATAAATGCCAGGCCAGAATTAGTCCCAGTGAAGCAACAGGCTGACTTTTGTTTATAGAGAGAAGGTTTGATTCAAAGATTGAGGTTATAGGAACTGAAATCCACTGATGGATTATTTCATTCATTTTTTTTTGGTATGTTTTCCAACTTCCATCTGTCCCTTCTGACTTAGTGTCCGACCACTCCAGAAGAGCCATGTGGCTGGGTCAGTCTGTTGACAGGCACTGTGGGTGCTTAGTTTAAATGAAGCAAACAGCTTGAGTTTTACCTTGAAGGACTGGAGATCACTTAAGGGACATTAATCAATAATTTGATAAAACACAATGCAGATCCCTTTATCCCAGTCCTCTCCCTGCACTGCACTGACTGAATCCTGTGATCATTCCTCATACCTGTCACAGCATGCAGCAGGGGTTAGTAATTTGTGTACTGCAGTATGTAGCAGAACTATTTATTGGAGCTTGGCATTATGTTATTTCAGTATTAGTTATCTATTTATCAGACATGTTTATCACAGTTTTAATAAATTACCAGTGTTGGAGCTTTTGAAATGGCCTCTAGGATATTAAGCACTGTGCTTTATTATTAAGAAGTTAGATTTCAAGTAGTTATTATTTATAGAGCACTGTAAATGTGCCTTGTCCTCATGAGACAAAGCCAATGCATCAAAAAAGAAATTTAACTTTCCACTTTTAAACTAAGGCAGTGAGTCCTTATGAAGAAATCCTAGAGGATTCAATGTGGAACAAATAGCTAAAGTGTTGTAGAAATATTTTTACAGTATTCATCATAGAAACCTAAGTTAAACAAGAACCTTTTCATGGATTTTCTGGATCCATCCTATGGAACTGTCTTTCACAGATTTTTTTCTTCAAAGGGCTCTGAGGCTTGGGACTTACCAATTTCTTTCAAATGATGTAGAATTTGCCCAGGGAAGGCTGGGATTTAGACTGGTGCTATCTTGCATAGAGTGTGCAAAACATATAGCAACAGAGAAATGAACTAGGAAATGGATTTGTCATTGTCAGCAAGAATCTATGCATGATATTTGAGAGGTCTGAAATCTGATCATCAGTATGGCTGAAAAGACTGAGGCTGACATCATATAGGGGAATGAGCTGTCCTCTAAGCAGGCACTGACTAAAGGATTTGTTTTGCACCCACTTAACAAAGTTCTTATGGATGTGATTGAGTTAAACTGGTCCAGTAGGGTATTAGAAATAATGCAGATATTAAATGCAGGGCAGAAACATAGTCCCTCCATGTTCCTCTCAGTTGTGGAAAAAAATTTCCATACCTTGCTGTGAAATGAGCCAATCAAAAAAAAAAACAAAACAAAACAAAACCAAAACCCTGTAAATAAGAAATGCAGAGATTTTGAGCCAGGAAGCTGCCTTCAAAGCCAGTCTTTTTCTACCAGAGGTACATTTCTCTGAACACACTGGTGCCTTGTACAGTTGCTGGAAAGGAAGGTGTAAATAAATACACATGGAAAGAAATTACCAGCTCAGGTCTATCTCACCACCTTCTCCTTCCTCATGCATAACTCACTCAGCAAAGGGTGATGTGAGTTGCAGACCCTGCTTGGAGTGCCCTGCATGGCACAAGTGGAAAACCAAAATCCCCTCTTCTCCATGGTCAGATTGAGGAGTGTCCTGTGGGCACTGCAGAAAGTTGATAGAAATGGAAGCTCCTGCCATGAGCTATCCCTGCAGGCCCAAGCCTGGGACACAAGGTGCTGCTTCTGCTTCTCCTGACATTAGCAGGAATATGAGGAACTCAGTACCTTTAAGAAATGCTGGGCATCTTGCAGATTCAGTCCCTGGGGTTTTTTGCAGTAAGCCTGTACCTGGTTTTTTTTGTTTCCTTCCAAATGTAGACAATGTACATTTTTGTATTAGACTTTTTTCCCCTAATAGGAGAGAACAACTTGATTCTGGGTCCCTGTGCAGGCATGCAAGGCTGCCAGTAGCTCTCAGAGTGCTTAGTTAATGGAAGTGAGGTTGGTAACAGATGGATAGGTTTGTAATGAAAGACTTTAGAAATTAAGAATTAGTATAATTTACTAGATAATTCTATATAGAACTGTTTATCTTCTACTTTTCACTTTCCAGTTTTAAAGCAATGTTTTGGTTTTGCACAAAGCCCTGCAACCTCTGGCATGTGAGTGCAGTGCAAGGATTAGTGTATGCTATATGTGGTGTCTGAAGTGATTGTAACTTGCTGGCCTGAATGTAAAAGCTGGTCCACAGAAGCTGAAGAGATATTTTCATAGAATCATAGAATTGGCTGGGTTGGAAGGGACCTCAGAGATCATCAAGTCCAACCCTTGATCCACTCCCGCTGCAGTTCCCAGCCCATGGCACTGAGTGCCACATCCAGTCTCTTTTTAAATATCTCCAGGGACGGAGGGTCCACCACTTCCCTGGGCAGCCCATTCCAATGCTTGATCACCCTCTCTGTAAAGAAATTCTTTCTAATGTCCAACCTAAACCTCCCCTGGCACAACTTAAGACCGTGCCCTCTTATCTTGTTGAAAGTCGTCTGGGAAAAGAGACCAACCCCCCCCTGGCTCCATCCTCCTTTCAGGGAGTTGTAGAGAGTGATGAGGTCTCCCCTGAGCCTCCTCTTCGTCCAGGCTGAACAGCCCCAGCTCCCTCAGCCTCTCCTCATAGGATCTGTGCTCGAGTCCCTTCACCAGCCCAGTTGCCTCCTTTGGACCTGCTCCAGGACCTCGATATCCTTCCTGAACTGAGGGGCCCAGAACTGGACACAGGACTCGAGGTGTGGCCTCACCAGGGCTGAGTACAGGGGCAGAATCCCTTCCTTGGACCTGCTGGCCACGCTGTTCCTGATACAGGCCAGGATGCCATTGGCCTTCTTGGCCACCTGGGCACACTGCTGGCTCGTGTTCAGCTTCCTGTCAATATTTTACATCAGCATGTGCAAATTCATGTAACTGTTGATAACAGGACTTGCTAGTGACATGCAGGTACTTTGGATGCCAGCACTGGGATGTGCAGGTAATTAAATAAATGTATCTAAGAAAGCTTCTCTCAGCAGTGCATGCTGAATAACTGATTTGATGGCAGATGACAAGCTAGAATTTCTAGAGCCCTGTTGATCTGCAGTCTGAACTGGGAGCAAACCGTGATGCTCATAATTTATTAGAAGATACATTAACTCTTGCTTTGTCTGAATGTAATATATTAATATTCAGATGTGCACTAAACTTAACCATTGTGACCCATTTCTGTTCATTTCTAGTTAGGCAGCGTTGCACCAGGTACATGTGGTTGTACCTAGGACATAGGCTGTACATTCTTTTTCTGTGATTGCTATTCATGTGACTTCATAAAGATGTAGAAGTAAAACACAAACTTTTTTTTTTTTTAATTGAGAGAATCTGCCTGCACAGAATTCAGGAACAAAAATAGAGTGAAGAACCAAATATCCATGCAAACAAGCTGAAGAAAGGCACATTTAATTACATTTTCAGTTTAGGGACAGATTTGCTAGTACTTTGGTGCCTGTCTGCACAGGTGGCTGGGTGGTCCTGCTCATGGTTTGGGTTGCTCCTGTCCTACCAAGCAGCTGCAGCCCCGAGCTCATTGTCTCATTCATATGGCACAGGAATCTGGTGTTCCCCCTTTCTGCTCGTGGGCCGTGTGCTTGCAGAGCAGATCTTCAAAGTGGCTGGAAATGGTGTTAGAAACTACATTTCTTCTGGAAATGCAGGAGGGAAGAGATGCTGGAGAGCTTGTAAGGTGGTTGCATGAAGGGTTTGGATGTAAGGAGTGGAACTTCAGACATTTTGGCAGCCTAGAAGTGTGTTTGCTTGGTTGCTTAAGCATATGGCAAGTGGAGAAGCAGTTAGGAGAAAGTACACACTGTCCTGTGTTTATAAAGTCTTGCTCCCAGGTTTGTCACATCTTCATCCAGGCTCTGTTTTCTGTGACCTATGCCATGAAAGTTCCTTTGTTGACACAAAGGTCCAGAGGTGTCTACTGTTCTACTTTTGAGTGAGATATGTAGCAGGAGGTAACAAAATAATCCCGGATGTGTTTTCTGGAATCTTAAATGTCTCAGACAGCTGAGAAACTGAATCATAAATTCAGTATGGTGACCCAAATGAGAGGCCAAAAACTTCTGGTGGATATAGGTTGTGCCTCATCCAAGTGTACAGTGGCAGCTTTTGGCAGTGAAAAGAAATAGTATTCATTTGGTTTTTTGAGGGAGATGAGGAAAAGGAGGTGAGGCATCTAAGTCAGTGAGCAGGAACCTGGCTGTTGAGAAGTGCTACAGCCAGGTCAGTACCAAGCATCCCTCACATGCTGTGGGGTTATGGAGGTGTTCAGTAGGTGTCTGCCTCACTGAGAAGCTTATCAGTACACACCCAGGGACTCCAAAAGAGAGAGAACTTTCTGAAGGTTTCTCTGTCAGTTGTCCAGGATGGGGTTTGATACTGGGGCAAAATGAATCTTAAGGTTTTTACCTAAGGTTTTAATTTTTAACTGGGAAGCCCGAGATGACAGACATGACAGGAGTGGGATAATTTATCTGGAAAGACAGCTGATCAGTTAAGTAAAGAAACCAATGCTGGAAAGCTTTGGGTACAACCCAAAGGCCCTGACCACAGATGTTTGCAGGCTTCTGGGAGCCCAGCAGAAGGATTTGTGTGGGCTGTAGGTCAGCTGACTGGTGCGTACTCATACCTTGCAGTACAATTATTTTAACATACGTTAGTTCCTTGGCTTTGCAATTATATTTTTATTATTGAGAAGATGTTCTGCTTTGCAGGGACATGAGTCTTTTCTTTGAGTCACTAGAGGTCATTGGAGTTACTCAGCCCTCAAGCTAGATCCTCCCTGTCCCACCAAAGACATGTGTGGGACTTGTAAAACATGCTCTGAATTGCCATATTGCTTAATTATCCTCTTAGTTCTAATGAAGTGCACCCTGACTAATGGTGCAGTCACAAACAACATGTTCCTGTAATCTGGGCCATCAGCAAGAACTTCTGTTATCACTAGACTCATCAAGGTAGTGCTCCAGCAAGCTGAAGGACAGTGTTGTCTAATAAAGGAAAACATTTAGAACATAGCTGGAGGGGAGCAGTGCTCTGACATTATGTTTACAGATGCCTCAAAGCTCTGGGGTGCAGGTGCCTGGCAGGAAGAGCTAGGTGGCCTCTAGGACAGCAAATTCTTCTCTTGAATTGCTGCAGTCCCAGAAGACTCAGGGTATTTGCAGAGAAGAACCATTGACCGCTGAAGTAACCAACAATTTTTTTTTTCCCAATTTGTCTTGTCAAGCACTGTTAAGGTAAACTGGGCGGTGTAATGGAAAGTGCTCTGTCTCTTTTTGAAATGGGAAGAAGAGCCACCTAGCAAACTCTCCCATTCTGGATTGTTTTTCATATATTTTTCGCATCAAGGTTGTCAAAAATGGATCTAAGGTTCAAGGATGCTGTGATGAGATGAGTATGGGCCAGATATGGGACTGGGGATCAAAAATGCTGTTGTGCAGTTGTTTTGCAGATGTCAAGGGCTCCTGGGAGTCACCAGTCAAAATTCCTTTCTCTCCTATGATCCCTTATTGACATGAGCTTTCTCATCCAGTGATATATCCTCTCTCAGGATATGGCTAAATGATCCTTTCCAGCAAGGACTTATCCCAGCTGTCACAAAAACACTTCTGAAGCACAAGCTTTTGGCCTCTGGCCTGAATTGGACTGCAGTACATGGGAGGTACTTCCCAAGTAACTCCCAGGGAAAGATCTGTTCTCTTCCCATCTCCCACCAGATCTTTCCCTGTGCTTGTAAAGTCTATTTCAAGCCAAATTGAACTGAATGCTCAGCTAATAGAGAAGATACCATTTTTTTTCTGAGTGAAGTAGAAGTATTCCTTCCTCCAATGCTGTGTATAAACCCATTTCTTTTGGGGTGACATTTCTTGTGGTTCTTAGGGGGTGTCTTCATGGACCTGAGCAGGGGGCAGGACAATTGATCTCCTCATCTTTCTGCTCTCCCATCTTTCTCCTGCAAAAAAACAGGATTTATCATGTGTCAAGGGGACAATTTCAATGGAAGGCCAGAGGTACAAAAATACATTTGCTACAGTGAGAAGGTTCAAGAAGAGTTCAGATCCAGACTGAACTTTAAAGCCATTTCCTGCATTGGAAATGGACTGGAGAAAAAAAAGAAATCCTGGCTCTTTTAGGGGAGCTTTGGATCTGTTTCTGAACTTTGCAAGCCTGGCCTTTCCCTAGGTAACAGAGCTATTTTTCTTGTGCTCAGAATGATGTATTATGTATAGTATGGATGTTTACATGTATTTTCACCTCCAGCTAACAATACCTGCTTGAATTTGTTAGAACTATTTCCAAAAAGTGCTGAAGGGAGGAGAACTGTGGAGGGCACTGAATGGTTGGATGTGTTGCTGAATATTTTAAATTTAAAAGTTCTCTCTAGTGCAGATTTGCTGGTATTGACTTTCTTTGCAAAGGAAAGGGCCTCTTTCCTCTGAAAAAGTCAGAGCTGACCAGGAACCCCCATGCTCTCAGCCCCCAGTCAGTAGTGCCCTCAGTCCTCATGCATTTTACTCTACCTCAGGACCTAACCCCACTTGTCTGGCATCACAAGTCACCATCCAACCTTTCTCCCTGCTTCCCATCTCTCTGGGTTTCACCTGTCAGCTCCCAGTTGTTTTGTCCAGCTCACTTCTCTGCAGGATTACTTAGAAGGTGATAAGCTTTTGGGCAATTTTAAGGAGACCAACAGCTTTGTGCAGCACAAGTGGAGTTTGCTGCAGGGAAGGTTTTCCCTTTGGTGATGAAAGCTGGTGGGTTTATATCCAACACTGTCCTCTTTGAAAAGAAGGTGATGGCACAGTGTGTGGGGCTTGTATCTGGGACCTTCCAGTTGAATGCTGATAAGAAGTTGTATTTGCATGTAAATTACAATCTGCCCTCTAATAACATTCCAGTTACTTTTGCCTCTGGACTTCTTCATCTATTTACCATTTGTGTGCTGTGAACACAGTGGGAGCAGATACCTGTTTACCATCACAATGCTGCTTTTAAATTGGGCTGTGTAAATTGGCTGGAGATACTTGCTCTTGCTTTGGGAGGCTCCAGGCATGGTGGTTGGTGGCATTGTCGTGTGACTTGTGCATTTTGGTTTCTCAGGCAACAGCATGGGGTTCAGATGAAGACACCAGGAGGTCCTGTCAAAGTAAAGGCAAAACAGAGGTAAGTTTTGCTTTGGTACAATGATGCTATGGATAAATTTATTTGCATCACATGAAATCCACACAGGGAGCATCTGACTCCAGCTTGGGCTTGTAAATTTGCAACAGTTTATCTACCACCAC
This sequence comes from Heliangelus exortis, assembly GCF_036169615.1. Taxonomy (NCBI): domain Eukaryota; kingdom Metazoa; phylum Chordata; class Aves; order Apodiformes; family Trochilidae; genus Heliangelus; species Heliangelus exortis. Next base: position 11,371,976 of record NC_092427.1, read on the forward strand.
AAGTGTATAAGCAGGACAGAGCAAGCCATTTCCAACACCCTCTGTCAAAGTTATTAGACTTGCTCTGCTTGAAATGTAAAGGTGATTTCAGTGCTGGAGAGGACAGTTTGTGACACATGAAGGAGCAGAGAGTAGTGGCAAGCCAGGGGTAACATCTTGCAGAAGGGTCTCAGGATGGGCAGGTTGGCTTGGTCTTGGTGCTTAGCAATGGGTCACTGGCATTCAGCCACATGAGCTTCAGTGCCTGTCCACAGTTAAAATTCATTTTTGTAAAATTCTCTTGAACATGGGAATTGAATTTGCTAGCACACAGTGGTCTGTTCAGGTAGAATACCTGGAGTTTGGAGTTTGCAGACAATTCTGGTCCCAACACAGGTCCTTTCTGCCCCACTTCTGAGAAGCTAAATCAAAGCCGTATATCTAAAAGTAGGAAATATTTTGATTTTTGCATATATGGTATTGGTACTGTACAAAAATCTTCAGGCCTCAACTGAATGTCCTCCTGTCCTTAATACTACACTGCAAAAGAGTTCTCAGTCTAAGCCAAAGGAGTTGGAGAAAGGATAAGGGAGGATAAGTGTAATCTTTGCTTAGACACGGACAGTCAAGCAGAGTGTGATTGCCTGGCTGGCCCTAAATGCTGGAATTCTGCCAAGTTCCAGTTCAGTGCTTTATACACAGGATTATATGATCTTCCATTGGCCATGTTCATTTTATATAATAAACTTTATGTGATTACTGTATTAACTTGTATATACACAAAAAAGTAAGCTTGAATTTTGCTGAATAGGAATCAGTTTGCTTCATGTAGTGCTGCAGAACAGGAGTGTGGCTGTCCTGGAACATCTGCTGAGAGCTTCATGAGGACTTAACATTGTGCAGGGAACCACCATGGAGGCAAAAGGGACAGAGTTAGGTGAGCACCACATGTAGCCAGACACTAGAAGGAGTATTCACCAACAGAACCTGAACAAAATCAAAAACCCTCCAAAACCCAAAATGTGAAGAATGTTTGAATTTACAGTCTTTGTGCTTTAAAATGTGTAAAGAAAGGATTATTCTCTTCCCTTACACTAGATTTCTGAGATTTAAATTGTATCCCTTTGTTAATGAAGAATTTATAACCTAGAATTAATTTGTCAACCTCTTCATAAACTCATGCATTTGACTGAAAAAATGCTAGTATTATTTCAATTATCTTTTTTACTGTCATGCCAAAAGAAATCGATGGCCTGAGTATCTTCAGATGCTGCTGCCTCCTCACACTGCAAAGTGTTTGCCAAAAATTTCATGAGGGTAATGTTCTGAACAGCTGAGTTTATACTGCTTGTGATCCAGAGCTTGAAACTGTTTGCTGGGCTCAGTGTCCATGGGTGTGAAGTTCTGAGGAGCAGTAATTAAGTAGATTGATGGATGCTTCTTGTCATACAATTAATGGCAAACAGAGGTTTTGACTAAGAGTCTGTCTGGCAAGAAGATGTGAAGCTACAAAGGCAGAAGGATTCTGCAATAGCTAAGTAAGCTCAGATCTCCCAAGTCTTTATCTGCTCTAACCTTTATGTCCATGGCTTGGTCCCTCCTGGGAGGAGTCTGCACATTCATTGTTACACTGCAGAGAAGTGACTTAGCACTAGCTCCAAAAATACTGGGTTTACTCTAGCCAGATGATGAAGTGCAAGTCCAGCTGTGACCCAGCATCTCTGACCTTGATTTTGTAAATACAGTGAGGGCAGTACTAATGTGAATATTTCTGATTCTGCTGGGCAACAGTGGTACAATTCCTTGACAATTTAGTAATGCATGTATTTTAGGGGGAGGTTTTAAAAGCCACCCAGTCTATTAAATGCATTTCCCCTCTTCATTCTTATGCCTCTTGAGTATCTAATTCAGATTCTTCCTGCTGCTTGGAAAATATCTGCTAAAATTCTTTGAGCTTTACCATAAGGAAAATAAAACCAGCAAGAACAAAAGCCACAAAATGGTATCACAGAAGTACAATTATTATGGTGTGATGGCTAATCCACATTTGAGTACCTGTTGGCCAGAGAAAAGGGTGATTAGAAATCTGATTATCAGATTTGAGTTTAGAAGGTACTGTTAGGTCATTTCTTCTGACACCCTATGAAGCTCTGGCCACAAATTTCTTCTGCTTACTCCTAAAGTGAGCTCAGTAACTTCTGTTTGGCTGCTGCACCTTTTTGAGGAAGGCAAAAAGTTTTTAACTGAAGGGCTGAAGCAGCTGGGCTGCCTGTGTGCCTTGCTGGCTTGTTCTAATAGCAGATCTCCTTCTCTGTTAACAACACACACTTTATTTCCTCTTTAGGTCTGGCTTCAGTTTGGAGTGTCCAGGTCTCATATTGCCCTTCTCTGCTAGATTAAAGAGCCTTTTAGTTACCAATACTCTTTTTTTTTTTTTTTTTTACAAAAGCACTTATATGCTCTTGTCAAATCGGTACTTAGGCTTTTTGATAAAGTAAAAATCTGATTTCTCCAAGCCTCTTTCTCTAAGTAATTTTTCTACTGCCCTTGAATATTTTTTGTGTCTGTTTTCTACACACTCCAATTTTTCACCTGTATTCCTCTTGTCAATCTTCTAATGCCTAAGTGTGATTAGAACAGTCTTCCACCTCTTACTCACCATCCTCTATTCAGACATCTGGCAGTTTCATAAGCTCTTCTGTCATAGGAGTTCATGCAGAATTGCCTTGCTACTGTGAGCACTAAATCCTTTTCACAGTTGTTAATCTTGGGATGTAATCTCCCACTCTATACATAGAGCCATTTTGTTCCTTGCTCCTTAATGTTCCTTAAAAAAATGTATTTTGTTTGTTGGGTCCAGCTCATATATCATGCTGTATACATAGTGAATCTTTGGCCTCACTAGTAACTACTATTTTTGTAATATTTGGCTTATCCACAAATGTTCATTAAGAAAAATGGTGATACTCGGCTAGTACCACCCCATCTGCGACCCTGGAAAAGTGGCAAATTTATGAATTATTTCATTTGGAGGATTTCTTTTCAGTCCAGTAATTTATTAGCTTTTAATCCATTAATGTGTATGTTCTTGAACTCAATTTTAGAATTAACTCTCTACAACATGTTGTGTGGTTATTAAAGAAAACACCTCAGAAAAGTCTCTCTCTTACTAATCAGTCAAAACTTGTAGTTTTCTGAAAGAGTTGTGTATGTTTTATTTGTCATGTCTCTGGAGATCCATGGGGGCTTCCACTGGTAATCATTCTTATTTTTGCAGTATTTATAAAATTCTGATTGAGAGACAATGCAGAGAACAAAGTCAGTGTTACGCTGCCTTTATTTCTGTCTTCCAAATTATATCATCCAGAGGCTGTATTTAAAATGACTGATGAATAGACCAGAAGGCAAAGAGATGTATTTCATTTCATTAGGAGTTGCTCAGCTTTTAGTTTGCAATTGGTTTGTCACTGCATACTGGTCCACATACACCACTTCTAAAGAATTTTTCCTGGCATGGAAACTTGTGGCTTTCTAAACAAGAGCACTTTGGTCTTTCTCTTGTCTAAGCAAAGCATTATTTGTTAACTTCCCAAAAGCAGCACACTGTCATTTCAGAATGTGAAAGGGAGTCGTTTGGGGAAATGGCAGTGATCCAGCTCTTACATGCTTCATGTCCCAAGAGTTTTTGTAGCCAGGAAAAAGGTGATGCACTAATAATATTTCTGGAGGTAAAAAGAACCAGAGAATGACACAAACCTGACAGCCATCCAGCTACTGATGATCCCACCATATCACCAGTTGAATTTCCTTTTCCTATGTATGATGTCCTGATACCTCGGGGGGGTCTTCTGGTTCACACATGGTCAGTCACAAGGAAACACAGGGAAATCCTAGCCCAAGGCCAGAGCCCACCTAAATGGATTTGCAGCAAAAGGAGGGGTTGAATGTTTCAGGTCTTTACGTGGCTCCATGTCAAACAGAGGACGTGCTCTCTGCTTGTCTAATGGAGCTGGGACTCTCCATGCCACCTGATGAATATTAGGCATCCAGGTAGGACAGGCACCATATAAAGCCCCAGGCAAACAGACATATCTGGGAAGTGGTCAGATATTTGTTGTCCTATGTAACTGATTCTGGAGATCTGAAGCTACATTCCTACTATTTCTGCTAAGCTCTTGTTGTAGAATCAGCCCTCAGATTTGATTTTCTAGGCAATTAAAGAAATCTTTGCTGGAAAAAGTCATTAGCAATTATCTTTGCTATCTATTGCACTCAAAGGAGAAGGACAGCTTGGGCAGGTATTGGCTTAAACTGATTAATAGAATTGTTTGTCCAAAGAAATAAATACAGATATCTTAAAGTGTGTTAATAACAGCACTCAAAAACATGTTAGGTCTTGATTGTTTTTTAACAAATTGGGAAGAACTGTAACAGATAAATGTTTGCTGTACTTGAAAATGTCATTGAAGGGTTTACATGGAGTTCTGCTGACTGATCTCTGAACTGCATGTTGTGCTCCAGGGGTTTGTGTTACTTCACTGAGGACAACAGAACATCTGAAACAGATACTTTTGTTGTACAGCATGTAACTGATTTTTATCTATGATAAAAATATATTAGTTTGTGATGAAATAGTATTAGCCTGAAAAAAAGTCAAAAAGGAGAGCTCTGAAAACAGGCCTTGAGTCGTTTATTCAAAGTAAAAGGGCAATTAAAGTAATGCTTATATATGGGTTTGCTTTCAAAGAAAAACAGATCTGTACAATGAGATTAAAGGTTTATAACATTTCAGAACTCCAGTGTTCAGAGATGACAAATGAGACAACTGAAGCAGCTGCAGCTACAGCTACAGCTACAGCTACAGCTACAGCTACAGCTACAGCTACAGCTACAGCTACAGCTACAGCTACAGCTACAGCTACAGCTGGCTCATTCACAGCATCCTGAAAATGTCTTTTTGAATTTTACCTCAACCAGCAGGAGTTCAACCCCTCCATGAGCTGATCTGTCCATATGCATGAAGGCTGTAATAGGACTCCACTCTTGGTTCTCAGGTTTGAAATGTGCTTTCCAAGCAGCCTGACATCTGTATGAGCTAGAAAAAGCCCTGGTCCTGTTTACAGTTGTGGACATTACAGCATACATTTAAATGTGATTGTTGCAAAAATTGCAATGAATGATGACAGGCTTGAACTGTGAGGGTTTGTAGAGATGAAGTGGAGGGTGGGGTTATAGTGAGGTTCAATTTCTCAGTGACTGTGATACCCTGTGCCCTGTAGAGCTGAGCATTAGCAGTCATGTACTCTTCCAGAAAAGAAGAGTCATTAGGCTGGAGAAAAGTGGTACCTGCTCAGTTTAAGGCCTTATCTCAAGAAAGGGACCTGTACCAGGTAATTCAGAGGAAGGAGCAAAAACCCCAAAGTGGGTAACATGCAATTTGTAGGAAAATCAGAGATATGCTTAATGCTCTAGTGATGAGCCACAGCTTTTTATCAGCTCTGCTATGTATTTAATAATAATCCCAACTAATATAAGTGGGTTGTTCTCATTAAACAGTCTTTAGAATAGACAGTCTTTCCAATAGACAGTCTTTCCCCTTTATTTAAATCCTTAATCTCTTGATCCCAATAATATCTTCTGGTGATGAGAGTTGCAGACTGATCATACACAGATTTAAGTGTCTGCTCTATAATGTGAGAGCAGGATCCAAATATTGTCTTGTCTGGACAGAGTTTGGTTCAAGCTTGCCAGATTTTCTGGCTATGTTAAAGCCTGTCTGAATTTTGCTTCCTGCTTGCCTAGAGTTTTCCAGCCACATGGAAGAAACTACATTAAATAGCTCCTCTTTTCTGTAGGGGTTTCTGAGATCATTTTATTAATCAGTTGCCTCAGCTACAAATTGTTGCAGAGAGCAGCACGTTAAATGACTTTTCAGAGCAAATCCAGTCGGGTTTAAAGAAGGAAGAGAGGAGGCTGTTCCTTGCTAGTTAATTTGAAAATAGGGTAGAAAGAGGAACTAATGTAAATCTCACCAACAGTGTCTTGAGAAAAATCGTGCAAGTTGAAGCATTTAAGTGGTTTGGTTTCTTCTTTGCTTTTGTTGGAGGTTTTCATAGACTGACATGGCTGATAGTGGATACTGCAATGAGAAGTGCCAGACAGGCACAGAATTCCTCTTTGGGCCTGGCCCTCTAGAGGTGTGGGATCTGATAGATTTTTGTTGGTGTCCTTCAGGATATCCTCTGACTCTGTGTGCCACCATGGCAAATCCTTTAGCACCTGTGTGTTTTGATTCAGCCAGCTGAGAGAACAGAGCAAATAATGCATATCTGTTCCAGAACGTGTCTTTAAGCTGTATAAATTGCTTTGAGACCAATGGATGGAATGTATGTACTATTATTGCTCTTCCTCCAGGATCATGGAGCTGTTACCACCATCAAACACCTACTCAGCAAATTCATAACAGCCAATGAAATCAGTGGGCTTGGTGCATCTAGAAGCAGCTGCTTGCTTTCCTGAGAAGCATCAGTTGTCAAATGTTTCCAATCTATCTTTTTTTGCTCTTTGCTAGAGCAGAGGGGTTTGGGCTGGAAGTCACAGATTAAATATTCTGGTGCAGGTTCAGACAGCAGCAGGTATGTTTGCTCAGTATGGTTTCTCCTCTGTTTCAATTAATAACTTCTGCTTTGGACTGAATGGGGACAAAGAAAACCATGCTTAATTAAGCTAAAATAACAGAATATTTTATCAGCTTCCAACATCCTTACCAACCCGGGCTACTGTGCCTTGGAGTAAAGTGTGCCACAGATACATCACTGCCAGTAGACTCCAGAAGGCCATCCAGCACATGACTTCACAGAGAAATTATTTTTTTGTGTGTTCTGTTCTCAGCTGGGAAGATTTTTGTAGAAAAACAAGTGTGTTAATCTGTAAGATAGCTCTGTGCAAAAAAGGGAATTCTGCAAATTAGAATTTTAAATTTCTCCCGGTCAGAGTTTTCATTAGGAATATATTGAAGTATCTAGGCAGGAAAGGGTCCAGCAACATAGGTGCTATAGGCTGATGTGGGTCAGAAACTATGCTTGGACTCTGCATAAAGCAGAGAAAGGTGGAAGTGAAACAGTTGGGCACTTGCTTATTATGTGGAAATTGGGTAAAGAGTTTCATTCTGGGTTAGTAGCCAAATCAGCCATATTCTGAAAACAAAACTCTGTTGGGAGAGAAGCCCAGACTTTTTACTTTTTTTTTTTTTTTTTTTTTTTTTTTTTTTTAATATCATCCCCTCAAGAATTTCTAGTCCTTTCCAGTTGAATTTATAGTGGTCCTAATATTACGTGGTCTTGAATAACTGTGCTCTCCAAGAAGAGGAATTATTTAACCTGCCCATGAAAAGCAGACATGTCCAGGGCAGGTAATAGCTAACAGGGTTCACAGCACCATGTAACAATGATGGAGAGGGCAGGGAGGCTGACAAGCCCTTCATTTTCTCAAAAGAGGTGGTGAGATCTCGATTCTCAACACACAACAGGTGGGACAGTGCTCCTTAATGTCCTGTTTGACAGACTGATCACAGTCACCATGACTGATCTGCTGCTGAAATAAGAAGTGCTGCATCGACCCAGCTATGAATTCAAGCCTTCATTTTCAGGTCCAGGCGTTATGTATCTGATCCCTGATACCCCTGCTGAGAGTCAAGACCGGCAGCACACGGGCTCTGTGGCACTCTGTAACCTCTGCTCAGGCTGAGGAAGTGCTCCTGGGCTGGCTCTGGAATTCTGTCCCTTTGATCTTCTCCATTCAAAATCAAGCCCTGTGTGTCATGCCCATGCAGTCACTTGTCTGTAGTTAACAGGAGTGGGTTTGGTGTTCACTAAATATCATCCTTCAACGAGCTGATTTCCATACAGCAAATGAAAGGAGATAACGTGTAAGCCAGCTAAGCAGCCTCTGCCTTTCCAGATGACAGGGGGTGTTTTTACACTGCTGAATCTTGCAAATGAAGTCTTCAGGGAAATGATCAACAGTGTGGAGCACTGTGAGACAGGGAAGCTCACAGAGCAATTGCTGCTTACAGCAGGAGAAGGGGTGTCTGCAGCTGTAGGCTCAGCTTAGTGGCAAATTATGATCTATTGGAGGGAAGAAAGCAAAGCAGCCAGGATAACCCAGCCAAAGTTGTTATTTTTAAACAAGATTCTTTTTCAGTTTACAGGAGAATATAATAGGTTTTCTTCACTTGCAGCCCCATGGGTGCCAGTCATTAGCTGTTGCTCATGTCCTTTCCTCTGAGGTGGCTTCAGAGCCCAGGGCAGGCATCCTGGTGCCAGGCTCCCAGTATGTGTCTCATCAGGGCTGTTTGGATGAACCTTGGGACAGGCATCTCTTGAGCCTCTTGGGCTGTCTGTGGGAGCTGCACACGAGTCTTGCACCTCTTGTTCTCTGTGTGTCATGTTACAAAGTCCCTGCTCCATGTGGCCTCTTCCTCCCACACAGCTTAACTTGCCAAAGATGCTCAGGTAGCCTGATCTGCAGTCCACAGGTTTCTGGGCATGCGGCTGTGGGCAAAAAGAGACTGGCTCTCTCCAGCAACAGAATGCAGAGATTTTCTGGATTAAAAAAACAAACAAACAAAAAAACAAGTGCAGCCTTTTGCTGCCACCCCTACCCCAGTGTGGGATGTCTGGAACTCCACACCTTTGGGCACTGGCATATGGAGGGAGTTACCTGTTTGTACCAGAAAATGGTGATGCAGTTGAGAAGAGATTTGCTGTTTCTCACTGGCATGGCCTAGAAGAGGAACTCCTTCTATGGAAAATCCTGAGCACACAGTCCTTGTGGGAGGCAGGAAATAACAATCTGTTCAAGCATGAGATTCTCCTGACCAGCCTGGCCTATTAAAGAGAAGCTCCTGCTGTTTTCCTGCTGGCACTGATGTGAATTATAGTGCAGACAGACCCGCTGTCCTTCACTGGAGTCTGTGTCTGGGTAGTTTTTTCCAAGCTGCAGCATTACTGGGTGTAGTAAGTCAGAAGTATCCTCATGAAAAGAAGAAGGATTCGTCCTCCAGTCTAGGCAGACCACAAAAAGAGGCACTTGTGTAGCTAGCAGGGAGTCAAACTGATGAATAACATCCTATCCAGGGACTGCGATTAGAGAAATTACAAACAAATTGGGCTTTTTCACTTAGGTCACTTGCTCCCTATAGCTGTGTACTGCTTGATGCAACAAACCTCAGTGTGAGTTAGAGCCAAAGGTGCATTCAAGCTGCAATACAGGTATTTTTTTTTAATGTAGTAAATAACCTTACAATCTCCTTTTAAAAGTTTACTTGTTTCTGTCTTGTATCCCTATAGGAAGAGTGCCAGAACTATGTCCGTGTGCTCATTGTTTATGGCAAGAAGGTTTTCACCTGTGGTACCAATGCCTTTTCACCAGTGTGTTCCAGTCGACAGGTCTGTTTTGCCTCTTTTGCAGTGATGGGAAGGGCTGGATATGTGATTTGGGGAAGGCCAGTCATTTGGCAGTGGAGAATGTAGTTTATCTGACATAGTTTGGGGTTTGTTCTTTGGGCTGCTTTGGGATAGTGAGGTGGGAACCAGAAAACTTGTGTAATGGGTCATCTGGATCTGGGCAAAGTGCTGCTCACACAAACCTTGAGGAGGCTGCTGAAAACAGGGAATATAGACAGGCTTAGCTGTGAGCACCTCCTGAGCTGCATACTTAAAGGTTTCCCTAAAACACCCTTTGGATTCAAGGGAGGCAGAAGCAAGTCCAGAGCAATGTTTATTTTTGTATTTTTTAATGCCGGTGCACGTTCAGGAGGTGTCTGTGGAAGATTAGAAACCTGATTACACCAAATGGGTTGGGGCCTGCAGCCTTTATAGACAGGGAAATTACCCTTCGTTCAAAGCAGAAGGATCAGTGAGGCTCAGCCACAGCTTCTTGTGTTGGCAAATGATGGATGTAAAGATGAATTTGCAGTTGTCCCTGGCATTACTTTCTTATAGCTGCCTGGTTTTTTTTTAAATCAAGGTTTTGCCTGGAGGTAGTCACGGTCAAACTGAATTCTCTATACCAGTAAGAAAGCCAGATGCTCTTTAAATTCTCTCCTCTCTCCATTTAAACACAGGTAGGAAATCTTAGCAAAATCATTGACAGAATTAATGGAGTGGCTCGGTGCCCGTACGACCCCCGGCACAACTCGACAGCTGTGATTACATCACGAGGAGAACTCTATGCTGCAACTGTAATTGATTTCTCTGGACGGGATCCTGCTATTTACCGCAGCCTTGGAAATGTTCCCCCACTTAGGACTGCACAATACAACTCCAAATGGCTCAATGGTAAAGTCAGATCTGAGCAAGAGGTGTATTAAAGTCAACTTGGCAGGCTTGTAAATCTTTTCCTCTCTTTTCATATTGGGATCCAGAGTTACAGTGGGGAAGGGCTTCCGGTGCAATAAGTGCAGCTTAGAAGATGTTTAAAAATAGCTTGGAAATATTTCAGAGAAGGTTGATTTAGAATATAGGAATTGGGTCTCACAGACTGCTTAACATATATATATGTCTCTGTCTTGTAAGATGACCAAATTCATCCTTTTATCAAGAAAACTGCTCAGACATTTGAAGATCAAAACAAACTTAAAGCATCATATTGTTGACCCAGTTCTGCACACTCTCCTTCCACTGACTCAGCTGAAGATGGTTGCTTTCAGTTCAAGTTCAGTCCAGAAATGAGAAATTTCATAGTGAGTTATGTTCCATGTAAACCCATGCTGTTGTGGATTTACAGCTATTACAAGCAGCTGTTGCCCCAATGTGATAATACCCTGCATCAAGCATGCTATAGAATTTCATTCCATAATTCCTGCACTGAGCCCACACTTTCTGACTTGGGCAAAACACATCTTGTCTGTGGCAACTGTAGAGATATAGACCCCAACATTCTCCCTCTCTCCTTTGATCCAGGTAAGTTGACAAGATATTCCTAATCTTTCCATCAAATCTCTCAGAATCTTTCCATTGGATTTCAGACCATTCCATCAGGACTGGAGCAATGGGACTATGCAGGCTCTGGAGCTTAATGTGTTTTCTTGAGGCATATTCAAGTCAGTATGGTGACCTGGAGTTTTAGGAAAAAGATATCATCAGTCAAGACTGAATGAGAACCAAGAAGCAGCATAACCCCTATGGGCTCATGTGCCTCTTGTCTGCACATGAATGAAGGATTCAGGAGGAAATCACACTGGAAGAGGGGAGTTTAAGGAAAGACAAACAGAAACTGAGTCTCTAGGCTGTGACTGGAAAAACTGTGACTTGGATTTTACACAGCAATTGTGACGTTGAAGTACTTTCATCCTGTTCTGGCCACTTTTCAACAAGAAACATGAAACTTGAAGATGATTTAGAGAAGAGCCATGGAGTGATTTGAAGCTTGGAAAGCCTGCCTCACAGTGAGAGACTTAAGCTCAATTTATTTATCTTTCTGAAAAGGAGATAAAAGGTGTTTTGTTCATGATATGGAAGTACTTACATCAAGAGAAGATTTCTGGCAGGATAAAGTTCTTTAATCTAACAGACAAGCCATGACAAGAGCCCATGACTGGAAGCTGAAACCAGATAATGTCAAATGGAAAAATAAGTAAAGGTTGCAGCTGGGGCAGCCTTCAGTCATTTGAAAGAGTCACTGAGGAAAGTAAGGGATGTCAAGCCACATGACACTGTCCAGCAAGATCAGATCTCCTTTGAAAGATGTGGTCTAATTCACCTGTTACAGGATCCAGTGGTGGAATTACAGAGTGAAATTCTGTGGCTTGTGTTAGACAGGTCAGCAGAATGGTGATCACAACAATCCCTTTAAGGTTCACTGTATGAAGGAGAAAGTCTGATGGGAGATGTTTGGCAGTGCCCTCTCCTCTGTACCATTGTCTGCCTCCCAAACCTGCCTTGCAGCAGCAGCAGCAGCCTGCTTTCCTCTCCCTCTGCCATGGCTCTGTTTTCCTTTCACTCCTGGGCTGCAACGTTAAAGGAATTCTGGAGTTTCCATTTTCCTTCTTCCTTGAGCATTACTCAGAAATGAACATTTTAAAAGCACCTTATAAAACCAACAAGGTTTTTTTAAAACAAAAAAATATTCATTGGTCATTTTTTTTCCCTTTGCCAAAGAAACTGTTGGGATAAAAGACCTTACACTTTAAAGCTTTGTTAAATACCCAATTAAAATATTTACTACAAAACTGTTTCTAGGTTCTTTTAATTTCCTGTGAAAATAATAATAATTTTAGGAAAAAAAGGAATTAAGGAGAACTTGCTTCAGCGTTGTCAGCCTGTGGCATGATTTTTGTTTTACAGACATATGATAATATTTTGTGCCTAGAAACTGGAAAGGCTTTGTGATAAAAGCCAGATGTGATTGCACAGGGAGAGTAGATTGAATGTTTCAGTGCAGCAGTCTGGGGAATCGGGTGGATGCACACAGCATATTTAACACATCATAAGGTACACTTCAGAAGTAATTAGGTGAAGGAACCCAATGGGAAGGCTTTATCTTGTAAAATGAGTATAGGTACAGAGAATAGTCATGCATATGCATATGCATAGTGTTGAGCTCTTCTTTCCCTGTAATTAGGAGCAGCTTTACCAATAAAGTGGGAAAACTCCAAGTGGGGTCTCTCCAAGATCTGAAAAATAGAACTAGATCTGTATCCCCATATGTCATTATTCCCATCTACTGTTTTTATGTCCTCTGCTGATTCCAAACTCCCTGTGGTCCCAGCTTTGACAGCCTGCATGAAGGGACCTGGTGGCACAATGCCTTGAGCAAGCCAGTAAGCACAGCTTGATTTCTGACCTGTGTAAATCTCTTCAAATGTTTGTTTTTCAGAGCCTAATTTTATTGCTGCCTATGACATCGGTTTGTTCACCTATTTCTTCTTCCGTGAGAATGCAGTAGAACATGACTGTGGGAAAACAGTGTATTCTCGTGTGGCAAGAGTTTGCAAAAATGATATTGGAGGGAGATTTTTGCTGGAGGACACATGGACAACTTTTATGAAGGCCAGGCTGAACTGCTCCCGTGCTGGAGAAATCCCTTTCTACTACAATGAATTGCAAAGCACCTTCTACCTTCCTGAGCAAGATCTGATCTATGGTGTCTTCACTACTAATGTGTAAGTTGCACTGATTTTACTGACCTTTTTCTATCCCCAGCAGTCTGAGATTGACAATATCCTGGTTTCTTAGAATGTCTGAGGATTAATTTTTGGAAGATCCTGAGGTTAACATGAAGGAATAGGTAGATCTGGGTTTTCCATCATGGCAACATAGCCATTAGGACAATGTTTTTAATCCAGGGTTCATAGATTCCTGGCACCCATAAAAGCTGTCTATGCTGCTTGAAGGTAACTTAATTTGATACAAGCCTAGGTTGTCACAGACTTCGTTTTGTAGTGGCAAGGCTACTTGTGTAGTTCAGAGAGCTGGCCTAAAATGACCCAATAGAAAAATATTGATTTTCAGCCAGAAAAATATTACTGATTTTGCCTTGACAATCTGACATAATCCTCTGAACACTGGGTGAGCCCATGACAGGGACCTGTACATATGTTTTGGAGAGAAGGACTGGAAGGAGGAGGATGAGGCAGATGGGATCACAACAGCCTAAGCTGAAATTTACATCAATTGCTGTTGAACAATACTTCATAGAAACAAGGTCATACAGACTACACAGCATCTGACAGTCCCAAGGGGGACTGGACCTCCACTAGAGACTGCTTCAGACCCACAAAGCAAAAGCAGTTCCAAGGGGAAGGCATGATTTCTGGAGCTTCATAATCACCTCTTCTTGGCTTGATATTGAAAAAAACTTGTAATTGGAATGATTTAGTGTAGCTCTGGAAGCAGAAAGGAGAAAAGGAGTTAATTAAAAAATATATTAAAAATCTCACAGTGTATATTTTTAAGCCAGGAGAACTCAAATAACTTCTTCTCTGAAGCCCAAGGCTAGGGTGATGAGTTTCAAGCTCTAACTAGTCCACATGGTATTAAGTTTCAATAATACATGTTCTCTGGGGAGGTGTTATCCTGATGTGTAAACTAGGGAGTAAAAATCTTCAGTTAGTTACTCCACATGACAAACACTCCAAGTACCTTGCCTGTTCTGAGTAGCCACCTTCTTTGGGGTTTTTGTGTGCAGTGGAGTACTGCTCAATATGAATAAGGGTCTGGTCCCAGGAATCCCACAGCAAACTTCAGCCCCAATGAAGTACAGACCTTCCTTGATGTGTCACTTGTTAGTGTGACAGTTCTTGAAGTCACACACAAGCTTCAGCCCCATCTTCTTGAGCTAAACACTACTGTGAGTTTCCCTGTAAGAGTCAACAGAACCTGAATTTTATTCCTGTAAATGCCAAGGAGGAAAGTGTTTGTTTACCCTCAATCCATCTTCCATGTTTTGTTTCTTGCTACCATTGCCAACGTCAGCCAAAAGTGAGCCAGTGGAAAGTCAACTAGAAAAAATAAGCCTGATTGAGCACTGTACCTTGACTGTGAGCTTTGGGTAAAATCTATCAAGGGATTGAAAGGAGCATGAGTCATTCTCTAAAAATATTTGAAGGATGTTAGCCAAACTTCCTGAACATCAGAAGGAAAACTGGCTACTTCTTTCAGCATTTGAGATGGCACTTTTTTATCCCTTTCTCTCTCTCTCTCTCTCTCTTTTTTTTTTTTTTTTTTTACAGTGGAAGAGAATGTCCATGCAGATAGCAGTAATGTTTTATCTATCCATTTTTTCCATTCATCCAGCCAAGAACAAAAGCTGGAAATGGGAAAATTACTAATAACTGTATTGTATTTATCAGATTTGTATAGTTTTGGGGATATCAGGGGGAGGCATAGGCTACCTGTGGTTGGAAGAGTTCTTGTCTGCTGTTTCTGTCTCCCAGCTTTAACCTGAGTCATGGTGAGTGTTACCCATCTCCTCTGGGTTACACTTAAGTCAGTCTGCATACCTTACAGGGGTGCATTCTCTCTGGCTCTGAAGACACAGAGGACAATATAATGTGTAATATTTGTGTAACTGAAGAAATGAGTTATTAATAATAGTTGAAGTTAGATCAAGTAGTGTTTTGGGTCTACAACAAGATGTTTGTTTGAGAGTTCAAAGAGAAAATGTTCCAATTTGTCACCCGACTAGAGAAATAATGGTAATTATTCTTTTAACTTCCACTGAGACTTATATCATGCTGCATGAGCTCTGCATACCAAAGAGGGTTGATGTATGCTCCAGTCTCTGTTTCTTTATAATAGGATACCAATGTACCACAAAACTATGACTTTTTTTTGGTTTTGTTGTTTAAAGGTATTTATATTTTGGAAGGCTCATGTTTAATGCAGTTTGGGACATCTTATAATGAAGTGGTGTAAGAGGTTTTGATAACACCCATACCTAGATTTATTGTTTCATGTTATGTTATACCCAGCTGAATCAGTGGGAAAAAAAGCTTTTTGGGGAAGCTGCTGATGAAATATTTGAGAATTTTTAATTATGATGGGAGGTAATGGAGACAATGTTAAAACCTCCTTGAGCTTAGCCCATTCACTAAACCACCTGGTTAATCACAGGAAGCAGGAGATGGGAATAAAGGAGGTTGCACTTCACACCAGGCCAGCATGGGGCCAGCTGCACAAGTTGATGTCACTGGCTTGAGACTGGGGTCAGACTTCATAGAAAGGGATGGGAAACATGCCAGGCCACAGATGGAAAGGAAAATAGGCCACAGATTTAGTGGGAAACCTCTTTTCCTTCTCCTCTCTACCAAAGGGAAACAGCTAAACCAAGAAGTCTTTTTTTAAGATATCCTTAAAAAAAAAAAAAAAAAAAAAAAGGTGTTTTTGTTAGACTAGCGGGTTTTTATTCTTTCTTTTCCTTTTTCATTTTCTTTCTCATTCTCTTTTTTTTCCCATGTGGGCCTCAAGGCTTTTACTTGTCATCCATCATTAGCTTTGTGTTAGGAGCTGCTGCACTGCCTCAGCCATGCTCAGACAAAAGTGGGGAAAGGTTTGCCCAGCAGTGCTTTGACATGTTCAGAGTGAGCTACTCCATCACTCCGGGGATGGAAGGGGCAGGGGCAGGAGTGGACAATAGGAAGGCAGAACAAGTTCTTCCTGGTCTTGTATTGCTTGGAAGAAATATAATGTGAAAAAATCTGCTCTTCTGCTTTCTATCTTTTTGTGTGTGTGAGAGAGTAATTATTGATTTAATTTAAAAAATGTGTTCTTTTCAGAGAATTCAGAAAACTTTAATTAGCAGAAAGATACATACAGTGGGGCTAGGGTTATTTAAGAGGCTCTGGGATAAGACAGTCTCTTGTGCTACCCCTATTTTTAGTTTTATTCTGATGTCTTTTTCTCTAAACATTGTTGTTTTCCTTCAATAAAATAAAATAAAATTTTAAATAAACAAAAAACAAAACAAAAACCCCAAACAAAACCAAAAACAAGCAAAAAACCAAACCCAACAAACAAAAACCAAGCAAACAAAACCACCAAAAACCAACCAACCAAACCACATAGGGGGAAAGGTAGAGCTGGGAGCAGGTTTGAATTTCCAGTTAGCAGTTAGCAAACTCTTTGTGTTGGCTTCACTGAGGCACCATCACCATCTGGGAAACACCTCCCAACCCTCTTGAGGCAAAAGGAGCTGAGCCTGCTCAAAACCTTGCAGAAATGGGTTCTCTGTGACTGAAATGGGACAGCAAAGGCTGATTGATCTCTGTGCAAGTCTGATTGCACAGTGGAGCACCCCTAAAACAAATTCCATTCCAAAGAGTCCCTCTTAGAGTGGCATTTCCCAAGCTGTGCCTCCCCTGGCTGCTACGTGCCTGGTGAACAGTCTGCCTGAGACAGATGCTATTCCCAGCTGGGAACACAAAGAACTGAACTGTGATCATTGAAAACAGAGGCTTCCACGTATTATCAAAACCTTTTTGCATGCTGAGCTGCTGTAACAACCAGCCTGGCTTGCACTGCCTCTCCCTTTCCCTGCATGCCTGTGCATACATGTGTGCACTTTAAATCTACATGTTTACAAATTCTGGGGAATATACTTTATAGCTAAAGATTTTAAGAGCCTGTAGAAACAGAATTTCACCTTGAGAAGCACCAAGACATTAAAAATTAGGTTGTTTGTAATCAATAAAGATGGATGTGTTGTTAAAAAAATAAATAAAGCCAGACACAAATAATCCATGCAAATTAAACTGTATTCACCTTTCTTGTCAGAACTACTTCCGTGGCCATTACATCACAGACATTTTAAAACCAATCTTAAAATTCATTCTCAAAAATGTTGTGCAAACCATCTGCATTTTACATTTTTAAAATTTTAAAATTTTTACTCCCGGTGACATTTATATCACTGTACATCTACCTAGCAATTTACATGTATTTTATTTGAGTAGAGCCTGATGTCTCTTATGATGAAAATGTCAATGTTCTAATGATTAAATTGATTTTTTCTCCCCTTTTCCAGAAACAGCATAGCTGCCTCAGCAGTGTGTGCCTTCAATCTGAGTGCCATTACTCAGGCATTTAATGGTCCTTTCCGTTACCAAGAAAACCCAAGATCAGCCTGGCTGCCAACATTAAACCCCATCCCTAATTTCCAGGTACTGCTGATGCTTTCCAGTTTCCTCCACTTCCTTTTACATTCTGTCACTCTGATGTGATGATTTGTGTGGGTATCATTTTTCCAGGTAGACCCATGGTGCAGTTAAATTGTCCACATTTATGTGGTTTTGTCTGTGGCACTCCTTGGCACATGTTATTGAGACCACGGGATTCATGGCAAAAACTGAATGGTTTTACTGATAATAAGAGTGTTCAGATTTTTGATAATAATAAATAATTTAAATCTCTGTTATGCTCATCACTGATAAGTGAACTCCGAGAATGTGATCCTCAGAAGGGGACATGTCCCCACTGTAAGGCTGACAAAGTCAAGCCAGAAAGGATACAATCTATATTTTTAAACAAGAGAAGTAGTTTACCATTGGGACTGTGTAAGGATGAATATTCCTTCACTTGATAGGGTCCCTAAGGCTATTAGTGTTTCAGTGTAAGAGGGATATCCTTCTGAGGCACAGTAGCTCAGCCAGAAGTTATGGACACATAAAGCAGCAATGGGTAGAAGAGGACACATGAGAATGGTCTTTAAAAATCTTTTTTTTTTTAATGAAAGAGAAATTTTACAGGATTATAAATTAAGGCCAATTTCAAAATTAAGGAATAACTTCAGTTACTTTATGCCTGGATTAAGTCAGGGCAGTGCAGAGTATGTTTGTGACATCCCCAGCAAACCTGAGTCTTCTGAAGCATGAGCCCATTTTTCAGCTCAGTCCCTTCCCACCTGGGGAATTCTAGGGAGGGTGGACTTGTGGACTTGTCTTCCTGTCTTTGCTTCTCTGGGGTGAATCCTTTCAGCCCAATTGTGTCAATCTGTCTCTCCTTCGTTAGTGCAAAGGCACTGAGGCTGTGTGAAAATGCCATCTGCCTTCAAGCTGATGATGTCAGGGACCTTCCAAAAAGGGCTCTGCAGTCGCCTGAAATCACAGCAAGAGCAGATGGGAGGCAGGTCCATGCTGGAGGCAGAGATGTGCTTGGGTTCCTGCTTAGGAACCTGATTTCTCCCCCTGAATTCCCTCATGGTACCTCAGTGAGGGCTTCTGCCTGTACCCTGCACAAGGTGGGAGAGGACTGGACTTTCCATCACTCCCTCAGCACTCAAAGCCAACACTGAAGCTTTGCTGAAGGCCCAGCCACACAAACACAGACTGGCTCTTCTCTTTTTTTTTTTTTTTTTTTTTTTTTTTTAAGTTTAAAGGGAATATTAAGCGTAGCTGAGAATCAAGGATTTTTTTGTCCCTTGCTGGGCTAACCCAGGAGGACAGGAGGAATAGAAAAAGACTTTAGAAAGCATTTCCATGTATTGAAAAGTATGAAATAAAATGTGAAGTACAAAGGTTGCAGCAGCAAGATGAAAGAAAAGGGTCATAGGAAAAGTAAGGAAAGGAAAAAAGGGAAAGGAGGTATGCAGCAGACAAAAGGAAGATTGCAAGAAGAGATTAAGATGTTTTTCAAGTAGAGGAGGAACAAGAGGTCACTGAAGAGGCCTTTAGGAGATGACAAGGGTAATTTAGTGACAGAAGAGGCAGATATTGCAAAAAAGTTAAATTAATTTCTTTCCTCAATGTTCACAATGGAAGATGAGGGAAGTATGCCAGAAGTTTTTTTTTTCTTGTAGAGAGGAAGGAGAAATATTGAAGGATATAGAGGATCAGGGCTGTGCAGATAATCAGGAAATTAGAACAGAACAAAATAAAACCAAACCAGGGGGATGCTGTGTCAGCACAGAGGCTGCCAATAGACCAAAAGGATTATCTATGAGTTGATGAGAACAGAAAACAAAGCCTACAATGACATTCCTGCCACTGGGACTCCTCCTTCAGTGATGGTCTAGAAAAGAAAGTGAGCAGGTGGGAAAGCATCAAAAGCAAGACAGTAGTTAAATCAGAAGAAGCACAGGAGACAGCAGAAGAGAAATATCTAAAAAACCCACACATTAAAACCCACCTGAAGACACATAAAAAGCCCACTGATGCTTCCTTAATCTGGCTACTGGGGAAGAAGTTTAAGATGATATGAAAGTGTCCATGTTCATAAGTGGTGGAAATTAGTATCACCGAGTTCACACAAGCTCTAAAATATTGTAGGGCTAAGTAGACCAACTGTCAAGAACCATTTTTATCGTGTAAAATTGAGCTAAATTCCTGTCAATTCAGTTTAGCACGTTGTAAGACAAGCTCTGCATGGTGCACCTCACAAAGGCAGCCACAATGTAAAGTGTTGCTTTGATCCATATTGAAAGTATGCACATGGAAAATTTCTACACCGTAGCTGGAGTTCCTGATTTGCAGGATACTAATTTCTTTTCCAAGAAGAGAAATGAAGCCCAACCATGAAGAAGATTAAATTTGTTTTTTATTCATGAAATAATTCAGATGTGAGCATTTGTCCATGAATGAATATGTGAGTTGGAAAGATTTCTAGTTGCACCACTGAATCCCATGGTCTTGGGTGGGATAAATAACTACTCATCCAGCTGTCATTTGGAGTAAAAAAGCTTCTGCCCACAATGGATGGCATCTTGGGAAAGGGTGATGATCTAGCCCTAGCTACCAACACTTCATGGAGAGTGTAATCTTGCATTGGCTTTTGAAAATGCTAAATTCTAGAGACTTGTGTGAAAAAGAAACTCGGGCCTTAAAATGCATTATCCACATGGTAGGACTTATGCTGGTGTTTAAAAAACAAAGGATGAGCTTTGTTCTTTCCTTCTGGTTGTGGACAAGGGCATTGAGTCCTATTTCAGTGCCACCCCTTTGTGCTGGAGGATGGATGCACAAGGGCTGATCTGCCATTCACTATGAGCTGTGTTTGTGGACCAGGGAGCTAGTAGCTAACAGTGCCTTGATCAGATGAAGCTGGAGGGGTTTGTTCAGAAGGGAGCACATCAGAGAACAGCAGTCTGTTGAGCTGGATTCTTCTATGCAAAGCCAAGCAGTTTTTGAGTTCTTTTAACCTCAAGGTTTTGTCCATTGTATAGAGTGAGGTGCCAGGGGATTTGAAATGCTTCAAGGATTGCCACAAGAACTTTCTTTCCACTGCTAGCTTTCCATCTTTCTACCTCTAGCTTTAATACTTTCTTTTCCTTCTTGGTTTGTTAATGTCTTTTGCCCATCTGGTGTGCTGGCTCCAGGCCACCATTCTCTCACAAGAGAATGAAACACCACAACATGGGTCAGTGAGCCATCTGGGAGAAGCTTATAAAAAAGAGTGGAGGACCTTAGATGAGGCTCAGGGTGTGATCCCATGACCCTCACAGCCCCACCTCTGCAGGAAAGCAACAGGACATGGGTTTCTGGGAGATTTTCAGGGGTTGGTCTTGGGCTGCTGTAGGGGGGAGAAAATGCAGGTGCTGAAGTTCAGTCTTGTCTGTTTAGTGTGGGACACTGAGTGATGACAGCCCCAACGAGAACCTGACTGAGAGGGTCCTGCAGGACGCGCAGCGCCTGTTCCTGATGAACGATGTCGTGCAGCCGGTGACCGTGGATCCCTACGTGACTCAGGACAGCATTCGGTTTTCCAAACTGGTGGTTGATATTGTCCAGGGGAAGGATACTCTCTACCACGTGATGTATATTGGGACAGGTAAGAGTGTCAGGGCTTAGTAAAGTACTCTTCACTTGCTTGTAGATCAAACAGCCCTAGTAGCCCTATCAAGACATCATTACAGTTGCCATTCAATATCAGTTGTCATTCAGTATCAGTTGGCTCAGTATATTTTGGCTCAAAAGTGAAGACTTGAGGCAGAGTCCTAGGTGAGCAGACCATAAATCCATGTCATGTTTAAAACCAGTAACATTTGCATCCCTTTCCTAAAGACGTGTTTCAGCTAAGCAGGATAATACACGTAACTTGCCTCTCTGCACTATGACATACTTGTCTCTAAGCACTGGTAATACTTACCCTTCAGGCTTGCCCAAGGTTTTAAATCTTTCTTCCTTTGCACTTCTGGGTGCCTGCTGGTGTGTGACTCCCAGTGCTTTTGGGAATGGGCATGCACTGCAATGTAATGTGGGGAGGGGAGCTGAGGCAAGTGCTTTTTATGTGGTAGCATAGTGAGCCAGTGGTAGAATTAAGCATATGATTTAGCCTCTTGATTCCTACTGCCATCTTCTAATTAGCAGGATACATTGCCTTTTCTGAAAAGCACAGATATCTTGGATAAATGAAAAATGCTGAAGAAGGACAAAGTGTTATAAATGGTTGTCTTAGCCCATATTCATACTAATGATAGAGGTTAAATTAAATAGTTTGATTAATCAGAGCATATGGCCAGCCTCATGGGTATAATGTTGTTATCCTCAATTGCAAAGCTTTGACTTTAGAATAAGATGGATTGCTTCTGTAAATGTTATTTTAATCTTATATCTGAATGCAGAGTCATTACCCCATTCTCATGTTACCACCTTCCAGGATCGTGTCATAATTTATCCAACTTTTACTACCACTTACTGAAAAAATTATCATCTTGGATGTGTTCTAGAAACACTCCCACTGTGGGAGTCTCCGTGGACAATGATTATGATGAGAAGATTGTCCTTAAGCAGAAATACAACATGGTTCTGCCATTTTGATACCCTGATATTCTAAGGAATTTGTCCCAGCTACTAAGCCTGACAGAAAGCTGGGATACTTTCTGCCTTGTATCATATGTATGGAAAGGTCTGCTGCCATAACCTTGCCTCCTTATTTGTGTTTGCTTTCTGGCCCTGATTAGTGGTGACTAAAGAGTGAGATCTGTTGGACCTGGAATATTTGAATCAGTCAAATGCTTCAGCAGAGACAGTCCTGCCCAGAGGCAGCCCTGATCACAAACCCAGTCTGGAGGCAAAGCAAGCCCAAACTTGGGTCTCAAACTTGTTCCACACTTAAGGTCCTCCTAAGTGAAAGAGAAGCTTTGCATGGCAGCCAACCCCACCACTCTAAATTGCTGAGCTTTGGCACCAGCACAGGAGTGACTGGGATAGAAAGATTAAGCATCAGGAACAATGAGGGCTGATTCGGTGTTTTAATCAAAAGCAGTGTGGTTGTCCACTTTTCCCCAGTATAAATCTCCCATGGTTTAGCAGATCTTTAAATTGTCCAGGTAAGGGCACTGTGGACACCAATGTATATGTTTCTGTGTATGCAGTGCTCATGCCATAACATCCCCTTGCTAAGCTGGCAGGATGGCTTCTTCCAGGAAGAGGATCAATTAGATATGTGACCCGTGAAGTCCTCTGGAGGCCTCTGAGATTTCCAGCAGGGCTGCTGCATCTGTTGCCATTTGTCATGGCATCTAATCACACCAATCTGCTCCATAAACCAAAAGAAATACAGACTCAAGGCACCAGAAATGATCCCTGCTATCTCAGGTCACCTTGCCCTGTAGCTCACTGGTAACAGAACCAGACTTTCCTCTGCCTCAGTGCTCCAACTGGGAAATATTTCCAGGTAGTCTGTCTCCAGATGGTTCAGATCCTTCTGGGTTTCTATTAAAATACATTCACAGGCAGTTTCTGTAATGTCTGAGGATTGTAACGATGTAGCTGGAGCTCTTTCTACCACAGTCAGCAGGTGACCCAGAACTAGATTTAAAGCAGCTGTGTAAAGTTATTAACATTTCACTCTTTAGGCAGGTATGAAATGAAGTCAATGCCTCCAAGATTTACTTGTGCCTTGTTTCTTGTTCTATTAGAGTATGGCACCATCTTGAAGGCCCTTTCTACCACTAACAGGAGCCTGAGGAGTTGTTATTTAGAGGAAATGCAGATCCTCCCTGATGGACAACGGGAAGCAATCAAGAGTCTCCAAATCCTGCACAGCGACAGGTCGCTCTTTGTGGGCTTAAATAATGGAGTGCTAAAAATTCCTCTGGAGAGATGCTCCATGTACAGAACAGAAGGGTAAGTAAATTTACAGCTCTGATGTATTCCACTTCAGGTTAAAAAGAAGAGCACCAGGGAAACATATTCCAGTCTGGTTCAGTTTAGAAGGCTTTTTTTATATCACTACAAGACAAAAGACACTGTTGAAAGTGCATCTCCTGATAGATCCATTCATGACAGGAGCAATGAGAATGAGCAATATTTTTTGGTAAATATTAATTAGTCCTTATCAGAAATAAATTGTATGTTTAACCAAGGAAGGGTTTGCAATATTTATTATTCTTTTAACTTGACATTTCAATGTTGCTTTTATGAAGTCCCTGTGTTTTGCTGGTAGTTCTTATTGCCTGTATGGCTGCAGGTTTCTGAATTTGGGTTGCAGCCAGCCTTTCCTGGCTTATCTGAATGATCACCTTTCAAATCTGATGAGGCAGAGCTGGGCTCTGTGGCAATTTGTTATTGCTTTTAGAAACCAATAGCTCATGTCAACTATGTGTGACATCTCTTACACCTGGGTGGATTCTGTGCCTTGATTGTACCTTTTAAAAGGAGTAGGAAAAAAAAGACTTTTTCTAATTTTCGACCCTGACTCCAGAGCAGTTTTCCACCCAGAAGTGTGTGTAGGAGGTTTTTGCATTCAAATCCCTCCATTTAAGCAGGTGAAAGGTGTGATACCAACTGATTGAGACATTATGCTCAAATAATCTCCCTGAGTGTGTAGTGTGGTCTGCTGTGGGTAATTGCTTGTTTACATCTCTTGAAAATACTCTTACTTCTCCTCTCTTGCTTTTGCCTTGCTTTCTTTGATGAGACTTTTGTCTGAAACTGTTGTCCTCTGTGCTGGACAAGTGGAAAGGTTTTTTCAGCAACATCTGAATGGATTCCCTCTTTCATGGTCTACTGCATAGCCCCTGTTCTCCAGCCAAAAAAAAGGGATATAGAAAATGTCACCACAGTTTTATTTTCAACAAGTAGAGTTTATCTATCAGTTTGCACTAAATTACATCTGTCTAAATATAAAATGCCAGCTCTTTTTATTTTCATTGAACCTTATAATTATCCCTTTCAGAAAATACAACTTGGTCATTACTGCAAGTTTGACACAAAAGTGTTTAATGTGTGAAGGCTTAGTTGCTTATACAGACAGGCTGACACAAAAGTCTTTAGTAAGAGAAAGAGACTCACAGCTGGAAAATGCCATCCTGTCCTTAAAAGCAGAGATTAAAAAAGGTAGGGCATACAAAACAACAGCTGTCCTCTTCAGGCTGTCCTGGTGAGTTTCAGTTTGGGAATATTTATGTGTGTATACATATATAAGATCCAGTTTCAAGAGAAGCTAGTTCTTCCTTTTCTTTCTTTTCCTAATCTTGAGTTCAGCTTTCTGGTAATTTATAGATCGTGTCCCAGTTTCAGCCTGCATAAGTACTTTGTATGACACTTCCATTAAAACTCAGATGATGGAGCTTTGCTCAGCTGCTTAAAAAAAGTGACAAGTAGGGAAAAAGCAGCAGTGGCTGGAAGACAGACAAGTTGGGGTACCTCACAGGAGCACCATCCATTTAGGACCTGAGGGCTGCAGGGTAGTCCCCTGCTAGTATAAGCTTTTCCCTGCAAAACAAAAACCTGGCTCTGAAGAGGTTCCCTTGCCTGCTGGTGGCTACAAGCAGCTTCAGTTTTATCCATTGTATGGCTCTGAGTCCTAGCTGGAATTACTGGAGCACTTGTGTACTAACACTGTTTTTTTCTAAACCAGCTTTCTGGAGGAATTTTTTAGTGAAATAAGGAAGCATCCCAACTCTCTGGAGGTTGGAGAGACTCGAAGTCTGTCTCCACTGACAAGTTTCATGATGCTTTTAGGCAGTTTAAAACCAGCCACTGAGCAATACCGAAGTACACAAGATAGGGTCTCCTGAGAGCATGCTGGGTGCATACATTTGGTGATGTAGAAGGTCAGATTTTGCTGAATTTAAGTGCTGGCCTGCTAGTGTACTTGTGTGCATTGCAATGGATCCCTTGCCTCCTGACTGAGTCTTGTGGAGGGGCTATGCATTTGAAAAAGGAAGGAAAAAAAGGAGAAATTTAGGAAAGCTAAGGAAGATTAATATTTATTTGTTGGTTTGTTTTTTTGTTTAAAAGGATGCTTGTGATACCATTATTACTTTTTATGCTAAGCTTTTTTTTTTTTTTTGTAGGAAATTATTTAACTGCAAATTTTTCAGCTGTGAATGTTGGAGCCTCTTTTCCCTCTAGCACCCTGGCTAGGCTGGTGATAAGTCAATTTGGCCTTCTTTGTATTTGTTTCAATACTGAACTGTATTGAGAAGGATATTTTAATTTCCTCCAATGCATTCCACCTGGCACTTCTCCTGAGCTGTGATTTATTGCTTACTGTTGTGTCTATGTTTAATACATGCCAATATACAGCCACCACGGGAAGGAGGGCTCCTGCCCCTACAACACCTCCTGCTTACTTTTTTGTCATGCTGTGACTTCTTGACTGGCCTCCCTGAGAAGCTCTGGTTTCAGCAGTTTTTATAATGTAGTAGTTTTGGTGGGGGTTCAGAAAGCTTGGAGGTGATGGAGAATTTGTGCCTCCCAGGCAGGAATACCACAACTTTGTTTGTTTTCTTTGGCTCTGCCTTTATGTTATCAGAAAACTCTGCAGCCCTTTACACCCTGGGGGCTGATGTGGGTTTGTGATTGCTGACATAGAGCTCTTACCTTCCCCTTGCCTTCTGCCTTCTCCTTGGAACAGGCAGTCATGTATCGAGAGAAAATTGATCCTAGCATTGATCCCCTCCAGCCATCCTTGCTGCTGTGCTGTTTTAGAAGCTTGGGGCTTGATGCTGAGGCTCAGAAATGGGGCAGAGGAAAACGCAGCAGTGAAGGGAAGAGGAGGAAAAGGAGAGAGATTTCTGCCATCTCCTTTGCTGTTTGTTCATTGACATGGCATCAATTTAATCTCTTAAATGGTGACCAGTAACTCAGGGCCCTGTTTGGATGTGGTTTGTTGACCCACTATATTTCTAGGTGTCTGAGCAGGGTTTTGTGTGTGCCCACTGACCTGTCTCAATCTGCCTTTTCAGAACAGCCACTCTTAGCAACAGGACAACAGGAAAGCATCTGTAATGTCAGCTGCCCAAATTTACAGGCTGGACTTGGCTGCGGGGACCTTGCCTTCTGCGTGTGTTTTCCTGTTGTGCTTCATTGCTGCCATTCCCCAGTCTCACTGGAGACTACTAGGAAATGTTCAACGTGAGCAAAACCTACAAGCCCTTTGAACATGCAGCTTGTTTTGAAGACTGCTTTGCTGGGTGGTAGCTTGGCTCTGCTTGCTGCTGGATTGTGCATGGCTTTGAAATAGTTGTAATCTTCCTGCAGTTTTCAAATGACCTTGGATTTTTTCTTCAAGTTGCCCCCAAGGCATGGGAAGAGATATTTGGAGAGCCAGTATTGCAGCTTTATCACTGGCACTACTACATCTCTGGAATATGTCTGAACCAAATCCTGGATCTGAATTTTAGAGGGGTGAGAGCTTTAGATCTGGACCATAATTTTCAGGTGGGGCTTATTTGTAGGGTGGCTTAGTAAGTTTTTCAAAGGGCAAAGTAAGATTATTCATTTGGGGAATTGCAGTCAAACAGGTGGGAAAATGAATCTGGTTTCAGGGAACACTTTGTGATGTCTGTGTTCTATGCCTATGCAGAACCAGGCCTATGGGCTTCTGGGCAGTGAGACACCCTGAGGCAGGCCTCAGAGTGGTTTTGTAGCTATTTTTTATTATTTGTTCAGATGGAGGAAAGAAAATATGTTTAGGAATGAGACCAGAGAGTCTCTTGAATACCCACCTTATCTGCTCTTTGTCCTGAGCTGTTTATTTTAATGGATTTTATGTTGCTATTCAGTCTTTCATCTTCCTCCCTCCAGTTTTCTGCATAAAATTTGCAGTTAACATGATTCAAGTTGCAATTTTGGGATGAAATTTTGGTCCTGAGCATAGTTTGGCTTGCCTGGCCTCTCCCTATGTGCTGAATCCACATGTGGGCAACCCAACCCATCAAGTTGTGTGAGTCAACCACCTATCAGTGGAGACACTCCTCCTGCCCATGCTGTGGAGAGAACCAGATCCTCTTGTGTGCAACTATGACACACTCTCATTTGAACTGCCCTTTTTTTCTGACCAGGATTCAGGGAATTTGCTGTTGACTGATGCTGAGTTTCTGCCATGCTACTTGGCCTAAATTCTGCCCTACATCCCCTCAGGCCATGGTGCTTGTTGCAAAGCTAGTAGAAATGACTTAGCTGACATGTAATGGTATTTGCTGACTTGAGACCTCAGTAAGAAACACAATTCACCTCTAAAAAACCCTGGATCAGTGATCAGACACTAAGTGCCTATAGGTGAGTAACTCCTGAAATGGCTTCAGGGAGTTTTTGGAAGAAAAGGGTCAGCAGCCAAAGTAAAGAGACAGACAGTGTTCTGCCCTCTTTCTCCAAAATGCAAAACTGGAGCTCCCTGTTCCACTGTGCTTCATGTACTGGTTAAGATGTTACATGGAAAATTGCTTTGGTGGTTATTGTTATTTTCTTCTTTTTGTTTACTCCTCATACGGTGCAAAATCCTCTGTAACGAAAGAAAGAAGAATTCGAGTTTGGGATTGCAAAAACAGTTTTACAGTATTCACAGATTTCAGGAGTGAAACTGTTGGGGAAATAAATGGGAAGGATAATACAGTCTGGGAAGTGATCTAAAAATTTCCCAATTTTGGGAAAAGAGTGAGTTGACTGCGGCCTCTCCACTCATATCACTCTGAGTGATATGGCCTCTCCAAACTTAAGGCAATTAGCTAATTATTATACCACCAATAATTCTGAAAACTTCAGAAGACTTCATAGGCAGAAAGGAGTGTTCAGCCCAATCTTTTGTCATCCAAAGGATCCAATAATACATCAGGATAAATCACTAAAAATCTGGTTTGGCATTCTGATTACATTTAAGTAAATAGCAAGACTCTCACTGACAGAGAATGAAGACATCACACAGAACCACAATCACTAAAGCTCTTAGAAAGAATGAAGTTGAGTAGATGAAATGGATCTATGTTCTTTAAATACAAGTACCAAATAATACCATTTTCTTGATCTTGAAAACACATTTGCATCTGCTGTAGCAACCAATTACTCCCATTTTCTTTAATATAGCTGCTCATATATGTAATGTTAAGCGAATCAATACTCTTTGCACAATATGGACCTCTAAGATTCAAGGGAATGGTACAGATCTAAGAAACCTGGATTTCAGGATAGCAGGTAAAGAGCTGCATTTGAACAGTCTGGGAAATGGCCATGGCTGTGTGTGTCTGAAACTGGAAAAAACAGAAGATGAGGGTAAGCAGCAATGTAGCAAGCAGGGGCACGTTTCCAGTAAGGTGCCAGAGAGATTGGTTTTCAGTTTCATCTTGTTTGACATTATCTTTAATGGCATGGAAGAAAGAAAATAGCATACTTTGTAGATGGCATTTAAGTATGAGAGAATCACAAATAACAGTGAGTAGAGAAATGCAATGTGGGGCCAACAGGGAAACCAGCAAGAGGCTGAGTTTGAAGAATAAGGCTGTGCTGAAATTGCCAGTGTTTGCATCACTGAAAAAAAGGACAGAGGATGAAAGAGTGGAAATGAGCTCTGCTCTGTAGCAGATGAATTATTACAGATTTTCCCATTTTTATTAAATGTTTTAACCAAAGGCAAGCTTTACATTCATTTTAAGCTGTCTGTAGACTTCTAGCCTCCAGCTTTTAGTTCCCAGCTATATAAATGGCCCCCAGTGAATGGTACTGTGGCAAAAGGGGTATTTAGTAGTAGCTGTAGTCGAGGGTTATACAACTGCTGGAACAGATGAAGGTCCCTTCAGAAAGAGCCAATCAAAATCAGCTCATTTCAGGGCTTACTGCCTTTTGTCTCCTCACTGTCATGATTAGGTTGCCAGTCTGTACTGGGGGGCTTTGGATTTTCTAGGAGGGAGAAAAAAGCAAGAGGGGTTGAACAAGATGAGGGCTTTTGTTTGCTCCTTATTTTTAAAGTGTAGTGCCAACATGACTCCCCAGATCAGGAATGGCTTAGAGTACAGATCCTTTTACCTCTAGCAGGCTGGCTTTAGGCCAACTCAGATCAATGATGTCTAAAAGTCATAACCATCTGATGCCTGCTAGGTGGGCTGTGTGAAATTGTGTTCAGCACAGTGGTGACTGGCAGGAAAGCAGGTAGTTTCCTTGGAATATGTAATATTAAGATGACATTGATGCTATTGTTATACAAACAAGATTATTAACTAAAGCTACCAGCAAGCCCCAGGGCAGATATCCATTGCATCTGTCAATTCTTGCAATTTGCTACTATTATGTTGTAAGATCTGTATTCTAGGCAATGGTCATATTCAGTGACATGACTCCTGATGTGAAGAGTCTACAGCCTTACTGCTGCCATGGCTGGTTTGCTTCATGTCTCAGGCTTCCAGGCAGCATTTGCACTGTAAAACACAAGTGTGTCCAGAGTTAATGCTGAAGGAATATATTGCTACAGATGCATCATTAACTTTTTATTAGATGTGCTGTTTCACCTCTTTGGGGAGGAGGAAGTATCCTGAGCAAGAGTATATTTGTTTCTCTTGGTTTAGGTTTTAAGTTTAAGCACATATGAGTACATAAAATATGTACAGGTTGTAGAAGAACATAATATTGTACTGTCTGTTGTCTCTTACATGTCAAAATATCAGAGTACTACAAATCTCTGGGAACACTCCAGGCTGCAAAGAGGTTGGACTGCATTTCAAGAATATCCATTTTCTTAGGTGATGTTGCCTCTTGTTAAACAGTGGAATGAACATTACTTGAAGGTATTTTTTTAACTACATGGGAAAAAGCAATGGAGAATATATTGACAGGACCACTTTGCACTTTATGCAATATTAAAATATCCCTGTATTGGACAGGAGATGTGTTAGATCCTCAGGGTGTAGTAGGTGGTCTAACATTAGTTTGCCTTTCCCAATACAAATTAATCTACAAAGGCTTTGTCGAATTGAATCTTCGTCTTGTTAAGCAGAAAATAATTAGCCAGAGCTTAACAAAATCCAAGTTTCACAAAGGAGCTGCTTGAATATGGATTACTTTGTGCAGCCTGGGTGACAACTGTAGACTGTTCTCAGGTTGCTTTATCTTCATCACTCACGTCTTTCTAAGTTTTCTACCTTCGCAGTTTTCTTTCCCTTCCTAAATCCCCATTTTAGTAAATTTTTTTTTTCTTAAATCATCAGCATTTTTCAGTGGCTTTGTAAAGCACCTGTGTCCTTAGCAGTGGATTTGCTCTTGCCACACCACCCTTTTTCCCATATCCACTTACACCACCACAGTCACACATAAGTCTCAGATGTGCAACCGGATGAGCAGAAATGCAGGAGCAGAGCACATCTTAATCTGACAGCCACCTCCAGACTCTGACTGACACAAGGGAGAGACAGGGAATAACATCTGAGTGCACTGATCTGCTCAAGCTGCCTTTCAAAAAGGATATCCAGTCCCCTCTGCCTCTTTCCACATGGCAGCCCTGTTTTCCTAAGGCTGAAAAGCCTGCTGAGGCTAGAAAAGTGTTGTGCTTTGCAATCCAGACAAACATGCCCCACATTCAGGAATTCCTGCTGGCTATTCCTTTCATTAGGACTTTAATAGTATCTGAGTTTTCTTGTGGATGACTGATCCCATCACTGGTAGTCAGAGGCCCTCTTGTACTTCTGTTTTTATTAGAGGTCAGTTTTGTTTGGCACAGTGACAGGAGTTTCTAATAGTGTTTGTGGAGGAACACTTAGTCATTTTTTTTAATAACCTGCTTTACTGATGTAAACATAAATCCAGATTTAATCAGACTTTTCCTTGGGATGGCATTAATCTTCATATTTGAATAAATGCAGCATTGTTTTATTTCACAGCTTTAAAAATAAAAATAAACACGCATCCAATAAAGCCACTGTTGCTAAAAGATGATGGAATGGGATGTCAGAAAGTAAGGAACAGAATAGTTTGTTGTGTAGATTGTGTGAGGCCATAATCTATAAACCACAATCGATAAAAGTGATATTGAAAATGGTACTGCAGGAGGTGGAAACTAGCAAGCCAAGGTCCCTGATGTGGAAAGGAAAATGAGGTGAAACTGCCTCTGAAAATCCTCTCTGTGCACTGTTTCTTTCAAATAAGTTACATGTGGCTCATAAATGGACTTCAGTTTTAGAGGTCGTTTTACACCGTGGCTTTAATTTATGCATTCAAACCAGATCATGTGTAGAGCAGCAGTCACTGACACTAAGCATGTGTGGGTGATAAATTACACACACAACACGTGTCCTCTTTGGCTTCTCTGTCTCTGCTCAAATGACAAAATACCAAACCTACCTGTCCAGGATAACCTCAGCTGTAGTGGTACAGCGGTGGTACCTGTGAGCTGTAGTGTGCTCTTCTCAAGTAGTGTCCTGCTCCACAGATAGTCCTGTTAATTGCTTATCAAGAATGTGGCTTCTCATCTTGAGGAATGGGCAGTAGCATCTGGCACTGAATGTGCTGAATTCACCAGCTGAGAAATGAAGCTGCTGCTTGACCATCGCCTGACTAAAGCTGCTCAGTTCCACTTGGCTTCTCTTCTCAGTGGGGATAGATAATGGATTTGTACAGATCACTAACTTAGCTCTGTAGTTTGAATTTTTAAAGATATCAAAATCAGAGGGATTGTTTGAAGGTCTGGTGCTTTTTTTCCCTTTCTAATCTTATTTTCTTAAGCCACAAACATCCTTTTGATTCTTTTTCTTCTCTTTTTGTGCCATCTGGCTTTAGGGAAGACAGAAGCCCACTCTTCCTTGCTCTGGCTATTGAGGTTGTCAGTAACTATGAGTTGGTTGGCTGGAAACTAATATGATTATTTGTTTAGCTCATCCTCTCCACAGGTTGATAGCAAGGAACAGTAAGCTAACCTTGTCAGGAAATATCTGTCTGCCAAACACAGCCTTATGCTTGCAACTAACAGGCACAGCTAAAAACCCTTATTGCTTGTAAAGTGCTGTTCTAAGAGTTAACTGCTTGAAGAGTGCAATGCACCAGTGTGAAATTTTGACATCTTATTCCTCAAAAAGAGTAAGATGAACTCTTGTGCTACCTATGCCCCTGAGATGCTGAGCACAGATGAGTGAAGGTTGCTCAGTGACCTGCAGCATCAGGCTTAGAAATGTTTGCAGAGCACCAGGTGATGGTGCTGCTGCCTCTGTGCCTCTGATGAACTAACTGGGGATGCCCTCAGGGGTTTGAAGAACAAGATGTTCACTGCAGGTTCCAAACTCATCAGCAAAAATGCAGAACCCTTGCCTGGTACAGTTGGCAGGGTTTGTGAGGAAACACAGTTTGATAAGAGAGCTTCTCAGTCTTTGGTCTAGAGTCCTTCCTCTGGAAATCATCATGTCCTGTCATTTCATTCCTATTTGGTTTTAGTCATCAAAAAGGAGTGAGAAAGAGGTAAATAAAAAGAGAGGGAATGAAAACTGGAAGAGCAAGCACATTGTGGCAAACGAAAGGAGCAAAGTCCTTCAGTGAATGCTCTGGATGACAGTTTTGTATCTTTTGGTACAAAATCCTGATCAGCACCTGGATCTTGGAAGCAGAAACCTTTTTGCAGTGCATGCCTTTTGTGAAAGCTCAACACCATCAGGCTCCAAATGCCCCATAAAAACTCTTGGGTCATAGGTAAGAGTTTCCATTTAATTCAGTGGGCTGTGGATAGTGCTCCACTTGCAGAGTCTTAAGCCTTTGTGCTATCCCAGATCACTGCTGCAGAAATGATTGCAACAGCCAACAACAGGGAGCCTTAGAGCTCCCAAACAGCAGGCAGCAGGTGAGCTCTTACAAGATCTTATTTTTA
This sequence comes from Heliangelus exortis, assembly GCF_036169615.1. Taxonomy (NCBI): domain Eukaryota; kingdom Metazoa; phylum Chordata; class Aves; order Apodiformes; family Trochilidae; genus Heliangelus; species Heliangelus exortis. The sequence continues at coordinate 11,405,452 of NC_092427.1, forward strand.
TGCAAATATCCTTGGTAAGTGAGAATAAGGAACTGAAGAAAAAAATACCTTGAATAGGCAATACAAGTGGAATTGTTTTTCAGGTGAGCATTTTCAGTGTATGTCTTTATGCCTCAGATAAGGCATAAAGCCTCAGCATTTATTGTGAGACAATGAATTAAAGTGAATCAATATTGATAGTAATGCCCTGTCATAGTAAATTCAACCTCTTAGATACCTGTCAAGAGGAATTCTCCTGAGTCCTCACTGAACAGTGCTATGGTTAGGAGATGGCTGGAGGGGAACTGGGGGCATGGACCATGTGGTACCATCACCATCTTACATCCACAAGCATTTGTAGGATTTCATTAACTAGCTCATTAACACTAATATAGCCAGTCTTAACCTGCTATGCTTGGGTAGTCTTCTGGGATAATGGGTTCACTCTACTTGTGTGAATTATGATGGGAGAGGATAGTGTGTCGTTAGTCCCTTGAGGCATTCCCAGCCTGCCACTACTGAGATCTAAGTGTGGTGTTGTCTGGATAGATGGTATGAAATCTGGCCCACTGAGGCAATGGAAGAAGTTCTATTGCTGTGAAACATCAGAATTTCATTACAGCATATAAACTCCTTAGTATCTTATTTCACAATATTTACATACCGCCCTGTGAGACTTTGGGTCTGCTGGCCTATGTGAGACTTTTCAGCTGCATCATAACATGAAATGGTATTTACATGTAAACATTTCAATTTATTTTATGTTCTGAGTACTGGGGAATGCCGTGATAGCTTTACATTTTCTGTACAGTGGTGCCTGATCTACTAAGAATGAAAACATATTTCTGAAGCATTTTGATCTGTGCATGCATACATATATTTGTCTTTTCATTTGTGGTTGCTGGTGTGGTTTTATCTTTTAATGACATAAATAAGGACATATATTCTAAAGATATTCTAAGGATATTGTAAGGATTCGGGTGGATTCTGAAGTGCTCACTTAAAGTATTTGCCAGAATGTTCTTTTGCAGCAATGCACATTGTAATGCTTTTCCTGCTTACTAAAGGAAAAAAAAAATGGAGCAAATTGTGTGTAAGTAGATACATTCCTCCTCACCTTTAAGTGTATCTCTGTCAGCTGATATAATAGGTTTCTCACCAGAGTTGAGGCAGATGAGTGAGCTCTGAGTCCTGAAGGGAAGCAGACAATATAGCTATTTTGTTTTTAGATTTCAAATGGTTTTGAGAGCCTGCCATCAGATGGGGAGAAGTCCTGGGCTTTGATGGTTGTTAAATTATAGCATGCAGGTTTTGACAGCCCAGCGGAGCCCGGGCTGGGCTGGAATTCATCACACCCAGGATGCAGAGTGCAGAGATGGCCATAGCTCCCCACCAAGCCTTGTGCCAGGCTATTCCTGGGGCCCAGCACCGTGGCCTTCGGGCGGTTCTGCAGCCGGTTCCTGATGGCCTTACAACTGGGTCAGTGGCAGCAGCAGAGGATCGTGGGCTGTGGTTCAGTGCCTGCAGCATTAGGGATCTGTAGCTTGCTGCTGGCAGCCAGGAGCAGCACGTTACATGGCACCCTTCCTGACAGTGCCAGCAAAGTGGTCAGTGCCTAACTGGGATTTATTGCAGCCCGTGGAGTGGCTGAGGGCTGCAGCACAGAACATATGGGGACTATTTCCTGGATTTATGCAGCACATGTTTTCCTATAAATTAAATTCAGAGAAAATGTGTATCATAATAGGGTGATGCTCACAACAGCTTTTCCTGATACGAATTACAATGACCTCTCAGCTTGCTGGGTGCCCAGCGAGATGGCTTCATGAGGTTGGAAACAACAGCATGTATGTGGTGTCAAGGTCTGAAAGCCTGACCAAAAGGCTCTCTAACTAAAAGCAGAGGCTTTGTTCTCCCCTCCACCCCCATTATTTCTCTCATTATTCTCCGTAGAAACTGCCCACTTTCCTCCTGAAGGACCAAATTACCAAGAGGGTGCACAGATGCTCCAGTGTCTGCTCCATAATTAACTGGGGGCTGCCCTTGCTGAGGGGCTGCTGGATGGCAAAGGCAGCACTGGATGTGCACTGGATGTGCAGCATTACCACTTCATGAATGAGGGGAATGTGGGCTGCCAAAACAGCAGGATGGGGGTCCTTAGCTAGAATAATGAGCAGAGCTGCATGTGTACCTCTGTGTCCTTGGACTGAGGATCCTAAGTCTTTTCTAGGCAAATATTTGATGTTCTGTTGCCCGGGGTTGGGGAAGAATCATCTTTGCCTTATTCCTGGGTGTGTTGAAGCAGCTGAGGGAAAAATGTAGTAGAGACAGTCACTGTAACTGCCTTCCTAAAGGATAAAAGATAATGCTCTTTACAACTCTCTGTGTGAAATATTTACTAGATAAATGTAAGAGCAAACTGGAAACTCATAATTAAAATATAAATATATACACATGTATATATATATGTATATATATATACACACATACACATCTATATAAAGCAATGGGCACCAGACAGACTTTATTTTGGAGCAAATCGTTGTGGAGTCAGTACGGACTGACAGAGTGTTTTCAGCTGTATTTAAGGGACTTGCTTTTTCATTTGCAGCTGATTACAGGTTAATAGGGTTTCAAAGATTTTTTTTATCCTTTTTTTTTTTTTTCTTTGGTGGTTTATTTATCATAGTGATACCAAGACTTAGAATAAATTTTATTACTCTCCTGTTTAGCTTATTGAACTGAATTTTTCCTGCTGGTCCCCTGTTGCTCTCTGATTGGCAGTTTTCAAATCAGTTGGGACTTCTGGAAAGATCCTATCAGCTTTTTGTGTGATAGAAGAGAACAGATCATTGGAATAAAAAATCATGTTGTCAATCTTTTTAGGTTTAGTTCTCTCTTTGTTGTCTTTCACTAATACATGCATGATGTGGCTTGTACCGTTGTGTTTTCCTAATGAAAATTAACAATTTGAAAGCAACTCATGGGAACAACCAGTAGAGCTGAATTTTATTGCTACAGATTAGTTCTGTGACTGACCCTCTCTGTTCAGCAGCAGTAGTAACTCTAGTCATTTTCTTTAGCAGCTCACATGTTGGGAACACACACTTAGCCTGTAAACATGGATTCAGGAGGAAAATGAATACCACAGTGTTCAAAGCGGCCAAAAGCTTAGAAATTATGTTCTGCTGTGACTTTTCCAAACTGACATCTTGATGCTGAGATTATAAATGAAACCATTGTTCCAGCAAAGGGCAAGACTAATAGAAAGCCTTTATTACTAGTCCATGGGCTAATTCTGCTTGTCTAACCCGTTTGGATAGACACAGTGTCAGAAAACATACTCACAGAGGCTGCTTTGTGTGAGATTTGGCCTGCTGTGTGGTTACATGGGAGCACAAAGATATCTCAATGACAAGTGCTCTTTGACTAAAATTTGTAAAGTCATTTTCTTTCCCTAGGCCTTGGAGAGAAGTGAACTGATTTTTAATCTCCAGCTTCTATGAGTGATATTTGCTTTGTGTCCTCTCACCCTTCTATTCAACCATTCTCCCCTTCCAAGCAGGTAAACCTCTGCATAGAAGAAATTGTTTCTTCTGCTGAGCCTTGCTGCAGTTGACAGCTGTCATATACAAGCACTATGCTTGAATACATATCTTTAGAGCTAGGCAGTCTTAAAGAGCTTTAATCTTTTCTCTTTGCACATGCAGGGAATGCCTGGGAGCCAGAGACCCCTATTGTGGCTGGGATAACAAGCAGAAGAGGTGCACCACCATTGAGGACAGCTCCAACATGAGCCTCTGGACTCAAAATATTACTGAGTGCCCAGTAAGTGGAAATACTTTTTATCTACTGGTGTGTAAGTATGTGTGTATCTATAGCAGAGAGGGGGAAATGAGTGCCTGGCAGCCTTATGAGTAGTACAGGCTGTTAGAGCATGAAGAGCCCAGTGGCAAACACAATATATCAATGCACAGCCTCTTGTTTAGAGCACAGAGACCCCAAATGTATTTGTTTACTCCAAACGAGTGATCCCAAAGCAAGCATTCAGTCCTCATGATCATCCATGCCCTGAGTAAACAAGACTGGTTTATGCTGTTGGGTGACTGCTGAGAACCATGTAAGCCACAGGTGAAACTTGAGCTTTACCAGGGCTGCTCTACTATCCGCAGCATTCAGTTACCCTCTTGGATCTCTGAGCTGGGCCTAGGAGGAAAAAGTAGTGAAGAAGTGTTGCTCTGGCAAGAAGAGGCATCTAGGAAACAGCAGAAAAATCAGACATGCATGGATGGTTTGCAAATGGAGCAAAACCATCCAGTATGTACTGGAGAACACAAAGGAAGAAGATTATGTAACCAAGAGAGGGAGTATGAGAAGGAGTGTGTTGGGTTCTAACCTCACTGTAACAGACAGAAGGCCAGATCTACATGAAATGGCAAGAAGATGGTCTTCTTTCCTTGCCCTGGTTTCCATCAGATGCAGCAGTTGAAAATAAGTGTCTGCTTCAATCAGTTTGAGTTGGCTCTCCATCTCTCTTTCAACCATCCTCCTCTGACAGCAATATCCAGTTCCTGGTTGTGATCCCCAGAAACCATCTGGTCAAATCTACTGCTTGAACCATACCTGCAAGGTGGCTGGGGAGCAAAAACAGTCTTGTTAAATAAATTGGGGGTGGGGAGAAAAGTCTCATTAATGTCCATTGTTACTATCTAGTGTCAATTAGCAGGTTAATACTGCTAAGTCTGGTAGATAGAGAGAGAACTGGAAGGGTTATATCTTCAGTATGGTATTTCTGTCTGGAGGTGCTGGGATGACTATTCCCCTTACCTTCCTTACTTCTCAGATATTTTCCCAGCAAATATTAGTCATTACTTCAATCCATCCTCAGCTTGGCAGGCTTAAGTTTTTCACTGCTGGATTCAGAGGCTTGTGTGTTTACAACCCTCCTGTGTTGAACTGGGATGCAGTGCTTCTTGATTGCCCATGCTGTTATCTGGTCCTGCTTAATGCCTGTGTCTGTTGATAGGTGTGTGAGGTGTTAATCCTCTGGTTTGAACATGTCTGCTGTAGTGCACAGTAGGGAGCAGGGTACTCTTGATCATTGTTTCAAGGTCAGAAAATTTCAGTGCAGAATATTCAGGAGCTTTGGTGGTTCTTGGGGTGTTAGTTTTACATTTGTTTTAGTATTTCCAGTGTAGATTATTTTTTGTTTAGGTGCTCACATTCTGGTGCACACATCTGCCCTATGCCCTATGCTCTTAGCCTGACAGGCTGCCAAGCTGTTTCAAACTCACATGCAAGTGCTTTCATTTTCTTTCTCCCCTGCCCCTCTCTGGAATGGATTAACCTCTGGCATGGATGGCTCTTTTATGCACCTACATCAGCAATATCCAAGCATGTCCCTTATGTTCAGTGGAGGATAAAGGTCATGGTCAACAGAGGCAAAACTCTAGGACAGCATAAACAAATGACCACTGGAAAGATAGAGGAATGCAGTGACCTAATGCCAAATTTCACTCTTGAAAAAGGCCTGTCTGGAAGTATAGTTGGATGAGTTACTGTCTTAAGAAGTCCTGGATTTTCTCACTCCACTTTCCTGGGCTGAGCACCAGGCTCTCAGCTGTGCTGGTACAGCTGTATGTGAGATCACACTCAAGTGGGACATGGTGTAGACTAAAAGCACCCCTCCCAAATAGACCTTTCCTAACCCAAATAATGTCAATGAGTTCTTCAGCCTAGCCCACAAACAGATGTCCTGGCACAGCTCAGAGGCTGGCATGCTGCAACTTTTGAAGCCAGAACTGGCATATTATTGAAAGATATCCTACAGGGGCCAGACATTTGTGTGAGTCAACCACAACACTAACACTTGACTGCTGCTCTTGTGCAAACATGCTTGTTCAGAGCTAGTCTGAACACCTTTCTACAGCACTACATTGTACCACAGGTTCCCGTTCTCCAGCTTTAGTATTAAGAAACCTTAGATAGACTTAATCATACATAGTACTGTGGGCAGTGGTTAATATCTGTTATTAGCAGTAACACCCAGAACCTCCTAAAGGTTTGTAACTAAGGTGGCCATGTCAAACATTTTAATATTAAGAAATGGTAGGATTGCACATGCTGCTCTTCTTTTCCCTGTATGTGCATGTATCATATCAGGGAGTCCTGAATATTGATTGCATGCTTTTTCTTCTTAGAAAGAGCTGTTTCTTCTTCTTAGGCTTGGGAGAAGGGAATGAGGTGCTTTTTGGTATTAGGAAAACAAAAGAAAGCCACATCCTACTTTATAATGTTACTGATGCCAACATGAGCCACCAGTAGGAGAGGAACTTTAGATTTGTCTAACAAACACCATTAAACAAGGTCATGGGGTCACTGTTGATAGTGGATGGCAAATCAGGAACTGAGTATTCCCAATGAAGTGTAAAGTCCTCCTTATACTGAGCCAAATGATGATATTCCTCACAGGTTTTCATCTCAGTGCCACTCCGTGTGTCCAGCAAACCTCTGTTTCAGTCATCTGGCATTTGCTCCACACTACCCTTTTCTTGCTAATCAGTGCCAGTCTCCCTGCAGCTTTTGGGGTATCCAGCAGGTTTGTACCCTGCTCTCAATTTGCATAGGATCAGCCACTCAGGGCTGCAGTGTCTGGGATAATCCTGCTCTGACTCACAGTGGAGCATTCCCAGTGTACAGAGAGGACTTCATGTGCCAAGGTTAAAATTTGTGAGTCTCTAAAACCAGCAAGATTTTCTACCCAGCTCCCAAAGATTTTATACCCTAGACAGATTTTAACTGCTTTTCATGGAGATTGTGAAAAGGTGTAAAAATTACATCAAATTCAGTTCCTTGCTCTGAACACTGGCTTGTTTCAAGGAAAAGGTTGCTGCTTATGGACATTGTTTCTCCTTCGATTTGATGTTTAAAATATTTGAAATATTTGGACTGAAACTTAGAAAGAATTTTTGGCTTCTATGAGACAGCCAACATGGAAACTTCCAGCTGAAATAACTGAAGCTTGGCAAAGTTAAAAGCAACTGACATCTAAGTCCTAAGAGGAAACACAGATGAATCAAAAGAACAAGGAATGCTTCTAGTCTTATCTGTAATATATAAAAACATTGAAAATATCCTGGCAGCAAGTGGGTAGGAATGGTCAGTCTGAATGTTTAGATCCTGCACTTGAGCCTTTAGACAGTACAAGTACGAAATCAAAAGGTGAGAGTATGGCAGTTTACAAAATAGGAATTAGTAAAACTGTCAGGTGAGAGACGGGCATTTGATCAGAGATTTTTTTAAGATGTCCTCTGTGTCTGATGGGCAGTGTGTTGGGCTACAAACTATTTGTCTTGTAAAGATATTCCTGAAAAAGATCAATGCACATGAGTTTTATCCTCCTTCCCAAACTTGCTTTTTTGAAGGTATTTTTGTGATATGTAATTTCTTAAGTATAAAAACTTCCCACACTCACAACGTGACATGTTTATAAAACTCAGCATTTCAGTTATGGCTGCTTATTTGTTTAATTTTTGGGTTGCTTCCCAGTATCACTTATGAGCCAATAATTATTTGTCAGCTTTATTTTTTTTTTAATTGAAGCCATGGGCCATATCATACCATTGATTTCTGAACAGAACTCCCTGCTGGAATCAGCAAGGCTTTCTGGCTCAAAAATGAGTAGAAATGATCCAATACTTGGATTATGACTTTGGTAAGGCAGGAGGAAAAATGAGATAAAAATCTAGTATTGAATATCTCAAAGTAGTTATTTTGATATCCCCACCCCCCCAACTTCTAGTGACCTGACTGTGTTGAGTTTTGAACTGCATGCATGTTTAAAACAACAAATTCAACAAGAACAACAACAAAACTCAGTCTTCTCTGGGCATCTTGCCTTGTGACCTGCAGCACAGAGAAAATTTTTATGATGACATGATAATATATTGTAAACAAAGGTTTACAACAGATGCTTGAACCCCTCCAACTACAGCCTGAAGAGCACAGTATCAGATCTAACTGCTGTATATTTTTGATGCTGCTGGAGGTGAGTGAGAGGGGAAGATGACAGCCCACCAGAGGTACATTGTAAGTGTTTAACAGAGTGCCAGAGTTGGAAAATAAGCACTGAGCAATGTGTTTCAGAGGATGAGTGTTTGAAAGCAGCACTCCTGTGTCTGTGGCTGAATCCCTGCATGTCTTCTGAAGAGGGTTGCAGCCTCTCTGTGCCTCAATTGCCCTATCTGTAAAGCAGGAGGAATGGTTTCTCCCCTGGGGAGTCCAGGGGACTGATCCCACTGACAGCAAAGCTCAGGAAAGCATGGCACAGTGGGGTTTATCAGCAGCAGCTGGCTCAGATTTGGAGCCAGGGCTATTCACCACAGCCCCAGCCTCTTCCTTCCTTCACCCTTCAGTGCATGCAACACCAGGGTCAAGTCCAGTGTTGCCTTTAGCACCTGTTTTACCAGAGCTGCTGAGCATCCCACCACCGCAGGGGTGACACCAGTGGGGATGAGCCACTTACTTGCAGGCTGCTGCCAGCTGTGTCACCCTGCCTGCAAGGGCCCAGCACTTTGGGATTTGAGGTGGGGAAGATGGAGGGAGCCACCAGAGGAGACTGCATCATGGTGCTGTGCTCTAGCAAGGAAATAACTGTTCCTAGGCAAGGCCAGAAGGATGTCTTTCTGCCTTATATTTCTGAAGTCAGGAGAAGAGGGGAAGCCAGGGCCAGAGATGTTCAGCTCAGCTTCCCAGACATGATCCTGGAGCTGCTGGATTTTGCACTAGTGGTGGAATGGTTATGAGAAGGCAATGGCCCTGGGAGGAGCAGGCAGCACTTATCTTCCAAAGTCAGCCTGGACTGTACTGCCCCAGCACTTGGCTTGGGCAACAGCACTGGTTACAACAAGACACAGGGAGGAAATTCTGTCACCTTATCTCCTGGAAGGTCTTCACCAATCCTGGGCTGAAATAGTTCTGTTTCTCACTCTTCTGTTTTGCCAGGACTACTGTATTTTTACTTCTTCCTTGCAGTGCACAGGAAGCTTTAGTCCCATCCTTGGGGGTTGTACAGGAATGAAGCAGAGGGCAGAGGAGACAGATAGCAGTGTGGTCTGGTCTATAAATTGCCTTGAAATTAATTCTTACTCTTTAGCCCACTGTGTGATCCTCAGCATTAATTGTTGTCACCACCATCTCCTTCACTTTCTGTCCTTCACCCATTTTGGCTCCAGCTGTGTTTAGAAAGGGAGCCAGTTCTCACTGTCTGTTTGGACACTGCCAGGGCCCTGGAGGCCAGACTCATTGAGGCCCTGGTCTCAGCTGGTCACTATGGTTATACAGATGCTAACTTAGAAAATACTCTGCAGGAGCAGTCCCAGGCACAGCAGAGGCAGGAGCACAATGGAGTGGGGACAGTCAGCACTGGCTGTTGAGTTGCTTTAAAGGCTGAAGCTGTGGTGTAGGACAAGGCAGCACGGTGGTTTTGTGGTGTGGCAGATGTATGCTTGTGCCTGGTGTGATGCTATATGGGTTGGTTTGGGTGCCTGTGTGCACACGTTAGGTATGCAGGGTGGAATTCAGAGGGTAAATATTGATGCCACATTGTCTGAAAACAGCCCTGTTTTGAATCCTTCTCGCAAGCACAGACAGCTCCCATCTCAGCTGCATCCTAATCCCCCCGGCAGCTTTGTTTGGCGTGTGTATTGTGGGGCTGTCTTCAGAAATGTAAACTTGCTATTAATGACCTTTTTTCTTTTAAAATTAGGTGAAAAACCTGACAACAAATGGAAGACTGGGACCTTGGTCCCCATGGCAACTGTGTGAACATTCGGATGGGGACAGCACAGGCTCCTGTATGTGTAGGTCACGTTCATGTGACAGCCCCCGTCCTCGTTGCGGTGGTCGCAGCTGTGAAGGGGCCAGGATTGAGGTCGCAAATTGCTCAAGGTACCCCAGCATCTTTGTGCCTTATAGGAAGGCAACAAGAGTTGTGCCTGTCCACAGCTTAGCTCCTTCCTTGTGTTTTTGTGACTGTGTTTTTGTGACCCTGTTTTTGTGTCCCTGCTGTCCCAGGCAAACGATATGTGAGGTCCCCCTTGAAGTCAGTGAAAAATGAAGGAGCCCAAGGGTACTGAGAGAAGGGCCTTCATGGCTTTCATTCAGTCAGGGCTCTTGATTATTCTATGCATTAACCATCTCTACACTGTGCCTCAGTTTCCTCAAGTGAGTAGTGACCCATCAGGAGGATATGAGTAAGACAGAGGTAGTTGTTAGCCAGCTGAGCAGTAATAAGCTTTAAAAATCCAGTAACATCATTTTTCTGAGTTTGGATTCCGAGGTTTCATTGCCAAATGCATGCAGAGCTCCCTCAGAGCAACACTTGTAAAGGCAGGGCCCAGCCTAGCTCTGAGCAAGCTTGGTTTACCTTGTTCTGCAAGTCTGTGAGCTGCCTGCAGCACGCCAGCTCGGTGAAAGCATCAGATCATTGTCTGGCAGCACGTGGCCTTCAGAGCCTTGCCTGCCAGGGACAGCGCTTAAACAACACAGGCAGTTCAGCTGAGCCTTTCCAGGGAAGCCTCAAGCTCATACTTGAGTGGTATGAAAGTTAAATATGCTCCAGTCAGGTGCCCAAGCATAGCCACAGTGTTTGTGCTCATGGTACCACACCACCCTCATGACTCAAGGAAAGAGCATGCACTAGTGTAAGCTCTACTTAACTGGGGTGGAGTCAGCCAATATTTTGTTTTTATCAGCCAATACAGTTTTTATCTACTTTATCTTCTCCATAAACGCTCATTCCATTAAGGACAGCTGTCTCTTGACTCCTCCCTGGAGATCAGTGATGCTCTTGGCACCAAAAATTCAGCAAAACTCATGTTTTAATTGGCATCTGTCCTTCCAGTTGTGGGCTGTGCTGCCCAAAGGGCGTGCAGTCATTCCTGCCCCTGAGCTGCCACCATGGGCTGAGTGGAGCCTTCCCCTGGCAGGCTTTTTATGTCAGTGGCAAATGGAAAAGATGCCAATGGGATGGGTTTGTCATCTTTTTGAACTGATGGCAAAAGAGGCAGGAACAGCTTCTAAGAAGGGGATGAAAAATAGATTATTCAATCCTAAGACATAGGAAAACAGCACGGTTTGAAAAATAGGGACATCTGGTCATCCTACATCCGCCTCAGCCCTCAAATTTCCTTTAATTGACTTCATATGGCATTGAGATTTCTTTTTGCAAAGAGAGAGCAGGATGCTCAAATGTGAGTGCAATTAGAAAGCTGGAGATCTGGAAATGGAAAGTGTCTTTATTTCTGTTAAAAATTCTGAAACACAAATAGATGCTGAGAATTGTTTTTTTGAGGAATTTTTAGTAGAAATTACTTTCCCCTTTTTACCACAATAGTCAGCAACCTTCCATTTGGTATGTCTTTTTGTGATTTTACACAACCTTTTTTTGTGATTTTACACCTCAACCTCTGGGTTGAGGAGTTGGGAAGTAGTAGGTGGGTTAAAAATGGCAGAATAAGATGGAAGAGTAGTTTTTTATATAAGTGAGTTTCTTGTTCTTTGACCTTTTTTGGGGGCAGAAGAGAGGAAGGGAAGGAGGGAGAGGGGTGAGAGAAAAAGAGGAGGAGGGGAGAAACATCTGAAGTAAAGTTCTGAAGTAAAGCTGCCAAGAACAGGCAAGAGTTGATAACAAAAACAAAAACTGTGAAGGGCAATGTGGGTTTTAACTTTCATCCTCTGCTCTGATTGGTGCTATGCCAGAAAATGTTTCTTGCCAGCAGTGTTATTAGTTCAGTAAATGCTTTGAAAATTAACATCTGTTTTCGAGCCTAGCTTTCAAGAACCAGAGAGCACCTGAGTTGTTTTTTTACTAGATTTTTAGAAAGGTTTTTCTTTATTAAGAAAAAACACAACAAACACCTTCTCCCCCACGTCCCCCCACCCCCCCCAAAAAAAAAAAAAAAAAAGCAAATGAGATTTTTTGGCTTGAGGCAGTGAAGTGTCAAGATTAGGCAGTTCTGGAAGGCAGAGTATTGCCATCGGCTCTCTATGAAATGAAGCCTGCAGTGCAGAGATGAGATACAGTTCCCTGTCTCCTCCTCCCAGGTTCAGTAGTGCTGCCAAATCAGAGGAAGGTGAGCTTTAATTAATATGAGATGCTAAAGATGAAAATGTTGGCTTCTGTGTAAGCACATGGCTGAGTCAGTGTGTGGCAGCAGGATCCAGCCACCTGCACGTGCTCAGCCTGCCGCGGGAGCGAGGCACAGAGCGTTCGCCATCCTCTCTGTTTCTGAGTTGGGAACCAAGGGGTTTTGCATCACTTTTGCTTCAGGCTGTTACCACTGCTCAGCAGAGATGTGATCACTTATTGAACTGTGAAACTCGATCCTGCCACTGAGCTCTTGATTGCCTTCTGGTTTCCACAAATTTAAGGTCACAGTACAATGACGTCTGCAGGCAGCCATGAAGGCTTCAAGCAATTATTGTTATTTTTAATGAAATTTGAGATTCCCACTTAATAGGATTCAACGCTGAAGGCTTTTGGAAAACACCAAATATTAAGAGGCTTTTGCTAAAACCATGGGAGCTGGCAGTAGTATTGCAGTAAAAGATTTAAAGCATCAGTACCTACTGAATTGGCAGAGGGTAGATTTTTGGCTCAGCTGGCATTTATGAGCCTCAAAACCTGCATTCTTTGTTCAGAAGAGTCCAGGAGATAGAACTTTGGGATGAGCCATTGGCTCAGAAAAGGGGGCTTAATGGATATGCTGGAGATGATGGGGGAATAGTCAGTGAGACTTACAGCAACCACACTGTTACCCGGCAAATATTGAGGCATTTTCAAAATTATTCAATAGTGGTTTCCTTCTCTTCCTTTACAATTCTTAGAGACTTCAATGGGAGGAAAGTCAGGCCAGGGCTAAGCACTTCTGAAACTTCCTTTTCTGTATCTCCGCTGATGTAAAGTCTGGTAGAAATGAAGAATCTCTTCTCCAGTGAGATCAACAGCTTCCCCATTAGTGCCTTATATATTTTGTTGCTAAGCACAGTGTAACATGGGCGTACTCTGTTCTCTCTCATCCCTTTTGTTAGAAATGGTGCTTGGACACCCTGGTCTTCCTGGGCTCCCTGTAGCACCTCCTGTGGGATAGGCTTTCAAGTTCGTCAGCGATCCTGCAGCAACCCTGCTCCACGGTACGGGGGCAGGGTCTGTGTTGGACAGAGCAGGGAAGAGAGGTAAGAGATGTTCACAACACCTTGTGTTCACTTCAGTGGTTATAATGTTGGCAGCTGGAAGTGGTGGCTCTTCTGTGAATGCAGATTAAGGCTGTTTGTCTGAATGCACAAGGCAGAGGGATTCTGGAGCCTGGGAGGGATGAGGTTGCTAATGTTCATGGCCACTCTCCTGTGGCCATCAGAGACCTCAGCACTTCCTCACTTCTCAGCAGGACCATTCAGACCTTCACAGGTATTCTTGTTGCCCAAACAGAGGTCTGTCCTCCTCCATGAAAGGAGAAGCTGTACCTGCTGTTAGCAGCATAGAGTTTGTATATACGAGTTACAGTGTTCTGATCCATCCCTGAAGAGGCTGTTGAATGTGTGCAGCTTCCATTGCCAGTTGCATTCCAAAGTCTTGTGTAGTTCTGCTGATGCATCAAAAGAAGTTCAAGACAAAATACAGCTTAACTCACAGATTGAGGATTGAGTTTTTGCAGTGCTTGGCAAGAGAAAAACTAATTTTTTCCCCCTCTTAAACAAAGCACATTTCATGCAAAACCACTAAAAGACAATACTTTTTGAACCTACAGAGCTATCTGAATTATTATGCTTCTTAAAGCTGAGTCTCCTCATTAAATACATGCTTCAAGACATCCCAATTTGGTTTCCAGATTTGACATTTCATTAAAGGCCACCTCTGCTTGGCAGTAGTCTGTTGCTTGTCCCTTGAGTGGTCTCTTAAGACAGATCTCTCTGCATTTCTCAGAAAACAAAGGGCAATTCATTTAACTTCCTTGATTCAGGACATTTTAATGTTTGATTTGATATGTGGCCATTAGGAATGGTTGGTTTTGGGTTTTAAAGACTACGTCTGAGTCAATTGCAGTCCTTTGTGATTCAGTTTGAGAGCAATATTGATTAAAAAGTTGAACAAAATTAAAGTTGCTTTTTGAAAAGAGAATATGAAATAGCTCTCATTTAAGAAATGCTTTTAGATGTATAGAGCATCTAGTTCAACTCTAGTTCAACACTAGGTTTTTAGAGTTCAAGCAGCAGCAAGGGGCAGATCATGGGAAGAGAAGGTTGTCAAGTGCTTACCACCTGCCATTAGTGACAGGTCACTGCTGAGCTGGCCTCCCACTAGTCCTCTCACAGAAAATATTTACCATCCACTGTCTCTTTTTATCAAACATGAGCTTCAGCTTATGAGCAATTTTTTGAATTCAGTGCTTTGAGTTTTGAGCTTAGAGCACTTTCAGAAACCCAATATTGATGATTTACTCCAACTGTCTCAGTGAGCTCAGCCTGGTTAACCACTCCCTGTTCTGTACAAAGGGTATAGTTCTCTGCTGTCAACACAAATGCATGGTACAGTCTTATATCTATCACCATTTTGTCCCTGGGATGTGCTGACATAGATAATTTTTGAGCAATGTACTTTCTTCTTTCAGATTCTGTAATGAGAACAGTCCATGTCCATTACCAATTTTTTGGTCTTCATGGGGTCCTTGGAATAAATGTAGCGTGAATTGTGGTGGAGGGATTCATTCAAGGCAAAGGTCCTGTGAAAATGGAAATACATGTCCAGGCTGTGCTGTGGTATGTATTGTTTATTGACATTGTAGAAGGGGCACCTATTGACAGCTAGCATCTGGGAACTTCATATTTAACTCTTCTCTCCATCTTGGTTTTATTTCTCAAGCTAAAACAAAATTGTATCCTCAGCTTTCACTGGAGATGATGCTGAAATGAAGTGAGAAGCAGAGAGGTGGCAGATTCCCAAAATCATAGAAGTTGGTGTGAGAGTGTGTATGACAGTGTGTACCTCCATGTGTGTGTGCATACGTGCAAGGGCAAGGACAGACTGGTGTACAGAGGACTTCTTTAGGGCTGCTGTAAGCTTAGATATCAAGTCCTGTACCTGAAAGCACTATACATTTTTTTTAATACTGTCAAACTCCCAAGGATGATCCTGTTGAGTCAAGGAGGCCCTCTGTGTATCAGAAATTAATTTCACTGTCACACTTCAGTAAACAACAGGTCAAACACTTAGTTAACCCATCAGTGAGGCAAGGGCTACCCATTTTCTCTCTGTATTTCCCCTTTCCTATTCTGGCAGCTGTTTCATGCAGCTGTTTTAATTAGGTTTATGGAGAGTTTTATTTCAGTGTAAGCAGATTTGTTCTGGAACCTCCCATCTGTTCACAAGCTGTTTGGCTTAAGAATCATAAAGTCCTGAAGCTTTGCATTTCTTTCCCTTTGCCAGAAAAGAGTGGTTTATTTATTTGTTTTTTAAACAAGGTTGAAATGTTTGTAACTGGAATTCCTCCTGCTAGTGGCAAGAATTGCAAAGACCTCAAATCATTCCATCCCCACCCAGCTAGCATGGTGTCTCTACTTAATGGGTGCTCTACAGCAAGGATGGTTCATAACCCTCACTAGAGAGTTCAAAAAGCCAACTAAACAGAAATAGCTGTAAAAAGAGATAATCTAAACCCATCTTAAAAATAAAAAAATTAACTTTTCAAGGAATGAACTCTACTGACATTTTGTCCTCATGGGGCTCCTCTAGGCTGACCTAAGAGCAGCATCTCAGGGTCACAGCAGAAAACTTGTTTGCTGTTATTAGTATTTATTGCCTGAATTATTCTCCTACCCATGATGTACCAAGCTTTTGCAGCCCCACAGGACTTTGAGTCAGCAAAGAAACACAAACCTGAGGGAGGCATAAAAATAGCAAGCACAGCTCACCCTTGAGGTCCACCTAAAGCTGTGCACCACCACTGCCTCCATAGTCACCACAGTCTGTGCTGTGCCCAGCACTTTCTTGTGTATGTGAGGTCAGATAAGGTGGGTGGAAGCTGTCTGAGGTGCAGAGGGTACCCTCTTACTTTCTCAGGTGTAAATAAACCTGTCACTTAGGCTGCTGCTGTTTAATGAGTAAGGACAGAGTGGGATTCTTTCTCTGCAGGAATATAAGACTTGCAACCCAGAGAGCTGCCCAGAGGTACGCAGGAACACACCCTGGACCCCTTGGATGCCTGTGAACATCACCCAGAACGGTGCCCGCCAGGAGCAGCGCTTCCGCTACACGTGTCGTGCCCAGCTCTCTGATCCCCACGAGCTGCAGTTTGGGAGGAAGAAGACTGAGAGTCGTTTCTGCCCCAATGATGGCTCAGCAGTCTGTGATACTGACAGTACGTTTTGCCAGCTCTGGGGTACCAAAGGGGGAGCCTAGATTTGGAGGTGGAAATGGGGTCCTCTCAGAACAACAAGAAACTGATCTTGTCTGCATGAGTCTCGGCATGTAGGAGCAGTGTGACTGCAGAGTGGCAGGGATGGAGAGAGCCCCGTGACTCACAGTTGTGAGCTCTGTGCTTGTAGCAGTCTATAGATTTGTTCTTGCTACTGCCCCAAAGAGAGCAGGCAAGTAATGAGGGTGTAGAGAAGAAAAGAGCCATTCTACAGGACAGTGTGTCTTCCTGTTTCTTTCTCTCTGGAGGCCCTCCTGTGTACTGCCTCTGGGGTTATTCACTTCACTGCTGCTGTAATGCAAGGCAGTGTCCTGAGGGCACAGCCTTGACTTCCATAATTTGCTGCCCAGAAAGGTCATTTATCAAGGCTGTCAGTAGGCTGAGTCCGTGTGTGTACAGATTTAATTTTGCATCTAGCTTAGCTGTAACCCTGTGAAACAAAACTCTTGCTAGGTGCTTTCAACAGAAACTCCTCCCTAGAACATTTAAATCCTGATTTTATGCGTGAGCTGAAGTCCTCTTTAGAAGCCCAACAGCTGATTAATTTGCGATCATGTGGTGTCTTGTTTTCCTTGAAGCTCTTGTTGATGACCTCCTCAAGACTGGTAAGACCTCTGCACGGATTATCAATGGGGGCTGGTCCTTTTGGGGAGCCTGGTCCTCCTGTTCCAGGGACTGTGAGTTGGGCTTTAGGATCAGAAAGAGAACATGCACAAACCCTGAACCTAAAAATGGTGGCTTGCCCTGCGTGGGGTCAGCGATGGAGTACCAAGACTGCAATCCACATCCCTGCCCAGGTAACCATGATCATCTTTCTGCATGAAATTCAGAGGTGTTCTTCCCCATCTTAACAATAGAGCCACACAAAATATCAGTATTTCCAAGCTGTTTTGTTTTACTTTTTTTTTTTTTTAATTATTATTTTTATTATGGGGATATTTGCTTAATTTATAAATAGCCTATTGTAATAACCCATGTATGTGATCTTTAGTGCTATGACTTAACATTTCATCCAGGCTCAGAGAGTAACACAGCCACATCCTCTAGAGGAATTAGTATCATGGCTTGTCTAGCAATTTTTTGCTTCAAGATTTGGTACTCCATCCAGTGGAGGGCATCATGGTGCATCTGCACCTTAATGAGGAGACAGGCTTAATGAATGTGGTTTAATACTGTGTAGAGATGCTTGATGTGGTGGTTCTTCTTGTGAACACTTGTTTCTTCCCCCTCTCCTGCTTACGTATTGTTCTTGCGATGGGCATCTACTCTTGACATCAGTTACCATTTCCTGCACAGCCAGCAGGGAGTATTCTTGCCTGGTTTCCTGGTTTTCAAGTTTGTCCTCATGTTTATGTTGCACTCCTGGTCCAGAATAGTAATAATAGACCACTGACTACTGTATTCTCTCATTTATCCTTCTCCTTGCTCTGTAATAACTATCTAACCTAAATTTAAGTGATCTTACACAAATTACCTTGCCTCTTTGCAGTTCTAGCAATTACCTACCTCTGGCAATATAGTTTGTGACCTACACTTGAAAATGTTACATTGTAATAGTATTATTATGATTCTAAAATTCAATATGAAGATAAAATTCCAATGAAGATACGATCAGAATGTGCAGCAAGAGCGTAGCAAGAGTGTCAAATATTGCACTCTATGGCTATAAAAAGAAAATAATTCTGTCACTATAAAGGCAGCTATTAGTACTATTTTGGAAGCTCTCAGTGGCTTTTCACTAATGTCTGTGCCCTTCTTCTGTGCTGTTTTCTCCCTTCGGACACTATAATGTTTTACAGTCCGTCCTGAGTGCATGATTACTATTTCTTTGTGTCTCCCTCCTTCCCTGCCTCACTCAATGTGTATACAAAAATCCTGGGTTTATCTTGCACCAAGTCATCAGGTTATTATCTTCTGCATTAATGGCATGTGGACCTTCAAGTTGGGCAGTGTAATAGCCTGACAAGGAAGGGTGTGGGAGTCAGGGATCTTAACTCCCTCCCTGTTATTAAGCTGTTGTGGGGCTGTGTTCATATCATATAATCATAGAATGGTTGGAAGGGGACCTTTAAAGGTCATCTAGTCCATCTCCTGCAATGAGAAGGAATAATAGATAAAGCCTCTGTGTTTCTCTTTCCTGAATGTTGGAATTAGAGAGCTTGTGGCCCAAACAGAAAGGCCCAAACCTCTGCTTAGGTTGTGCAGCACTTTTTTCTCAAGTATATCTTCTGTTGCTGTAAGTGAAGCATCAGGAGACAATATAATAATAATAACAGCGTTATTTTATAAAAAGGAATAGGAATAGTATAGAATATAATAGAACAGAACAGAACAGTTCAGTGACTGCCTTAAAGAACAGTTTCTGTTTTGGCACTTCACAATGTAGAGTCTTTTTCTGCACAGATTTCATTCTTCATCTGCTGAGTGCAGCTCATTTGTACCCTCTCCTGATAGGAAGTTCTTGTCAGGTCCAAACATCCTGGGATGCAAGAAACTGCTAGGTAGTCTGGGCAGGGTGGATCTGGAAGGTGAGATTCTGGGGATCTCCAGCTTTGTGACAGTGAGAGAAGTAACCAATGGCATCAGCCTCTCTCTGCTTCCTTTTCAATGTCCTTCAGTGAAAGGCTCCTGGTCTTGCTGGACTCCTTGGTCTCACTGCTCAGCAACCTGTGGAGGTGGGCACTACCAGCGCACGCGGACTTGCACCAACCCAGCTCCGTCTAGTGGAGAGGATATCTGCATTGGTCTGCACACTGAGGAGGCCCTTTGCAACACACATCCATGTGAAGGTAACCAGTTCTCATCACTGCTCCAGTTGGCTTGGGTGGTGGGAGCAAGGCACAATGCACAAAATGCTTAAAAAATAATACAGGAACACCGCCAGTTAGCAGCTTTTGTGTCCATTTGGTAAAGCTCTGTTGAGCAAGGTGTTGAGTTAAAATACATCACCTTTCTCTTTACTGGTTCACTATCCCATGCTCTGGCATTCTCATGCCAGGCAGGCAAACTCTTGTTAACAGCTGATCCATTTAAAGCAATTGAAAAAGCAGGAGTTTGGTTCTTCAATCTGGAAGCTTACAAGACAAACAAAAGGAGTCATAAAGCATCAATCTATACAGCTGCTGAAGGGAAAATATTTCCTTTTTCTTACCCTGACAGGCAGATGAGCATGTGCTGCAACTCTGAGGACAGGGTTTAGATCTGTGCTGGTTCTGAACCACCTTTGTGTACTTCTGACCTAGTGCAAGCCTACTTCCTTCCCCTAGGAACCTTGGCAAAACTCTAAAACTGCTTTAACGTCTGGTGGCTGCTTGAGGTATCCCTGGGAGGCCACCTCAAAAGTTGGAGTTCCTGGTGAGACATTGTACCATCCAGCTCCTTGGATGTATCTAACCAAAGAACTGATACAGGAACTTTTAAGACAACTGCAATGCACAGTGCTGCACCAAGGGCTGGTTCAATCTGAATTAAGAAAACAACAACCTGATAAGTAGGGAATGATGTTATTTGTATTGAGAAAATGAAACCCACTAAAGGCCCCTAAAGCAGATGTATGAGAAAGGCCCAGAACAGGATCTAGGCATTCTTCAGCATGGGAGAAGTTTGGTATCTACAAGGGATCCTTTTCCTTCTCAGTGATGTTTGTGTGTTTTGCTGCTCTTGTTCCAGGTGGTTGGTCAGAGTGGTCAGAGTGGAGCCTGTGTAACGAAGAGGGCATCCAGTACCGCAGCCGTTACTGCGAAGTGCACAGCCCAGATTCTTCTCAGTGTGTTGGAAACAGCACACAGTACCAAGATTGCCTGTATAATGAAATTCCTGGTATGTACAGTGTCATCAAGGAGGGAAAGGGTGGGCCAATTCAGGAGAGCAACTCATACCCCAACTGTCAAGCTAGGCTGAGATTTTCTTTACTATAAACGGGGCTCAGATGCTTCTAGAAAAACAAGCAAGCTAACAAAAGTGTTATAAACTCCCTTGTGGCAGACACAGGGTAACTGGCATTCCATTAAGGCAGCTTAGCTTTTCTTTAAAATATAATTACCTGGATCTGTAATAAATAACTAGTATTGCTTCACCTGAATTGAAACTTCTAACTTTGAGTAGCTCGACTCAGGCTCTAACAAATATCTCTCAATAATTGTTATATGGATATGGGCAACAGAATGTCCTTGAGTTTGGGTATTAAAATAAGCATCCCAAAAGAGCAAGGAATTAGGTGAGGCAAATGGAAAACATTGGTCTGTGAAGCTGGGACATTAATCAAGGGTCTGACACAGCCATGATGGTCATCAACATGTCCTGCCCTGTGTTTTGTGGAAGTTGAGATTCACAGGCAAACATTTGGTATGGGTCTAGACTGAGTAACCCCCTTTCATATCTTCTTTTCTGGATTACAGTGCCCTGACTTAAAAATCTGAGATCTCTAGGGAATGGTACTCTTCTTTGTCATGGTTTTCTCAGCTGTCTTCTTTCCTCTAAATTGGAGAAGCTAAGCAGTGATCAGGTAACAGTACTGAAATTGTCAGGTCTTTGCAGAGGTTTTGTTGCATGCGTTTCACACTCTGAGCTTATAATTCAATTTAGAGAGACTCTCAGCTTGCTGCAGAACACGTGAGCAGCTTCTCGTGTCTGGAGCACAGGGGGTTTAATTACTTAAAGAAGTAAAGTGATGGCAAAATGACAACTTTCTCCAATCTTCTCTTTGTTTAGTGATCCTGCCAGCCTCCAGCATTGATGAGAGCACGAACTGTGGAGGTATGGTACAAGTATATATTGTATTTTTATCTTAACCTGACGTCTTTCCTCCATGTGCAATATCAACCAAACCATTAATCTGTGCAGCTCATATCCCACTGATAGCCCTAATTCCACTGGAGTCTTGCTGTCTGAGTCAGACTGGAGGAATGTATCACATGTCCACTTGTCAGTTTCAAGATTTTTATTTATTTCAGGGTTTGGGTTGACCACTGAGGGTCATGAATTACCAAGGAACACGCTTGTCTCCTTCTACCCACAAGGTAGATGGTTCAGGAGAAAGGAAGGGGTATTCCTCATTCTCCCACTATAAGCCTCCAGCTGTAGGAAGGCAGATGTTATTAAATAACCTATAAAGATTTCACTGAACAGGTTGTCTTAGGAAGATCCTTTGCTGATGTAGGAGGAAACTGGAGTTCATTCTTTCCTCCAAGCACTTCCTTTCATTCGTGTTCTCACCTCTTTCACAGAAGTTGTATCTCCTTTCTGCACATAGCTTGGAAAGATCTAGACATTAATGTCACTTTTCCACTACCCTAGGAGCATAAAAATGGAGACTGCAGAAAATAGAATTCCTTCAACATCACTAATGACTATGTCAGCTCCTGCTAGCATCATATCCTTGCTTACCTGAAATCTAGATGATCTGCAGACTGCCAAATTCACTTTTTTCTATGGAGATCATGGCAAAAAAAGGGCAGGCCACCTCTGGCACAGGAATGTGACCTCTCCATTTGTGACTGTGAGGTAGTCAATGGAATTAAGCTTTCAGTGTAGCAGTTGGCTTTTTGTGTCACTGTTCTCCCTCAGAGGGTGCAACGTATCTGCTTTGGTTCCAGGACTCCTTGCTATGTCTTGCACTCCACTGTTGTGCACTGTATCCATTTTTCCTTCTTTTGCCAGCACCATTGCATTTTCTGTTGCAATCTGCATTTTACCATAGTTAATATTATTTATTAGTGTTCTACAATATTTGGCAAAGAAACAAATCAATAGAAATTCTGTTGATGCATCCCAGAAAATCTGTATTTCCGAAGTGATGAACCAGAAAGCTTGCCCCCTGGGAACTCACATGCTGCAAACAAAATAGTTTTTTTTTTCCCTACGATGCAGCTAAAAGCTACCTGAAAAATCAGACAGGTCTTAACAAAAGTGAGAGGAAAATATAAGAGAGCTGTGTGTTTTTGAAAGGTTTTCTTACTGTAGTGAGCTGGTAAATGTAGCAGTGAAATGAAACATTCTGCAATATAAGCAAAGCAGGACAGGAGGAGAATGTGACAGTGTGTCATGTGGCTTCACTGAGCATGGCTGCATATTCTGTGATGTAGCTCTCATGAGCAATGTAAAGCAGGTGGAGGTTTTTAGAAAGGAAATGTCTTTAAGGAGTCATGTAGCATTTAGTAGGAAATTATCATCTTTCTGCTGGTTTTTGGAACATGACCCAAAACAAAATAGAAAGTGGTAATCTTGCAATAGAATTTTATAATATAGTTTAAAAAATAAATGTATCTTGTCAGTCTAATAAATTCTGTATGTTCCTTACTGTAATTATGATTAAAGTGCACAGTTTTGCTGTAGAACTCTATTGCCTGTGTTCCTTTTAAACTCAGGAGAATATATTTTAACTAAAGATTAGAGGAGAGCAGCAGACTAATGGGTAGAATTCTCTATTTGAAAAGCCTATCAGTTAACATATAAGATGGCACCAAAAAAATGCACACCGTGACTAGACTAAGAATGAGCTTCATTTAAAGCCACTCTCTGAGTAGTCTCTTCCATTTCTCTGCATACAGTCAAGTCAACACAGCAGTCTGTCCAGATAAATTGGCTTTTTAAAGTATTATGGGAATTTTATGGCTGCAGTTGCTGCTGACCAATGTGGCTTTTCCCTAGGAGAGTTGCCCTGGGGGGCCAGCAGTCAGAGTTTCCCCTCACCCCAGGGACCAGGGCCCTGTTAACTTTGAAAGATGACAGAAGGAAGAAGGCAGAGGAAAGGCAGTGGCATTTGAAGTCATAATCACTAATTCTTTTCCTGTAGATTCCCCCCTACACTACATAACAAAAGACAACAGGGTCATAAAGTTTTGCCACCCAAGACTGCTTCTTGTTGCTTTTTTAAGCTGGTGGCTGTAAAGGTCGCTACTGTTTGTTCTGTTGTCAGTGGAGATCTGTTGGTGGTTGGCTTTACCATGGTGTTTGAGACTCTCTGAGGTGAGGGAGGAATGAGGAGTTCTGTTTGACTTTGTCTTCCCCCCACCAGCTGAAGTTCTAAGTTTGGTACCTTGTAGTGTGTGGGATGCACAACTACAGCTCCTTCCAGAGGTCAGGCTGTGCTTGAAGGGTGCTGCTGCAGCCCCATGTGGAGAGATCTCTGTAGGAGGCTTTTGTAGTCCAAGAGCTTTTCTGTTTGAAATATTTGCGCTGTAGCTACCCAGCTGGCACCTGCCTGAAACCACTTTCCTATCTTTGCAGTTTGTGGAGAAAGCCAGCACAAAAGTGTTTTTCAAGCAGTTCTCCCCTTTTCTTTTTCCACTTTATCTTTAGTGTTCCCCTGAGAACCCCTGTTTCACTGCTAGCAGGACAGATGCACCTCAGAGGTAGTGCAGACATAGTGTAGGCACTGTTGCCCCCTGAATAAGAAAGAATGCTGAGCACACTTGGATTACACAGGGGAGGAATGTGTACCCCTCCACCTCACACACAGTCCCATAGGCCTTTTGGGCAGCTGACAAAAATGGCTTTCACCTCCCTTCCTTCCCCTTCAGAGAAGCACTGAGCATTTTTATCCCTTTTATTTCCATGACACGCACATACTTTGGAATCCATTAATGTGGGCTGTTTGTATGGCTCATTTCTTCAGCTGTCAGCTTAACATACTGTTTAGTTTCAATATCAATAGAGGGGATAGAGGAGAGACAGGGAGGGAGCTTTGGGAAAACAATGCATGAACCTGTGAAACTGCACAAGGCCGAGCTGCAGTGGGGAGACCAATTTACAGGAAGACTGGGTCTGTTTATGTTATAATGTAAGGCTCTGGCTTCAACAGCTTATTAATGTTGATCCTGAGATGTCAGAGCTTTGATTTGCACCTGTGGTCTTATTGAGAGAGGGCAAGAGGGCTCTGCTTTAAAAACAGCATCTCTTGTCATTTCCCTTGCAGGTTTTAGTCTCATCCATCTGATTGCCACTGGGGTCTCCTGTTTCTTTGGCTCCAGCCTCTTAACATTTGTGATTTACGTGTACTGCCAGCGCTGCCAGAGGCAGTCCCAGGAGTCGACTGTTATCCACCCAACCACTCCAAACCATCTCCATTACAAGGGCAACACAACCCCCAAGAATGAGAAGTACACCCCTATGGAGTTCAAGGTAGGACATTTCATGAGAAATACCACAAACAAAAAAGCTTGATAATACCTGGACAAATTCTGTATTTCTGTCATGGTTGGAATTGGATAGGTTTGTATTTCTGTGCCCAGCTGTTGGCATTACTCGTGGGACTTAAGGGGTATTTAGCCATACTGTCACAAAGGGGTTAATAAGTCCCATTACTGAAATGGGACTTTGTTCTGTTTCACAGTCCTGATGAATGCCAGTCTGGCAAGTACATAGCAAGGTACTTCAGTCCATTCTGACTATTGTATGTACATATATTGTCCCCTAAGAAATCAGTAAGGGCTCAGTTCAGTGCATTGTTAGTGTGTGGTAAGAGGAAACGGAGGGGAGGAAGAATAAAAATGGAAATTTCATTAGATTAATAGCTAGGAAACTGCTTGTTGATAGAATGAGATTCTGGAAATGCTTTGGGACCTGCCAAATTGGATAGGATGAGAAAGCAGAGAGAGTTCTGCCCACTCTATCAGAACTGGACAGAATTTACCCCAGGCAGCCATGCAGAATTCAATGACAGCAGCAGACTTGGGACCTGAATGAGTGACATGCTCTGTTGATATGTCTGCTTGCTAAAGAGGATACCACCCATTATCTGAGCAGCTAGGAATAAGGGTGAAAAGAGACAATACACAGAGACAGTATTGAGCACATCAGTGTATTTGAGCATCAGTCTCCTGGTGAAGCATGGGATCAGAGAAGTCAGCAGTGGTATGGGTGAAAGGCCTTCATGTCACCACAGGAGGAACAGCCTGCCTAAGGTCACTTGAACAGTGTGGAGCATTATTTGGGACATGAACACAAAACAGAAGGAAGCCCTGCAGCTGCTTGTTCCTCCGTATAGCTTTGTGCTGTTGACATTTTGATTGTCTGTTTCTGCTGATCTGGCCTGGCTCCTGACTGAGACCCAACAATAAGATCAACAGTGGGACTGTTGCCATAGTGTAAACTCCCTGGGTGTTTGGGACTGTTTCTACGTAAGGATTTTATAATGCTGGGCACAGGATGATTCCTGATACATAGCCATGTTCTGCAATGTGAGTACACATCAGAACTAAGAGCTTGCATCAGATCATTTGAAAAGAGACAATGTTGTCTTGGTGTTTTAAGGGAAAACAGTTTGAGCTGGAAATTAACAGACAAGTTTGACAATGAGCATGTGCTGAATTTCTTGTGTTGGGCATTGCAGCCCCTCAGAGGATCCCACTGCCTATAAATGCAGTCTCAAAAATACTTTTCCTAGCAGCATAAGGCAGCAGTTGTATACAGTTTACTAAGGGTGCAGCAGCATCATCATGCAAGTCAGCATGGATTTGCAGAAAGTAAATCATGTCAAGCAAATTGGATTCCTTTTTTGAATTAAATAAATATTGATCTAGATAGGAGGGAAGCAGCAAACATATCGGGATTTTCAGAGGCTTTTAACAAAATTTCACAGGATGTATTATTCCACACATTCTGCATATACAGGTTAGGTAATAAATTATTAAGACAGGTAAAGAACTTGGGCTTGATCCTGTAAGCTTCTAACTGTGACACTAATCCTTCCAGTTTTGTGAGCAGTTGTGTCAAAGTCAATAGGAAGACTCAGATGAGAAATGTTTGCAGGAATAAAGAGATGAACAAGAGTATCCCCTTGTTTCTTTCATAGCAGACAAGAAAGGGCCAAATTTATTTTTGTCACCAAAAGCAGGTAGTTACAGGGTTGGCTTTGTGCTAACGTTTTCTTCATGATTTATATTGTGCTAACATAAGTTATCAGTTGATGTTAAAATAGGAGGGATGGTTAAAATTTAGAAGGATGAAGTTGTTCACAAAATGACCTTGATCAGTTGGGTAAATGGGTTATGAAATGCAATATGTCTATGCCAAGTGGTGCAGTGGAGTAGAAGTAATAACAAAGCTAAGCAAAGTTTAAAATAGCAGCAGATTAGTTAATGTAGTATCAAGAGGGAGTTGACCTCTTTGATAGATCCATCTCTGAATACTTGATCTCATGTGTAGTAACAGTGAGCAGCTGTTAGATTCTTCTTTCAAGGGACATAAAGAGCCTAGGCATTAGATCAAGTTTTGAAAAGTCTAGTTTATTTGAAGTAAGGCATTAGCTAACTGGGGTTGTATTAGTTAGACTGGGGGAGAAGGGACTTGGACACAAGGAGAGATAGACCAGATGGGGCTTATTTATAGAATGTTTGGAAGTGAAGGAGTTCAAGTATATAAATCTGCAGTCATTGGACAGGCCAAAGCCAAGTGTTTAGGAGCAAGGGGCTACTTGGTAGGAAGAAGTGAAAGTCATACTCTTTCAGTGTGTGGAATGAGGCAAAGGGATTTACAGAAAGGGTAAAATATGTTCATCAAGTGAAACCCCTTTTTTCTTTTCCTTATGTTCGTCTTCTTCATTGTCCTTCTTTTCTTAAACTCTTGCCTGAAAATGTCTCATTTAATACTACAGATTTGCCAGTTTTCCTTTGAAGAATATAATGTTAGTGCGGGAAGAGGAAGGCTCTGTGGATGCTGTGCTGTATAATTACTTACAGAACTTGTTATTAGTCAGCTTTATATTTAGGAATAACTGGCAGATTTTTCTAAGGGTCAGGAGGGAGTTTTTCCTGCCTTCAAGGAGCATGTGTGGTTTTATTGTGATGCTACACAATTAACATTCAAATGATAGAAGAGCTAAAATTCACCTTCTGGAAAATTAGGGTTTAGACTGGACATTAGGGAAAAAATTTCACATAAAGACTGGTCAGACACTGGAATAGGCTGCCCAGGGGGGTGTTTGAGTCACCATCCCTGGATGTGTTTAAGGGTCATTTAGATGTGGTGTTGGGGATATGGTTTAGGGGAGAACCTTTTTGAGTAGGAATGATGGTTGGACTTGATGATCCCAAGGGTCTTTTCCAACCTGAAAGATTCTGTGATTCTGTGACTGAGCTTGGATGTGGGCCCATCTGAATTTAAAATGTGTATGAAAGAAAGTGATAACACCTGAAATTTCAGATTGTAAACCTAAGTAAGTTTCTATCTAGCAGACTCTAAGGAAACTTACACCAACATTTTTTAGGTGATGAAAGCAAAAGAATCACTGTGGGTTTGTGTGTGCATGGAGGAGTTAATAAATTCACGATTAAGAAAATACATGGTGTGTAGACTATTTTTCAGTAGCAGAAGATGATAATACACAGTGACTTGATAGTAGCAGAAGGCTGAGCATATGCACAAGTCTATTATTTTCTATTCTTTGATAATAATAAGCCTTCTGCAACCATCTTTAGTTTGTTTTCATCTTGAAATATTTCAGCTCTCCAACCATCAGGTGAACGCAGTAGAAAGTTTGGCAGTGTCACATTCAAATTTACAGCACTGGATGGAAACTCATAAATCAAGGTGAATTTTATATGAAGGCAGATTTTAATGAAAGAGGTGCTAGCTGATATGAACCTTGTTGGACATCTCAGCACAGCAATGCAGTAATGCAGATCAGATGTAAATATCATACATAGTGGTAACCTATTGATCATTTAGCTGATGCTAACTTGCCTAGTGATTTGCAGAGGAGTGCTTTATTTTTGCTGGCTTCTATTCCTTCCATTTTGCTTTCTCAAGAACACTGTGAGGTTTATTATTAGCTGTTTTTAGCCAGGGTGTCTCAAAAGATTTCATGCATATGCATTTACCACCAGCATGTTGATTTTGATTTGTTATTCATAGACCGTAGGGGAGAGACCTTTTAGGTCACCTAATAAGCAGTTCATGTTTCATTAATTGGTTAAAGTTCATACAGCACTTTGACAATATTGAAGACTGTGCAGAACAAGAGCATAATAAAATAAAAATTATCTACTCTTCACATTTTGGCATGGTGGGTTACAGAACCACCTGCAACCTTCCCAGTACTGCCATTGCTGATTAGTCAGTAACTGGCTATCAGAGCAGAGAGGAGATTCTCTTTTTTTAACATCTTGCTTCAGCTACTCAGTGACTTACTCATGTGAGCTACTTATTAGAATCATGCTGATGGAAATCCAGATGATCCTGCAATAGAAGCAGGAGGATGTAGGGGCAAGGTTGGGCCCTTGTGAGTTAGGAGTGCTTGGAACAGCTACACGTGGAGAAAGTCTTTGGACTGAACCTCTTCCTATTGCTAAATCCTCTGCCAATGAATAGAGCCAACTTTTTATTCTATGTGGGATTTGAACTGGCAAAGTCATCTGAACATTGGTCCAAACAGAGAATCTGATGGCCTTTGGATCAGGCCAGATGGAATTAGAGAGAAATCTAAGTTTGCAGGATAGTTATGATCATGATTTTGCTGATTTTCTTCTTGATTGTGCTGGACAGACCTCTCTCTGTTCTTTCCTCCTTAAGCACATTTTTAGTCACAGTCAAATCCATTCTGTACTGATGCCTCAAATAAGCTGAGGAAGCACCTGATCAGTGCTGTTCTAACACAGAAGTTATACTCGAGCAAAAAAGCCATTTATGTCAATGAGCAAATTAACTGTGGGGCAAGATGAGGTGAGAGCTGAGTGAGATTGCAGGATATATTCATGAAAGAGAGTAGCTAAATAGTTGATGTATAACCTGATTTATCAGGGTTCTAGGAGGACACCAAAACAGTACACATTAGCATAAGTAGGACTGTGGGTTATTCACTTGCCCAGAATTATACAGCAAATATAAATGCAGCTACCAGAAAATGGGAGGGGGGATATTCACAAGATCACTTGAGACTCAGTATAAATTAGAAGCCACAATGAATATTTTTTAATAAAGTGAGTTGTTGAGAATCAAATAACAGTGAGTTGTTGAGAATCAGTGCTACTGAGAATCAAATAACAGTGCAGAGCAGACACCTCCTGCGAAGGACTCCAGACACAGTGATCCATACTACATTACTAATCCCAAAGAATTCATGGTAATGAAATACTAACCAAACAGAAACCAATTCTGTCTTTGGGAGAAAAATCCTTCCGAATAAAACAACAGGCTAGGTATTTGGTGTGGCTTTCGGTTTTACAAAAACAAAGCAAGCTCAAGATATAGGAAATGGATAGTTGTATGGATTTTAAATGTCTCTCTCTTGGTGATGGTCATTTATTGCTGCTGAGAATCACACCTTTTTCACTGCAGAGACACAGCCACAGTGTTCAAGTTTAAATGAGCTTTAACTACTGTCAGGTGCCCTAGAGCAATGTTTGTCTAAGTCAGCCTTGGTCTCTGAGGATGTTTGTTTCTCTTTGCCATGGAGAACTTAGAGCTTCACTGTGCTATTACTTAATCTGGTACTCCAACTAAAATTGGCTAAGCTCTCACTGCACACACATCCCAGCACATACACTGATAGAAGCTTTTGCCAATTCCCAGTGACTCTTTCACTGTGCATCCTTCAAGCCCCAGGAACTGGCTGTGAAGTTCAGACATCAGCCAGCAGTTGATGATACCCAGCATCATCAATAAGTTATAAACAGCCTCCCTTAAGTATCTGCTTTAGCTACATGGTGTTTTAGAGAGAGATTTAGCTGATTTAATCAGCTAGGGAAAAGAATAAATAAAAATTTTAGTAAATCAGATGGAAACAAAATTTTTTCGCAGTGAATTTCACGTTTAACAAAGACTATTTCCCCTCAACAAAGTGGCATTTAAGAACATTAAGTGCTTGAATAGTTGAGTACATATTTTTAGTACTTACCATGAGTATAGTATTATTCAAAAAAGAATAGTAGGGGCAGGGGGTTGTATTGGCAAAGGAGCATTGTGCCCTTTTTGTATGATCCTGCAGTTGCAAATATCACTTCAGGGGACCCTCAATTTACATAATGCCTGCTAGAAAGGGAAAGCAAGAGAGCTTACTGATGGAGAAAAAAGGATTAAGTGGTGCGTCTCAGTCAAAATCTATTAGTGTCTTTTCTCCCTTTATATCATTGGGTCGAGACAAATTGAGCAGTCAAGCATGCCTGGAGGTGTGGCTGTCCTGGGATGACTGAGCCCGAGGAGTGGCAGCAGTGGCTCAGCAGGTTGCTGTGTGCAAGTCACAGATACCAGATATCTCCCTCTCATAGATGCATTATTTAAGAGTAGGGGAAACTGCCAATTCAGATCCAAATGTCTCCTTCCTCCTGCTCCCTCTGGGATGCTGAGCAGCTGCTCAGTGGTGCCCCAATGGAAACTGCTCTCCTCTGCATCCTCTCCCCCTGCAAACCCTTCATTACTTTGCAGAGCTATTCCTTCTCCCTGTGGGGTGGGAATTCACACTGTTTCTCTTCCCCACACCACTCTGAGTCCAGCTTTTGGGATTACTGTTTGTCTTCTTTAAGCTTTCTTGAGAAATTTGAAGTAGGGGTAGGTGCTTCTTGTGTCCTTGTACATCCAGGCATATCTCCTCTACACCAAGTTTAGGAATGTGGTCCATGCTCTGCGTTCTTACAGGCCAGCCTAGAAATCATGGATACTGACACTGACCTTTCTTTGGGGCTGTATTGCTGCAGCTGTGACATTCTGGGGACATGGGCAAGATGGGTTTGTAGATAGACAAGTTTTGTTTTGTTTTGTTTTGAATTACATCAATGAGTATAGCTGGAAAAAGCTGGCAGCTTTTTGAACATGTGATCTGCCATTTTAGACCTGAAGACAGACAGATGTGTTCACAAGTTTATCTGATTTTTCCAGCTACACTAGTTGATTTAATAACTGATATATTTTTATTGCAATTTTTGGCTTTTCTAATTTCTCTGGGGTTGACATGTATCTACACACACACACCCCTATGCTAGAAAAAGGAAAATAAAACGAAGAAAAACTGCAGAAATGGGAAAACAATTGCACTGCGCTGGCTGCTGTGTATTTACATGACTTCCCTCTACTGGTCAGAAGAGGAATATTTCAAATATACCCTAGCCTGATCTGCTAAAAGTTAATGGGTCTCCTTTGTATTTCAAGTGGTTCTTCCCTCCTTGTCTCCACGAAGCTCTGGCTGGCAGTGTTGTGTACATTCACTGAACTGGGAAATCTTCAGTGCCACCAAGAACTGCAGGAGAAATTAATTATGTGTTTGCAGAAGAGTTTAAAGGGAGCCATGAAAGAAGCAGGTAGCAAAAGGGAGAGAATATGAGGCAAACAATAAATACCAGAAAACATACAAACTTTGAGGTACACTTGGAGGGGAGCTGCCTCACTGGTAGTCTAGAACAGCTCCACTAGCAAGTAATGGATTTTAAAGCAGATTTTTAAAGAATAATTTAGCTGCATACATGCAAAGTAAAGATAGCTGCATCCATATGAAGAACTAGAGCTCAATGTCCAAAAAGTGTTTGGCAGCTCTGAGAGAGGACAGCCACAATACCTGAGCTGACTTTTTCTGAGCCATAATTTCCCTCTCCTGAAGAGCATCTGAGAGCTCAGGGCTGCTCAGGAGATGCTGGCTGCTGCCACCATGCAGGCTGCAGCAATGCTACATCCATTGCCACCTCTCCCTGCTGCATCATTTATATACATACAGATGATAAGTGTGGCACGGGGTAATCAGGAGTAGCTCTCTCTGCATTCCTCTATAGCTGAGGGAATCCTCATTAAGTCAGCTCTAACATTGTCCTGAGATTTGGCACAAAGCATGTGAGTTAAGGAAAGAACTGAAAATTGGCACACGGAGGCATCTAGATGGGCTGTATCCCAGAGTCTGTGAGAACCAGCTAATGAACAACTCCAATTACCTTTATAAATGTCACAGGTTTTGGGCAAACCCCCAGTGCCATGAAATGCAAAAGTAATCCAAAACTGCTAGTAAGAAAACAGGCCAATTTACCACCAGTTAATTGAGTCGCTATTTAGTCCAGTGCATTAAAGTCACACAAGGAGCTTCAGGAAGTCTCTGTGGGAAATACCAGTTGGATTTGGGGGATAAGAGAAACTATCTGCTGTCCTACAGACCCACTATTGATAGAGTATGTCTGGAACTTCCCCATTCAACAAAGAACATCAGTGGGGTGTTAGATTGGCAGAGCTGGGGCCATAGTGGATTAATAAATGGGGTTGATTTGACTGTGGTTTCAGTTAGAGCAATGGAAACTCACTGAAGCAAATCTATTTCAGTGTTAATATGCAGGCAAATCTGAGTAATATTTGAGAGGCAACATGTCACATACTCTGATGAAATAAAAGGTTCTTGGGCTGGACTGACAGCTGAGCAGGAAGAAATCAAACACCACCACTTTTTATACAGAATTTCAGCGTTAGTGGATGAGGGAAAAGCACAAGACTGAGCTGCCTAAGAGCAGATTCTCACCTGGTTAAAAATGTAGTTTTGCTGGTCCATACTCCTGAAGAGGATGCTATTGGTGTCTTAAATAATCTTGTGACATGTAAGTAGAATCTGTGTTGGACAGGAATGCTGCTGCAGAGGCTGAAACTTGGCTAATGGCAATCATTAATGGGTAGAGATGGGGCTGTGAGGAGTTGTGCAGGGAACCACAAGCAGTAATACAAGGTTTAGCTTTATTTAATATCTTTAACAAGCTTGGAGAGGGTGCAGTCAGTGTGTTAATTAAACTAGCAGAAGATATTAAATTGGGAGGTCTGTCAGAAAAACAGCCACTGTTATAGAAATAATGGGAAATTACCTGAGGAGGGTATAAATGTAGAAAGAAAATAGGGTAAGATGCAGCATGGGGAGAAGACAAAGCAGTCTTGAGGAGAATAATCAAAAAGCAGCTATTTCGAGGGTGGGAAATACTTGGAAAGCAATAAGACTATAAGAGACTAAATGGAGTTAGCAGATGGCAAATTAGTCCAGTTTTTATCTTTAATTCTATTTTTACTAATTTTTTTTTTTTTTTTTTTTTTTTTTTTGTGAGCACTGCAGTTACACCTTTGCAATTCTCAGTCTAAATGAAGTGCTGTAGGCTGTGTGACCTGTGCTGGTAATTCACCAGAATAAGCAGCAGTGAGGCCATCTGAAAACTCAGGGCTGCTTGATCCCATATACCAGCAACAAGGCTGTGGGAGCTGCATTCCCCAGACAGACCTACAGCTGCTCACTACGGCCCTATTGCTGGCCATCAGCAGAAGCCCAGTTTTGCCCAGCTTCACCCAAATTCTCTAGATGATCATCTGCACCCAATGCAGATCAGTTAACTTAGTTTTAGAAGACAGTGATTATGTTTCTGGTGAGTTAGTCTGAGGTGATGTAGCTCAGCTCAGGAGCCCTTGTAGTAACAGCAGGCTACACACGAGGTACCCAGGAAGGGCAGACACTGAAGCATAGTAAGTGCAGCAAGGAGACTGTTTACACCTTCCCACACAGCTGAGATCATGTCTGCTACATTCTGTGCACCAGCTATCTTGGGAAGCAGCTTCAGGCATCCCTGAATTCCTCTTTTGTGTCTGGATGCCACGTCATGAGTGTTGCCACCACCAAATTGCTGGCAAGCCAGGGATAAATAGCAGGCTTTAGGCTAGACACCTGCACTTGCCAGTAGGAAGATTTCCATCAATGCTTTGGACAGCAGTTTCCCATTCAGAAAAATACTTCAACCTGGATTTAGCTCCAAGCAGGGACTCACTTCAGTCTGCCTTACTGTCACATACAGGGGGTCTTTTTGTCATCTTGCTCATGTGCTTAAAGTCAGAGATGTGCCAAAGCATCTTTCCGACAATGGTCCTTTATGTTGCCAACTCTGAAGGTTTTTTATATGTTTAAAATGGCAGTACTGTAACCTCACTCCATTATAAGTATAAGGGTAAAATAGCTATTTTCAAACAGCTATAGAAAACTGTAGCTATTCATTTCCTTATAATTGAATGTTAGTTCAATTGTCAACCCAAGCACATCTACAGATGCTGCCGTCATTTGAGGGTTGTTTATTTACCAATAACAGTGAACAAAGAATTTCCAATCTAAAAATATGGTAAACTTCCATCCAAAAAAACATGCAATCATTAGTTTAGTGTCCCAGTGGGATTTTTTTGGTATCTGTTTTTGAGAAGAAAAACTTTCTTATATAGATTTCTCATCTGTACATCTGCACTTCACTGTAAATCCTGCAAACAGCCTCACTGAATTAATTGGAAAAACCTTAACACATAAACCTTGGCCATTGCTACCTTTGACTTCAGTGTAGACAGAGCTCAGGAGATTTTATAAAAGCATCAGGTGAGATAGTATGTTCAGTGTAAGACACTAAGCAAACTTTTAAGAAAGATTGGAAAGAAGAATCATTAAAGTCTTAAAAGCCACTCTTAGCTTGCAGTAAATAGATGGGTCTCTGAGGTCTTTCTGGCAACTTTCCTTCTTTCCAGGGTCATTTGTGATGCATAGCTCGAGAGGCACAGCAGTGTTGTGGCAGCCAGTGGATCAGAAGAAAGGGAGCATGTGGGTGGGCCAGACGTCACTGATTTCCCTGGTGTCATTTATTGCAAAAGGGGTTATGTTAGTTGTATGGTTTATTTTGTTGAAATGTAATTATTATGCTAATTATTTCCAAATATACTGGTTAATTTTAATACTGAGATCTCTGCCTTGGTACTTCCAGAGATTTCAAGCTGTGGGAAATGTTTCATAATATTAATACATTTCCACAACCCTAAGTCATTTGGCTAATGTTCCTAGAACACAAAAAGTAACATGAAGGCATGGCTAGCTCCATAAAACAGCTGATCTGCATCGAAAAGGCATTTTGCTCAATTGAATTTCACTGCAAGAACCAAAGGACTTAAAAGGAACACAGAAGAGGCTAAATGTTGGATCTTGGCTTCCTTACATCATTGCACAATTCCCTTTTCCCTCCGTTTTCCTGGGGGATGAGGGGGAGTAATGGCCATTCCACTGTTGCTACAGGAAGTTTACTGGATACTGTTAGAAGGAAAACTGGAAATGTTATTTTGATCCTTTTAGGGATAATTATATGACACTGGTTCAGTGAGAATTTTGCAGAGGCAAGATGCACAAGGGCTTCATTTGAATATTGCTAAGAGGAATGGGTTGACTACAGAGCTGCTGTCTCTTAGTTGGACCTTGATTTTAAACTTTTGCCTGTGTCCACAGTGCTGCCAGGGTTAGCAGAGGTTGGAGTTGTTATCCTTGGTTCCTTAGTGCCCGTATTCACTTTGTGAGAAAGGAAAGGAAAAGTTTTTCTTTGTAGTACAACCAGCCTTTCAACATTACAAACAAATATGCAAGATGAAAACTTCCAACTATGCAGTCAGTGCTGGCACAGATGGACACATCTCTGATGAGCCATGCCCATTGCAAAGTGGTGTGCTGTGTTATTCAGCCTCTTCAGATATTGAAGTGGTAATAACTTCACCACCAGTGCTAGACAGAGTTGTTTGAAGCTGCCCCAAAAGGTCACCCAAATTTTTATTTCTTCTTTTTACCCTTTTAAAGAGGAAAGCCCTCTTTAAAAAGGTAAAAAGGTTCTAAGTGGGAGGTGAAAGATCTGAACAAACCTTTGTCAACAGAGAAATAGTGGAGAAACTGAGACTGGGGGAAATTGTCCTTGCTCACTGACTTCATGGGGACTGTGGTGCTGCGTAGTTGGTGAAGGTTAATGTACAACCATCTTGGGAAATTTGCTGACTGTTCTACCACACCCAGGACAAAAATAAGATCTGTAGCTTAAAGAGAATGTTGAGGGCTTTCTGCATGAGAAGATTCAAGACATCTTATCATTGCATCTCACCCTGTGGGAGCTACTTTATGGCCCTTATTTTGGTATTACTTGTAAGTGTATCAGATGCTTTTAGAAGTGTCCTTTTCAGTTTAGCTTCCCAAAACCTATATGGAATTCCTTTTAATAGGGGCTGGGGAGATGCTTGTCCCCTTTAAAGTCAAGTTTTGAAATGTTCATGCTTGTTTATTGAAAAATGAAACATTATCTGTTTATGCGTGTAAGAACTGTTTATGCATCTTGTACAAGCAGCTGTAGGATGAGAGTGGTGCTGCAAGTCCCATACTGTTATGCCTGAAAATGTTTTGGTACATCTGGGAGAAAGTAAGCAAGTAGGTCAGTGGATTATGACTTAATGATTTGGAGCAGAGACAGAATTTGGGGGAGTAGTGGCAAGGCATTGCTGGAGAAAAAGTAACAAATGGAAAATCTGAATGATGACTTAGGCTAAAAATATCAAAGGAGAAAGCAGAACAAAATTAAATGTTTGCATATGGCACAGTGCAGTCATGTTTAACACATCTGACACTTGGCTCTGCCTTGGGAGAAACAGCCTGTGAATGTATGTCACTGTTTTGCCTCTGGTATGAATACCAGGGGGGCAGAGCAGCAGACACAGGGGGGTTATCTGTAAACTTTTCCCTCAGACTCCTCCATTTCTAATTGCTGATACAATAGCAAGAGTGGTAACAGATTGTTTACATATTCCTATTAGTATTGAAATGCTCAGGCTTCTGTTGTGCTTGGCATAGACATGCAATTCATTGGCAACAAGACTGAACCTTTTGATTAGTTGACAGATCACATAAGATGGAGCTGCTGGTTTACATGCCTTTAAAACCATATCCATCTTAGACTGTCTGAAAGCATCCCTGCTTAACAAAGCAGTGTTCCTGGGTCAAAGAATTTTTTTTATATATTAGTCATATGCCAATGCAAGGTAATAAAGAGTCCTTTAAAAAAAAACAGATGAAGCTGTGTGTGCTTTTGAGTGATCCAATTGGTTGGGTTCTGGTGGCTTCTGCTAACAGGTTTGTGAATTGAGGATAAGGTTTAACAGACCAGAAGAAAAAAATTATTTCAGGTATGCCAGGGTGGCATGGCTCAGACTGGAAGGGAGAAAGCAGGTAAAAGTAGCTGATTGATGTGTGTTGAGTTTCTGGTTATTAGTTGAATGGAGCCCTTTTTCTAAGCACATCCCACAGGTTTGCATATTTGCTGAAGGTCTGGCCTCACTTTTGCATGGGGAGTAGTATGCTTGTATACCAGCCAGGAGCTTTTCTTCTCAGGGTAGGTTCAGAACAAAATGAGGGCCCAAAATACATTTCCTCTGGTGTCTGAAAAACACTGTGAGTATAGCACAGAGATTTTGAACCAAGTGATGTTTTAGCAGTAGGGGTTGATCAGAGTTTTGGTCCTCTCTGATCCTGCTTACTCAGCAAACAGTGCTGGGAGGTTTGTAGCTGCAGACAGGGGCAGGCATTGGTGATACGGGACGAAACAGACAACAAGAAGGGGAAATGAAGGTTGAGTATCAGGAAAATTGTCATCAGTAAGGTCTGGTGGGTGCTCAGATGACTGACAAATCTTCTTGGAGGGTGCAGGATGGTAATACATAAGGACTCAGACAGCAAAGGCAAATCTTTCTTCCCTTCTCTGAAACCTCTGCCAGCCTGAGCTCTAGTGCTCACTGCACTTCATCTGAGTTACTGCAGCCACAGATAAGTCCCTGCAAAAGCACCAAAGGTTTGTCCCTTCTCAGAGGACCTATTGCACATTATCTTCAGTAACTGCTTCTTAACCAATGCAACACTGGCGACTTGGCTCAGAGGTGGCTGAGGTGAAGAGGGACTTGAAGGAGGGTTGGGCTGTGAGCAAAAGCCTGGTCTGTGTTAGTTGTTGTGATCTAGTTGCATGGTGGTGCTGACTCTTGGCCTTTCCCATTGGATCTGATCAATATTGGTAAGAACACCTATGGATGCAGCAGGCTGTTTTCATCCCCACAATAACTTCAGTGAGTTCAGGTTGTCAGGAGACTCTGACCTCGATGGCATAACCTGCACAGCATCAGGGAAAGGTCTTCCACAGGGCAAGTGGCTGGCCATCTCTGTACTGTCACTGTGAAGAGCTGCAGGATGAGAGGAGGGGTCAAAGCTCTGAATGGACCAGCATGTGAGCACACCTGGAGAGGTGTAGCTGCACACCTCCTCTCCTGCCCTCTGTGTATGTGTGCATCTCTCAGAGTCACTGCTGCCTTCCTGCTTCCAAATAACAAGTGCTTTCCAGTGCCACAGAACCTAATAATCTGTTTATTAAAATAAGACAGACAATAGGTTTGTGTGGGGCACTATTAAGGCATTGCACACCCATCATCCTGATTTAGGACTGGACTGCTAGTGCAGTGGTTCCAGAGACAAATTCTTTGCAGCTGATTGCATTATAAATTCTGCTAAAACATTTTCGTAAGATATTTCTCTAAGATATAAGCCTTCCATCTAAACTAAAACCAAAAAGAGCAAAGGAGCAGCTGTGGCTTTTTTTCTTATTAAATATTATATGAGAGTAAGACAAGAAAGAAAAACATGCAAATCATGTTAATTAAATGCTAAGCCTGCTGTAAGGAGATAGTTTTAACACTGTGGGACATACTGAAAGTCATACAGATTTTCCAGCTGCAAGCCAAAAAAGTAGGATCCTGAGGTTCTTGTCCTTAGATTGAAATGGGTCTGAGCAATCCCAAGTCAGGATTTTGATGTCAGTGAATTTCAGATATGGAAATCCAGCATGCTGTGAACCTTAGCCATCACCAAAAGTGACCTGGATGCTGGGAAACCTTCAGGAGAGCCCAGGGAGTTCAGCAATGGGAACCAGCCTGCTCCTCCTTCTGTGGCAGCTGGTGGCTGTGGGGTCACTCTGCCTGCAGTGGGCATCCTGGGCTAGAGACACTGCTAGGAAGGAGAAGTGGTGCACAGCCTGCACAAACAGTTGTGTTGTTCACAGAGAGCAGGTCTCCCAAACACTCAGTGTTGGTACCCAGCAAAGTGTCTTTTTAGAGGGGATCTCAATCATTTTTATCAAGCTGGGTCAGAAGTCACTGAAGCACAGAGAAGGTAATTGGCTCTCCCAAGGATGCACAGCAAGCAGCAGAGGACTGAGCCTGGCTCCCTTGATTCCCAGCCTCCAGCACAAACCAGCAGTCTGTTGTCCACACTATTTTAATATTTTTTGAGTGACTGGAAGCATGGCATGACATTTCTTTTCTTCCTTCCATATGGAAGGACACAAATTGTCATTCCTTGAAAATATTTGTCACTTTGAGTGTGTCTTGAATCCTACAGGTGATGTGCTGTGAGCTTGTTTCAGAGAGTCCAGGCAGAGAGAGATGGCAGTCAGACCAGGAGGAGGCTGGGTCTCCTCTGGTTTTCTTGTGCAAGATGTTTTGAGTGGTGATCATTTAAAAAAAAAAAAAAAAAAAAGCTATTGCTATTCAGTACTTCAGCAATGGGAAATTTCCTTGTACTTTGTACTTTTGCCCTAGGAAAGCCTTTCCACCTAATGTCTTGTATGAAAGTCACAAATCCTAGGGCAGCTGCAGCTGTCAGGCTGCTATTGGATTAGGAGAAAGCATTTTCTTTTCTTCCTCCTCCTCTCCCCTCCCCATACAGTAAATTTCTTCTATTACAAAGAAGTTTGGAGATAAACATACTGCCTGGGGTCTGTTTCTTTGAGCCTAGGGACAGCTCTGATCTTTCCAATGGTCACAGTCAGGTTGTGATTGTGCCACTGGCACAGGGACAAGGTGAGACCCCACTCACCTAACTGTAGCCTTCTAAAGCACAGCAGCCACTGGTAGCAGCTTGCCTTGCTGCTGCCAGGGCTGGGGGGCACAGGGGCTCCCCCAGAAGGTGATTTTCATCTGCACCTTCCTTCACCTTGCCAGTGGAGTCCATATGCCTGAAGTTTAGATGTCTGGAATCAGATGAGTTGAGTAAAGCCAGTGGCACTGGGTATTTCAGGTGAGCTGGGTCAGGTATGACCTCGTTGTCTCAAGAGGGACCTGAAGTGAAGCAGTTCCCAAAGGAGCATCAGATTGTGGCAGAACAGCCATTAGGTGTCAGGATTAGTTACCTCATTAGATCTCTCCATTACTGTGCTCCAGACAGGAGGGATGCTGGTACCCTCTTTAAGGTTGCTGTGCCCCATCATGAGGCTGCTGTTGCAAACATGCTTCGTGTTGAGTCCCAGATCAGAGGAGTGAGTTTCC
Organism: Heliangelus exortis; assembly: GCF_036169615.1. Classification (NCBI taxonomy): domain Eukaryota; kingdom Metazoa; phylum Chordata; class Aves; order Apodiformes; family Trochilidae; genus Heliangelus; species Heliangelus exortis. The sequence continues at coordinate 11,445,972 of NC_092427.1, forward strand.
TGCATGACAGCCATGACAAGTGCATCTAGGAATGGCAGGGGCCAGAGATGTGCCTAAGGAATTTAAGCCAGGGCTTAACTGAGAAAACTGTTATAATTGTTGCTCAGACAAATTCATATAAATTAAGTGACTATAAATAGAAAGGAGGAAGCTTCATAAAATTATTATATCCCCCTCCAAAATATGATTTTTATTCTTGTGCATAGGTAAATGGGCTTTCATCTGGGAGGGAGGGGGACACCTGCTTGCTGATGGGAAAAGTAATAGCAATTCTTGCAAAAAGGAAAGAAGGGGGGGAAGAGGGGAGGGAGAAAAACCCTAGTTCTAAAATTTTTATTCTAAAACGGGCATTTGTGATTCTCATTTTTTTTATGTTATTGTTGCCAAGAATTGTTACGTGGTTGTTAATTTTTTTTTTAAAGTCAATTTAGTTTTTCCCAAAGTGACCATGATTTGTTACTTATACTGTAGCTTACAGAAGTGACACACTTAATATCGGGGGGTCCAAACCTGGATATCTACCAATGGAGATGGAGATCAGGTAAATGCACACCTGCTCTTCCGAAGAGAAAAAGCTGACATTTGGTGACTGGTTTGAGAGGGAGCTGCAGGCTGTAAGATGAGATGTAACATTTTGGCAGAGATTAGATCGAGTGCTGCCATGAATCACCAAGTTCTGTGTAGGCCCAGCATGGGTTTGTGTGACAATGATGTTCAGACAACACACCATCTACCAGAGACCCCCGGTCCCTGGAGAAGGCTCTGGGTTCTGGCCCTAGCAGTAGCTGAGCACAGGTCCACTGAAGGAAACCTGTCAGGAGCTGTGGTCCCCTGCAGAGTGTCCCCACAGGGGGTCCCATGAACCCTCTTGCTCTCCCAGCTGGAGGGAAGGCGGTGGTGGCTGCAGCTGAGACCGTGATGGAGAAGGCAGGTGAGAGGGAGGTGTCTGCAGGTAGATAAGAGTAATTATGTCTCACCAGTACCACGCCTGTCATCTCCTCTTCTCTTTTACAGACACTTAACAAGAACAATTTGATACCAGATGACAGGAGCAACTTCTACCCATTGCAGCAAACCAATGTGTACACGACAACTTACTATCCCAGTACACTGAATAAATATGACTACAGGCCTGAGGCCTCCCCTGGAAGGACCTTTACCAACAGCTGATGATGGACAGATCCTACAGGACTGGATCACTTCCTACATGTTTTGGTTTTTTTTAAATTGATTTTATGGACCAAATACTGGCCCAGCCTATAGATGTAAATATTGTACAGTAGGGTCTTTTTTTTTTTTTTTTCCTTTGTTTAATTGTAATTCTTGTAAACAGCACATCTCCTTACAAGGACAAAAATGCATACGGACCATTCTGCAGAGCTTTTGTGGATATTTGGCTGGAGATGGCTCTTACTACTGCAACTGTTTACGGCTGGAAGATCAACGCTGCCCTCCAAGGCCAACAGTGTCAAGGAGGTGTCTGTGTGTTGGGCTTGGTGGCCACCAAGTAGCAGCACATGAAACACAGGTGGACTCCAAGCAAGGCAAGAGGTGGCCTTCTGGGGCAGGGCAGTCAGTCTGGTGAGGAGCATCCTTCCTGAGACAGGATAGCAATGGTGCACTGGATGACACTCAGCACATGAGCCAGGCCGAGAGAGACTCCATCGTGCCAACAACTTGAAGAATGTTATCTTTTTCTTTTCTTTTTTGTTTTGTTTTGTTTTTTATTATTTTTGATATTTTTTTATGTTTCTGGGAAAAAGAAAAAAAAAAAAAAGTAACTTTCTAGGGCAGTGCTCCCTGTATCTTCAACAGAATCTTTTCATATTACAGGAAATACTTTCCGCAGTGTTCTTTGGTAATATGCAATTCAACTGGTGAGAAAACAACACACAAACAAAGTGCATTACCCAGAGAAGCTTTCCAGAATGTTTCCAGTCTTAATTAAAAGAAAATTATACAGGCAGTGAGACATTGAGCAAAGTAAATGTAGGAATAGCATCAGAGATACGAACTTGGAGTGCTTAAAAAACAAAGATGTTTATAGCACTGGAAAAAAAAGATGTGATGATTGCCACACAATCTTTTTTCTTTTTTTTCCTCCTTTTTTCTGTTTTGTTTTTTTTTTCTGAAACAGCATTAACTCTTTTTATTCTAACTTTGATCCTGATTGCATCTGCCAGGAAAGGCAACTTTAGAGGCCACGTTCTTCTTGTGGGAAATCGCCATGCTTTGGGCTCATTTTTCCTCTTATTTTATTGTTGGTTTTTAGTTCATATACTTTCAAAGAATGAATAATTCTGACTTTGCAGGGGAGGGTATTTTTGTAAGCAATGTTTCCATAGTATGACATGACCCAGAAAGTCTGCTGCACATTCTTATAGTGTCTTCCAGTCAGTACTCTAGGAAATAGTAACACAGCTGAGTAATGTGCTTTGTTTGGCAATATTTCTATAATTTTTCTGAACAAAAACAACCCAACAAATGCTGCAGCTATTGACGTAAATTGGGGCGGTAGCATTATTAATCAGTATATCCAGCCTTGAAATGTAAATTTGTGTATGTGTGTGACTGTGTCTATAAGAACTGTGTTAGTCTGCTGCAGAAGCCATGTTGTCTACAACCAGATGTTTGTCTGACATAATTGTTTGGCAAAAAGGAAACTTATTGCTGGTGCTTAATGTACAATTACATCTAATGTGTTAGCAACGTGAACAAGTCCACCACTGTTATCATTCAGTGTTTCTAAATATTTATAATGAACTCCTGATGCTAAGGATTTTAGAATGTCACAATACTGAGCATGAGATAAAAGTACACCCCGCGTCGCGCATGAGCTCCGGGCGGTCCCCAGTTTGGCTTTGTTGTCTGCATCTTACTGGAGCTTGGCCCTTGACTCAGCCGTGTTCCCAGCAGCCCCCTTTGTCTTTGTTTTATTCCAGAGTTTGCTGTAAGCTGACCACGGATGGTTTTCTCAGTGCTGTTCCTTTGCAGTTGTTTGTCTGGGCTGTGTGCTCAGCTCTGTCAGGTAGGCAGCCAGTCGGACATGGAGAGAGACTGCAGTGCTCGTGACAAGTGTCTTGCTTTTCCTGTGAGGAAAAGCCAACATGGCTCTGTAAGCCTGTGCTGCAGGGGCTTGACCAGAAGGCAAGGGTAAAGTAGCCTCCCATTTTTTAAATTACTTTGTTCGACTTCAGTTTGCAGTGATTGAAAGCTGTAGGAATCTTTTTAATCAAGTGGGGTCATTAGCACTGCCACGAGGATGCCTTAGGATCAGTGGTTCCCATCGTTTTCCAGCTGCTGTTCTTCTCATTTAGCAGCTCATCCAGCTCCTGCTCTGGTCTCACTGGGTGAACAGAGGGAGAGAGAGGTGCCCTTAAATAGATGTACTCACATTTGCAGCTGCAGGGCCAAGGGCTGATGCAGACTTTGCAGCTCTGTCTGAAGCAACCTGCTGCAACCCTCCATGCAGGCACAGCAGCCCAGGGGCCTTAACCCCACCTGGCAGTGTGGCCATGGCAAGGGCAGCACCACCAGGGAACCAGGAGAGCATTGGTACCAGTACCAGTGCCTGCAGAGGGGCTCTTCCCAGGCCCCTAAGCCCCACGTGAGGCTTGATGCCTTTGTGCCTCCTGTGGTAATGAGTTCACCCCGTCTCACTGATTTTCAGCAACACTGAAAATCCTCACTTTGTAGTAGTTGTAACAAGTATGTAGCCCAGAGGTTGAAAATTATTAGACTATCAGGGTGGGATTTCCCAGCTTTAATTTGTGTGAATCAAAAGAAAACATTGGCTCCCAAGATCACTCGAGGCATTGTAAAATTAAAGCCATCTCCAAGCTTCTGTTTCAGAAGATTCCCTGTATTGACTCATTATGCAATTACACATTCTGCACGTGGAAAGGCTGCAGGTGGATTTGGGGGGTGATGTGAGTCAAAACTTGCAATTTAATTTTTTTATATTTCCTTTCTTCCCCCCTCCCTACTTTAACATTTTTTCATTTTCAGCTTCACAGAATAACATGATGCAAACTGATTTATTTTTTTTCCCCCAATGTGCCACATAGCAGCTGAAATTATTTAAATGTTCAGCTCACCAAGATAGGTCATTAGTGCCATTGTGCTCAGGAGGTGGATATTTTGTAGGCTATTGGAGGGCAGATGCTTCAAGGGTGGTGTGTGTGGTTATAGTTTCATCAAGACATTCCTTCTTTCCAGCCATCCAAATGGATTCAGCCCTTTCTCATATAATTGGCAATCACAGCAAGGGTCTGTAGACTCCGTTCGAGCAGAAAGTAGCAGCCAGGAGAGAGCAAGAGCAAGCGAAGGGAAGAAATAAGAACGTTTATTACTCAATTAATGTTTGCATGAGAGTGCAGTTCTTTAAGGACAATGTTAATGTGGTGTGAGGGGTGCATTTTCAATGAGCTCTGTAATGCGTGGCAGGTTAATGACACTGTGTACAGTCATATTCTTGCAATCCAGGTAATTTGGCAGCTTGATTGCCAGGTCTGTAATACCCGTGGCAGCCTGAATTGCTTCTGCAGATGGATGTTAAACTTGCTAAAATTACATATTCCTAAGGCCATCTTACAGTACACTGGCAATTTAGTTTGGGAGCACTGAGTTCCAAAATACTCGTCTTGCTGTATTTTTATTTGTTTTTCTTTCACTTCTAAGGCAGGAGAGGGGAAATCTGGGCAGTTCCTGTGTTGGTCTGGAGACACGGGTTCTCTGCAGCCCCATTGGACAGGAGTCAGGTATCCAGTGTGTAAAATACGGTGGAACTCTTACAGCCATGTGTGGGATGGAAGCACCTTTAATTGGGCCATTCTTCCATCTTTTTCCATGGAAGTGGCTGCCTTGCTCCCCTCAGAAGGTGTGTGTGCATTTTGGCCTTCCCCAGGCTGTGTTGTGCCATTGCTGTTGGGCTTTATGTGCTCAGCTGTCACCCAGCAGAAGTGACTTGAGCAGCTCCCTGGCAGCCAAACCACTTGGTGACCACACCACAGCACAAGAGGTGCTGTGGCTCTGAAGGTGCACGAGAATGTTCAGGGCATGAGCCAGGGCTGCTTTTACTTACATGAACTGTCCAGACACTAGAGGAGAAGAAGAATACCTATTGTCTTGCCACCACTGTTCCTAATGCCTTATGTCCCAAAAATGAGGTGGTTGGTTTGAAATCAGCAGAGGGTAGGAATGGAGGCCACGTCTGCTGCAGAACATTTGATGCCTCCAGTGTTGAGCTGATGTGAAGCCTACCTGGAGAGGAAATTGCTGTCCACTGAGATTGATTTATTCTTTGTACCAAATGTAGTGGGGGGAGAGTTATATATATATAAATATATATATATATATATATAAATGTAAATGTAAAGTTTGTGTAACAACTTACTCTTTTTTGGTTTTTTTTTGTAATAGTGTATACATCTATCAGTGGATAGATACAGTATATATTTATAATATATACACACACAATATATATATTTAGCAAAATGCCTGCAGAGGAAACTTAGAACAAGAAAGGCAGTGCTGGTATTCGAATTCCACAGGAACAAAGTGAAGAAAAAAGCATGTAAAAAACTAGTATCCTTTCAGTTAGGTTTAGAAAACCACTTTTGAGGTAAATGAAATATAATTTTTTAATTGAAAAGAAAATTGATTTTTCTAGTTAGAAGTGCTGATTCTCCCTTATATCATTCTGGTTAAGAATGATTAAGAAAATGATTCTTGTTATATTTTTCTGAATAAGCCTCCCAAATCTCTCATGTGTATCACTCTATTGTTTTTGTAATTATAAGGAGGAAGTAATTATGCAAAGAAAATTAAAATAGCAAGTAGGAGTAACAAATATTGTACCATTAGAGGAAAAGACATAATCTATTAGACCATGAAAAATGTCATCTTCCATGTTAAAGAAGTTAGCAACTGCTTTCTGAGTTACTGATTGGCATCATCAGCCTCAGCCTTGCCTTGTAGTCGCACTAGGAGGTTTTGTTACAAAATTTAAGGAAGAGAAATTCCACAAACTTGTGGCTTTTGATTTTCAGAGGGGTCCAAAAAAGCCACCAGGCCATGGGAGGCAACACCTGGTGCCCTGGGTATCTCCAGAGCTTCCAGCATCAGTGGCCAAGGCTCTGCACCTACTCCTCACCCTGTCTCTCCCACAAGCCAGGCTGGGCAGGGCACAGCAGCCCTTGGAGCCATCTGGCATCACAGAGAAATACCCAGTGAACTGGGCAGGAAGGATTTGATCTTTTTTTTTTTTTTTTTCAGCAGATCACTTTAAAGCCCTGGTGATGAAGGCCCAGACTCACATAGGTGAATGTTCCCCTTAAGCTGGTTAGGAGAAGACTTCAGGTGGCTTCAAAACCAAATTTGGGGTAGGTGAGCAACTCCACAAATTTTGGTGTTGCCTGATGGCCAGAGCCTTCAAAACTGGACAGCTTGTTCCTTGTGGAGCTTATCCAGTCTCAGCTGTTCAGTCTAAAAATTACTCCTTTGGGCCCACTGGGAAATTTCAGTGTCTGTGTTAGTCCAGGCTGGACAAAACCAGCAACCTACTGGTTAGATAGCCACAAATATCCAACATGAGTTTGGATCTTTAACTTGATTTTTTTTTCTGTTCTGCCTCCATCTTCAGGTGCAGATTTCCCCCTGATATTCAAGAGGGTTCAGGGCTGTAAGAGCAGCACAGATGCCACCTGTGATTTGGTTTTAAAACAACTCTGATTGTGAAAAGTATTAACCCTGCACTCTGGTTCTGCATCCTCTGTGAGCAGGGCTCTGTACATTCGGGTGCCATGGAGTCAAGCAGAGGTCAGCATGGAAGGGCCATTAATAACTGAAGGAAAAAAAGTTTTTAGTGCCAAAATGTCAAACAACATAAACACCAGCCAGCTGCATGATGGTGTGGTTTCCATCCACACACCCCTCCTTAGATAGCAGCCCAACCTGTGTGCAGTTAATGAGGAGCATTCCCACAGAGGAAGGGTTTAGGGAGGATGAATGGTATGTGAAATGCAGGTGGTGGGATTTAGCTTGCAGTTGAGGTGGGAGAGTGGCAGATGCAATACTGGATCTTGGAGACCAGGGAAGTCATGATGCAAACACAGAATGCTTGCCCCAAAATAGCAAAACCTGGAAAGTATTATTGGACTCTGTTGTGAAGGCACATCACCCTTCCTATGCAATTGAACTTGATGGTACTTTAGTATAAAGGTGACCTAGACTGTAATCACTGCCTTTAGACACTGTGAATTTTTTTTGGGTACTCTGTATTTTTATATATTGTACAATGTAAAGAATAATTCAGAAATAAAAGAGACCAACCTCGCAAGCCTGTGAGTTATTTCCCCTCCGTGGCTGATGGGTGCCAAGGCTCTGAGCAAAGCGAAGGAGTTTCCTGCTGATACTGGGGCCAAAGGCAATGCAAAATTCACTCAGCCACTTGTGTGGGGATGGGGAACTGCAGTCCGTGTCCTTCCTCCCTGGTTGTTCTCTGGCTGCATCCTGAGGCCCCTGTTTGGAATTATATTTGTTGTGAGTTACAGAGCATGGGGTTAGAAAATTGTGTTCCTGAGTATAACACCCAAGCCCATTGCTGCCATTCAACTCCCCTCCCACACAGCCTGACTGGTGGAGTACAGCTCCACACCAGACTCTGGGTGCATTTGCAAAATGGTGTTTCTGAGCAAGGTGCACAAGGAGGTAAGATCAAACCTGTCTGGAATTCAGGGTGCCAAATCCACGTCCAGTTCAGCAGCACACGCCTCACCTCTGCTCCCCGGCTCTCTGCACGTGACACCAACTCTCCAAGGACACAGCTGCTCACTGTGCCAAGGAGATTGACTGCTGCAAAATACCCTCATCTTCTGCAGAGCCTTCCAGGTGTACAGTGAATGTGCACTGCTGCTCCTTCCCAAGCCCTACACGTTGATGTGAAAAGTTATAAAAGGCTGAGGGACACGTTTTGATTGAAGGATGATCGTAGCCTCGTCTTGAAGAACATTATAGCTCTTGTTGCATTTATTAATCAAAGTAAAGACCATGAAAAGTGACAGTCAGGAACATTTTAGTTTATGTTCTGATACAGCTCAAGACTTATATTGAGGTTTCATCCAGAAGATTACACCATAATGTCATAAAAAATAGATTGGATTACTAATAACCTGAAACATGCTACACCTGCATTCATAATACTTTAATCCTACTAAATCATAAGCTATCATTTGGGTGTTTTCATGTTCTCAAGTGTGCATACAGGAATTTCTTTTCAATACAGACCATTAAAAAGTAATTGAGAGGCACAAGATCAGTAAAAACAAACTTGCTGTGAATAAGGTGGAATTTTTTTTCCCGGTTAGTTTGCATGATGACACAAAGAGGCCATTTCTGATTGGTTTTGTTTTGCATCAAGACATCTCTGCGCACAATTAGAGCAAAAGTATCACATTGGAACCTATTTCCAATTTCCTTAAAATCTGTCTACCACAACACAATTTTTTTCTAGCTGATAGTTTGATTCCTTAACATAACAGTTTCACTTTCAGCTCCAGTGCATTTTCCTTTCTCACCTTCACCATACATCTCACCTATGCCCTTTTTTCCTTTTTAATTCTTAAATACGTGTCATAAAAAGTGAAAACTTCACCTTGGAGGTTCCCCATATTTTATTAAGCCCAAGCTTAATAAAATTAAGCCCAAGCCATATTTTATTAAGCCCAAGCCTCAGGGCTGCTGGCCCTGGGCACCCACAGCTCTGCTCTGCCCAGCACTCCCAGCACTCAAGCCCTGGCTCTGATTCCTGCTTTTCCCATTTTGCTGGGATGTAGGAGCCCGGGTGGCCGTGCTGGGCATGGGGACAGTCCCCAGGCTCAGGGAAAGTCTCTGGGTCAGTCTAAGTCATCTCTGATCAGCTTGGCACAGAGGAATTGGCACAGAGGAAGCTCCTCCTCGCCGTGCACAAGAATCAACAACACTTTTTCCCACACAAGCAGAGTTTTCCATGGCTTCTCGTGTTTTTTGTCCCTTGAGCACATAGCTGAGAGACCTCACCAAGCACACAGCTCAGTCATTGAAAGCTTTGGAGAGTCATTAAAATGCTGTTTTGCTAACAGCTGGGATGCATTTTTGACATGGTTTGGTTTACTCTTCCCTAAAAAAAAAAAAAAGCCACTCCCGGGGTTGTCATTGCACTTGCTGTTTAAAAGGTTGACTTTCAAATTAGCCAAGAAGGCAGCAAAGTTCAGCAAGGCCCAAGCCTGTTTCCAAAAGAAAAAAAAAAAAAAAAAAAGAAACCACAATCCCACCCCCAGCCCATCCTTTGAGGTAAGGGCAGACAATAAATTCATTACACTGTCAGGAGTGTTGACAACAACCAGGCTATGAGGGTAAGTCCATGTCCCAGGTCAGTCCCTCCCAGACTGTCTTTGGTCAGATTTGTACCCTTCAATCTGCAAACGATTTCCCCAACTTAACCCTTTTCCTCTGGAGAAAGGACTGACTCACGCTAAGGTAATTTTCATTGCAGATAAAAATATGATGCTGATTCAGTGAGGCTGATGAGGCTGGGTAGACTCCCACCTTTTCCTGCTTTCTGTGTATTTTTTTGTTGGGACTGACCCTACAGTGACCACTTCATTGCATCAACTCAAGGGGGTGTAAGATTTCTCATTTGAAAACTCTAAAGATGACAAGGAAATGCTGGCATGCAGTGCTGGGACCCCAGCCACATCCACCCCTCACCTCCACAGTCTGTCTCTCCAGTGCACATGGAAGATGCAACTCATTGGATCCTTGCACCTACATAAGCAGGTCTGGCAGCCAGCAAACACTTTAAGCTGCTTCAGGACATGGGAAGGAGTTGTTTCCTCATGGAAAAGCTGTGCTGTGCACTCTCATGCTTCAAAACAAGTTTTTTCAAATTTTCAAGGTCAAGCTTCACAGTTTAAGAACCAGTAACTACCTGGATGCAAAATGGAGTCCTGGTTTTCAGTAACTCTCAAAGTGTGGTGATTCCCAGACCTGGGGTTGGCATCAACCGTGGCGAATGGCAACAGGCTGCTGAGGTTTGATCTATCTCACCTTGCTGTGCTCCTTCATTTTTAAACCTCCCATAGTCATTTTCTTACTGTCTTGGAAATAATGGAGCCAGCAATGGATTGTTCCTCTCCCAAGCACAGGGTAATGAACAGTCATCAGAAACATTTGATGTTTCCATGATGTGAAGCATCAATGGCCACAGAGAAAACTGTACCCATTTTTGCAGTACTTAATTTACTGTCACGAGCAAACGATCCGTGTGAGAGCACTGATACACTGTTATTTACCCTGGCAGGAACCACATTATTGTTTTCTGTTTTCACATTTCTTAGCAACAACGTTTTTTTTGTTCATAGGTTTCTTCACGGGAGCTTGGCTGAAATTATTTTTATGTTGTGCCTGATTTCCATGCTGACTTCCATCAGCCTGCCCGGGAGCAGGAGCTTTGCTTCCTGCCTGAGAGCCTCCTGCCCGGGAATGCTAGAGCAGGAGCTCCTCTGGTGCTGAAGAACCGAACCTTCCCGCCCTGTGCGGGCTGCAGCTTGGGCCCTGGCAGTCCCTGCCTTGTTGGGTGCTGTTGCAGCCAAGAACGGTCCGGAATCAATAGGCAGGATCTGAGCTTTGAGCATCAGCTCTGTGTGCCAGCCTGGAGACCCAACAGTCCTGCACCAGCCAAGAGAAAATCCTCTTTAGGCACCACTTGAGTGTGCAGTGCAGGACAAGCTGCAATGGCTTAGACAAGATGAAGACCTAGTCTGAAAAACTCAAAAAGGTGGTTTGTGCTTTTCCCTCTTCAGTGGCAGTTGAAGTTTTTTCCTCTGGAAAAGTTCCTGATGAAGTTGGGATGTTTCAATACACACTGTGCTGCTCACCTGCTCACCACAAACCCTTCAGAGTCACCCTTTCTTTTGCCCACCAGAGATGCTCTTGCAGCATCAAAACTCAACCAGAGAGTTGCATTCATAATCCTGACCCTTGGCTCTGCAATCCAAAGGAGGTTTAGGACAGACTCAGGGAAGATTTGGGACATGGTGGGGTCAGTTTGTTGGCTGCTGGTGTCTCCTCTCCTGCTCTCACCCTCTCCTGGCTCCCCCAGGTCCCATCAGGTGCCATTTCCTTGTGTGCTGCCCATGGGGAGATTTGCATCCCCTGCCTTGTAGTGCCTGACCCGGGTACTTACCATGCCTGTAGGTCTGTGGCCGAGCAGACAGATGGACAGACAGATGGATGGACAGGCTAACTCCAGGGAAGGCTCCAGCCCATCACGGTGCCACCGACAGAGCCTTGGGATCTGTCTGCAGATACAGAGCAGAGCAGAAAACTCCTCAAAAGAGAGTGCTGAAAAGCCCCTGGATGAGCTGGGGCTGCCACTGGGTTTTGCTTCCATGCTTGTTTGGCTCTCAAAGGGTTAAGGTGTTTTTTGTAGCCCTTACCCAAGGGTGACTTCACTGGGCGACTTGGCTGTGCAGGAGAGGAGAGAGTGTGGCTCCTGGCAGCTTGTGTCAGCAGTCCTGGCATCGTGCACCTGCTGGGGCTTCCCCTCTGCCTGCTCAAACCCAAGCTGTAGCAAAAAAACCCACAAAACAAAACAAAACAAAACAAAAAAACCTCAAACAAACAAAACCCAAAAAAAACCCCCAAACAAACAAAAAACCCAACCCCACACAAATAAAAACCAAAAAAGGAAAACAAAATCCCCTGGTTGCAAATTTGTGTTCATGTGGTGGTGGGTGCAGGGTGCACCAGTGGCACGTGTCAGGTAAAGGTTAATGCTGGGGTCCCTGACACAACTGCCCAGTTCCAGCCAAACCCACTCCCCTAGAGCAGGTGAAGCACCACAGCCTCTTGGCCCTTCTGGCATCCTCGACAGGAGAGCAGAGGCAGCCCCACCACCACCGGGTGCTGCTGCTGCTCCTCCCCAACACCAGCATCCCCCAGCACTGGGCCAGGGCTGCTGGAACACCCATTCCTGGCATCTACAAGCAGCCCTGACCTTGTCAGCAGCTGCTTCTGGTCCTACAGCCATCAGACACAAGGTGTGTGTGAGTGGCTCCCCAACATCTGAACACATCTGGGCACCACACCAAGTGCCTGCACCCAGCCCAGCTGCTCCCACGGGACCTCTCTGCCCATGTGCAGTTCCAATCTGGAGAGGAAGCCACCAGTGAGCAACCAACGAGGACGTGACAACAGAAAAAGAACAAAAAATGTTATTTAGATGCCAGGGAGATGCCTGGTTTCAACAACAGGAAAGAGAATAGAGACCAGGTTAAAAAAAGTCTCTTCGATAAAGGATGAGCATAGAGGGTTCATCAACACAGAGAACTATGGCAGGGATCTGAGAGGGGGGATGGATCAGCTCCCGTGGCCCCGAGGACAGAGATTTCTGTAACACCACAAAGATAAATACAACCAGGAATTGTATGGCCAGCAGAGCCTGGAGCTCCCATATATAGCCTGGAAAGAGACTGTTGCTAAGAATAGTGGGGCCCAGATATTCCACGATATGAGAGCTGACAGATTTCTTCCCAGCACTAATGGGACGTGAGGCTATTTTAATCTTACCCTGGTAAGCAGTCAGGGTGTTACTGAGCAGCTGGTCCTGGAAAATAAACATGGATCAGGAGACCTTGGGTTGAGTCTGTTTCAATTAAACGCAGAATAAACACCAGGAAGGTTATTATGAAGGGTCTTCTTCCCAGAAGCACCAACAGAGATCTTATCAACAGGAACCAGCAAGATGAGATGGCAGGACAAGGCCTGCAGCATCCTGAGCTAAGAGCCCCAGTGAGGTGGGATGTGAAGTCAGAGCAGGGAGAGCGTGGTGGGACAGTGGGGCTGCCACTGCCACCAGAGCCTTCCCCTCCCTCAGTCCCCCTCCTCTTGCTGGGGGCTCCTCTGCCCCAGCCCCTGCTCTGGCAGCAGTGCCCTCAAACCATGCTGAAAGTGATGGAAATTTTTCAGGTGGCTCAGCTGGGCCTTGGGTGAGGCTACATTCATTTAGACTTAGCAACCTCTGTTTTGTTGCAGTATCTGCAGTGCCTTTCAGCAATATTGTAACAGAAATAAACTGTTCCCCCGTATTATTATTATTTTTTTTTAATTAATGAACAGCGATGGCAGCACATCTGAGTAACCTCTTTAATGTGCAACAACCAGTAGGTAAAGTAACACTCACTCCATGGTCAGATTCCAGTTTCAAAAAGAAATGACACGGCAGATGTGTTACATTGATAAGTAGATAGCAGTTTCAACATTATTTTCTTAAAAATAAAAATACATCACATCAGAATATCGCATACAAAAAGTAGAATTTGCCCCAAAATAAAATTCTATCAAATCACTTAAAAAATTACAAAAGTAAAATGCATACAAACTCCAGTAAAATTGAACAGTCTTACAGGTTGAGGATAGTTTCTAAAGATGCTCTTCAACATGTAAAACCCTTTTCTTTTTCTGTGTCTACACACAGTTCAAAAAACCCCAACTGTTAGGTGCATCACATAATGAAAAGCTGATTTTTCATCTTACAAAGTTCTTGTTTCTAAAATGCACAGTGGAAGACCTTAAACTTGGTAAAGGGGATAAAGAGAGAAAGATTTTAACCCAGTAAGTGTTGTAGGCAGAGCAAAGATCTGTATCTGGCCAATACTCTGCTGTCCAGTGGGACAGTAGCAGGGGTCACCCACACATGGGGGTGTTCTGAGGCTCTGCTGGGCTTGTTCAGCCCAGGTGCTGGGTGGGAGCAGAAGGCCCAGGGCAGGCAGGGGTCAGGGCCTGGGAACCCAACCTTTGGGTTTGCACCGTGGCTTTGATTGCACATCCAGGGTGTGCAGGGAGAGCTGGACACAGCCCAGGGGCATCACACCAACCCCCGACTGCCCCGTGCAGAACAGTTCTCTGAGCATCCCTTCCCTAAGCAACCATTGCCCACCAGTTACAGTCACCTATCCCACTGGGAAGGGTTCTGCAGTGCACACAGTCTGTGCCTCATTGATGCCACTGACTGAAGTCTCAAGGACATTTCCCAGGCCCTGTCCCCCACAGGATCCCAAAGCACTTCCCAGCCCTGACCACAGTGTGTGGAGGAGGTACATGGAGTGTCCCCTCCCCCAGCCCAGCCAGTGCCTGGGCTCTGGCTGCCCATCCCAGCATCACACAAGCCTGCACATCCCCTTGCAGAAGGGAAACATGGGGTAAAACTCTTTTGACTTTTACAGATAGATGGACTGAGGTTGAAGAAACGGCCTGAGCCTAAAGGGAAAAGATTCCCGTTAAAAAAAAAAAAAAAAAAAAAAAAAAAAGATTTGTGCTTAGTATTTTCTTCATGTAGCCATACAAATCAAGCCCAACAAGTCTGTACAGGTTGAACAAGTGGAGAAATTGCAATGGGAAGCTAGTGGGGAGAGGGACCATGGAAGGAGAAGGTGTTACTGGACACACCAGGTCCCACCTGCTTTCCCTGTCACACCTAAGAAAACCACTGCCTCTACACTGCCCCAGCAACAGCTGCTCCTGCAGCACAAATGGTGTCACAAACATCAAACAACAGTCACAGCCTCATCCTGGAGGAAGAAAAAATGATATCCTGCTTAAATTGGGCCATCAAAGACATCCCTTCTGTGCAAATAACCCAACTGCCCACCAGCATCACACCTTCTGGGCATCCTGCCCATAGAGGTTCCCTTCCCTCTGCCCCCATCCCTGTGTCCCCAGCTCAAGGCACCCGTGGTGCTGTGATGCTGAGGGGTTGAGCAGGAGGGGGGGTTGAGGCTGCAAGAGCATCTCTGTGCTCAGGGTGGCTTCCAATTGCTCCAAACACATTGTGATCCTGAGTGAAAGGCAGGAGCCAGCACATCTGTGCAAATATTTGTTTTCCCTCGTCACAACTTTGGACTGAGTTACATTTCTTCCTCTATTTATCAGTTTCGTTTGTCTTTAAACACCAGCTGCAAAAATCATAAGCAGACTGAATCCTCTTCTGACTTCCCTGGGGCAGCTGCCTGCTCTGGGCAAATCCCCTTTGCCATCTGAAAGGACACTGCTGGAGCAGGCTGGACTGGTGCTCCCGTGTGGATGCTGTCACCTCCCAGGCACAGCGTGGGGTGCCCAGGGGCTGCCCCTCCAGCAGGGAGCCAGCGGCCACCAGGCTTTTCCCCCAGCACCCGCTCCCTTCCTGCTCCCAGCCCTGATGCCAGGAAGCACATCCCGGACCCAGGGAAGGTGATGAAGTTCTGGTTCCTTTTGGCAGGGGCAGCACCCCCCTCCTGTGACTCTCATGCATCCCCCAGCCCTCCCCACACACCCTCAGCCCCACACCAGGGGCTTGGGCAACCCCGAGAGCTTCAGCACCAACATCAAACACAGATTGATACCAAATACAAACAGGGGCTGCCTCACAAGCACAGCACCTGTCCTGACAAATCACTCCAGTGATCCAAACTTAGTCTGCAATAATACCCCAAACCACTAATGAAACATAAAAATCCATTTGTCACAGATAATTATTAATATTTGCCAGTGACCCAAGAGAAGAAAAGAAGATGAAAATTTAAAAGCCGGCTGTCACAGCATTACAGGACAGTCACAGCCATGTGAAAACTCCTGTTCACATTTCAGTCAATCCTCACAATTAAATAGCATTTCTCTTTCTCCTCACAGCCAACATATGCACAGCAATCAATTCAGCTTGTTTAGATTACAGTGTAAGGCTACGCAGTCACTTGTTAAGTTTACTGTAGAACAAGCCAGGCATTAGCATCCCTGTCATCACAAAATTTCCAATTTTACATGGATTTGATGAACTCAATGAAGTATTTCACTGTTGAAATGCCTTCTGAAACCCCTGTCCATCAGCCTGGCACTCCCTGGAGTCACGAGTACAAACACTGACACAGGCTGAGCATTTCCAACCCTCTCCAAGAGTAAAGACATCCTGCTCCCATTCACCAGCTCCAGCAGATGGTTGGGAAGAACTCCCTGATGCTGAACCTGATTCCCTACCAAGAGTAGTGCCTGCTAGCTTAGCTTCTATAGCTGTGCAAGCTAAAACTACAAGTTTCAGACAAATTATGGTCTGCTTATAACAGACTATCTGCTCACATGTGCAAAACCCTTTATGGTCTACACTTTTTCTTCCAGCTTGCACGATTTTCCAAAAAACCACTATTTTTATGCATATTAAGTAGAAGGCCAGCCAGCCCATCCCCCTAAAATTGGCCAGAGAGCACAGAATCTCCTCTCTGTAACTCCTGCACAGACTCCACACCACGAGGGCAGGAGGCCACCAGGAAGGCAAAGGAATCAAAAAGAAATTAATGCAGTGAAGAGAGGCAGCACCTACATCTACTAACCCTGAGCTTCCTCATTAGCAGCATGAAAGCCAGCACAGCTCCAGAGCTCACAAGAAGAAAACCTTCTCAGAGGAGCAGCCCATCCTTAAAATGAAGAGAGTCATCACTACAAAGTGTCCTTCCTAGCATCTTCTATATAAACCATAGCACAGCCATTGGTATTTTAGGGGCCTCTGCACTGCTGGGTAAAGAAAATGCTCCCCAGGGTCGTGGACTTACGGGGCCATGAAGAGAAGCAAATATTCCAACTTCCCAAGGCACCTTCCTCTGCTTGCAAGTCAAAGGCCAGGCAGCAGCCATCGTCAGCTACTCAGCAGCAGTGCAAGGTAATGCCTTATTTAGATAAAAAAAACATTGTTGCTGACTCAGAAGTTACAGAGACTTAGAACTTTAGCTAATTAATAAGAGAAATATTAAGTGTTTTGAGCCTGTTCTGCACTACTGCTAATTGTATCAGCATTGCTCAGAGCTCTCCCTATGGTCTCAGACTCAAACTTCTACTAAAGTGCAGTTATCCTGACAGCTCAGACCCTGAGTAAATCCAAAGGTGGATTTAGTGATAACCCATATCCAAAAAAATATTCCCACAGCTTTAGCAGGGTTACTGGCATGAAAAGGACTGTTCTTCCAGAGAAGGATGCTGCTGCTAGGCACAGAGGATAAAATATTTTTCAGAGATCTCAGCAAGCACATTTGCAACCCCCACCTCCATCCCGAGCCAGACTTGCAAATCTAATAACATCCTAACAGGCTGAACATGGTGTGTGTGGAATGCAGCAGCATCCTGAGCAACTCCAAGTAATTTGGGAGTGACCCTTGGGTTTCCACCCAGGCAAGTTTCCATCAGGCTTGCTGGGAACTCTGGCTGAGGTTTGGCTGAGAGCAGTGACCCCCAGCCCCCCTGCAGGCCCCCAGCAGAGCCCTCTGCACCCTCCGGGCTGGAGAACGTCCCCACTTTGGTGCAGAGGCATCGAGGGCCATAATTATGACCCCACACTTGAGTGCCCAAGACAGAGACAGAAACTTTTACCAAGGCATCCAAGCTCAGGAGAGCAGTGAGCAATGCACACTGATTCAGAAAAACAATCAAATGGGTTTTAAACAAGATGTTGACTCCTCTCCCCTGACAGTAGGGAGCGTCTGCATCTGACAGCACTGACAAATATTTTGAATTGTTTTATGCTTTCTGGAGCAGAGGCAGAATAGGTTTTAGACTGAATATTGCCTGAAGTGCTTCTCCATCTTAAAACAGTCAGGGCAGAAAAAAGATTAGAAATCTCTGTCACTCAGGAAAGTGCCTGAACTATGCAGTTTTAATCCTAATACAGCTACAGTAAAATGCAGAAGCAGAGCTGTGAAGAGCCATCTGAGCTTGCAATTCTGCCATGACAATGCAACTCCAATCAGACTCTTGGCAAGCAATCCTTGGTTTCAGAAGACAATAGGTAGCAGCAGCTACTGGATACTGAAACTATTACAGACACTAAAACACAGTAAAAAGCTGCTGGACAGCTAATACCATTCCTCTGAAAAACAGTAAGAGGATGATGCCAGCAGTTGGGAATGTGCTGGTTAGATTGATTTCATTATCCCAGTGCAGGTTAGCTCCATCATCTGCAAAGAGCCTGCTTCGAGACAGAAAAGATCATTTAGTAGCTGGTACAGTCAATGAGCTAAGTCAATTTTCTGTTACTACATTAAATACATCCATTGCTCTGAAAACATAAAAGCAGAGAACAGCTTGTTTTATTTTACTGCACAGATACACTCCTGAGTTGAAGGTATTGGTGGCACATTCCCTCTGCAAAAGGAGAGCAGACAGAATGAACAGATCCATGCCTGAAAGGCAGAGCTCAGTCCAGGGCTCATTGGGGTGAGCTCGCAGCCTTGATGTCACCCCAGGGCAGCAGAGCAGAGCCCTGCACAAGAACAAGGGGCATCAGAGCCAGACTTCTACAGAGGCAGAACCCTGCACAACAGCCTCCTCTGACATGTGCACACATCCTCTGTGATAAAATTGCTACAGTAGGAAATCACTCATTCCCTGAAAGAAACTCATGTCACTGGCAGCATCTGTAAGGGTCTCCACACATGGCAGCGACTGGTTCAGTTACCAACAGAGCATAACACCATCCAGAGACATGATTACTTAAAATAAACCTATGTAAACACATACTTTTGTCTAACTTATATATAAAAGGCATATATATAAGTTTTATTTGTGTATACATAGATATAAATACACACACACACAAACACACAGCCCTAATACAAAGCACACACGCAAGGAAATGCTGCGATGCTGAACTGAAATCTAGATATATAATTAAGGAATTATTAGCAGGTTTAAAATCATTAAAAAACTATTCAAAGTGTCTTTAATATTTATGTTCAAGTAAGGGCCAGAATGACCACAAATTAGTACTGATAAAAAGAGCTGGCATTATATTTCCCATATCATGCCAAAACTCATGAGTTATTTCTCATGGCCATTTCACCATCAGGGCACCTCATTAACTGGAAATACATTTTTTGAGGAAACACTGATTTAAAAGACTTGGGTTAACAGTGTTGTTTAGGCACCCTCAATCATAAATTAATCCTAAAAACCACACACAACTCAAGAGTATCAGAGGAGAACTAGTAGGACTCAGACATCCATACCCACAGTAGTCAGTGGCACAAACAGGTCTTCACAGTAAAAATGGCAGTACTGGAGATGGGGGATGAGAAGGTGACACAGTGGTGGCCTTTAAAACAGTAACATTTACCAAGAGTGACCCTCCAGTAAACTTCTGAGATGTCACAGATGCTCTGTATTCAGGAGATCCAGAGCCATGGTGGTATTTCAGAGGTGACTGGGTGCCAGGTGGGATTCAGTGGCAGCTAAAGCTATTGTTACAAGTGCTCCAGTGATAACAAACACCTCTAACAACACTGCAAGGACTGTTTGGGAAATCCAGCATGGCTAAAAACCCTGGTACCAGCGTCTTGTATCAGAAATTACTTTATTACAATGTAAATGTAGTGTACAAGCACCAAATTCATTTAGCTTAACTTTTTAATGGACATTTATTATGTAAGTGACTAGTGATTTGAAAAACAGATCTTTAAAAGAAAAAGATTATTTTTTTTTTCCTTTTATCTTTTTTTTTTCTTCCCCTTTTGTTGTGATTATTTCCTATTTCTATTCTGATAGAAGACTCCGAAGATTACTGGTACCCCAGTGGGTATAAACCTTGAGTCAGTACACACACACACACACACATACAACATACACACACACAACTGTACACCTCACTGCTACATCAACAGCCTTTTAAATAGAGCCCCAGCCCTGGCAGTGGGACCTGTACATCATATATTTTCTCTTTGTGCATTTCGGCATCATTAGCACTGCTCAAGCTCCACATTTGTCACAAATCAAGGTGGTCTTGAGCGTAAGAACAGCCTGTCCCTCACCCTCTCGAATAAAGCCACAAAAAAAGTCTTGTAGGTTTTTGTTTTCCTGCTGTTCAGCTGTGGAAATCCAGGCAGATGTGACTCCCAGTCTCTTCCAACCCCTCACCAGTCTGGTGTCATCACACTGAGACAACGACGTCGAGATAGAGTCTGTCGTAGGACTCGCGGAAGCAGAGGATGAGGAGCAGGCTGAGCAGACACGACCCTGGCAGGCACCAGTTGAACCAGGAAAACTCTGTAAAGCAGAAATCAGACCCAACCTCAGAGTTACTGAACACACCCTCTCTTTACAGTGATCAAAACTTTGGTTGCTGGTGGGGTTGGAGGGAATCGCTGTGTTCTGAACAAAACCCTGACAGCTCTCGTCAATTAACACGGGGTGTGAGACATCTCCATGGACACCTTATATATAAATAAAATCTTATTTACATACAAACACATATATATAACCAATGCCTCCAGCTAATGTTAATCCTCTTTATTCAACTTGTCAATGGAAAAAACTTCAGGGGGGGGGGGGAATACAAATCCATCATGGCTAATAGAGAATTAACCACTTCTGAAGACTCTACTCATTAGTTCTTTGATTTCTATGGATTGAAAACTAAAACAAATTAAAAGTGTAAAAAGAAGCAGGATTTGATTTTCAGTCAAACCTGCTACATGGTTTGAGGGAAAACCAATTCTTCAAAAGAAACTTGGGAGTAGTACGATCAATTCTATTTAAAAGTAGTGGCACAAATAGCTCCTCTGAAGCCTCTTTTTAGCTCTTAGATATAATGTACTGCTCTTAAAAGCCTGCCTGCTGTTCCACACTCAAGAAATCCTATGGTCTGATATTCCCTACTAATTAGCAGCTTTATTCAGTGGGTTTTTTTAAACAAGTGCACTACGCTTTCACTTTTTTAAATCTGTCAATTTACTGAACAGTAATCTTACCAGAGATGTTTTACTACTTCTTTATTTTTATTATTTATTTATTCTTAAAGAACCCAAACCCTACCTCAAAGTCTGACTTAATCAAAATCAAAACTTTGGTGCTGTTACTTTTTTAGATCTCTTAATTTATATTGTTAAAAAAGCAAAATTCATATTACACAGTGCAAAAGATATGTTAGTAAGCCTAAAATACAAACCTCCCCAAACCAATAACCTTCAGCAACACCTCTCATCCACAAAAAACCCTTGAAGATTTGTTTCAGCAGTAAACCTATTAAAACAGTACTAAAATTTTCCTAGGCTTGGAGAAGACCGTGCTATGTGATGTTAGAAGTCAACAGGTAAATGCTCTACTATTATTTTCTTTATGAAACAATAATCTTGCTTAATTGGATTAAATAAATTTTAACCCAAATACCTTAAAAGACCAAATTTAACTTGTGAATCTTTCATGTCTTTCATAATCCAGAAGTTGTGGTAGCAGTGGCAATGCATGCTAACAAATTAAACTAAAGGTTGATTTTATTTTGGTTTTCCCTTGGAATTCCCTGTAGAAAAGGCAAAGGGAACCACATCCAGAGGCAGCTCTGGGTCCCAGGCCACAGCCCTAGCTCAACGTTAGGAAGGTTTACATCTCCACTGTACTAACTGGACCAAAATCTTTAATGCACTGGGAAGTTTCCAGGGTTTGCTTCTGTCACAGCCTTTGCAGCATCAGAGTGGGAAGAAAAAAAAAAAAAAGAGAGAAATTGTAACTAAAGCAACTGGAAGATTATTTGGCCTAAAAAGCAAGAGGAAGGAACAGGAGGAATTTGACTAAGTTCTAGTCTATCTGTAATCTTCTTAAATGCCATTAGATGATGTATTTGAATCAAATGAAAGACAACTGCTTAAGATCACTATCTAGCTTCTAAAGGATTTTTAAATCAAAGGAGCCAATAGCACCCACTGGCACTGATTCCCCCCAGTGACCATGTGCACTCCTGAACTTTCGACTGTTTGTGAAGCTGCATCATGGAGAATGGATTGTCCTAAGAACCAATTACTTTTAATTTTTTTTTCCTTTGAAGAAATAGGGAAAATATTCCAAGTGTATGGATATACTAATTTCAGGTTTATTCTTACCTGCATTTACTGATGCTTGCTGGGGAAAGACATACTAGAGACGAAAAATGGCCCCAAACAGCCTATTTATAAGGGAATGAGTTCACTTTATCCTAATTCTTCAGTCAGAAGTGAGACACTATCCCCAGCCTCAATAATTAAGTAATTCCAAACACTGTATTGTTATTCTGAAAAAATTCTCAGGACAGTCTACATAATCTTTTCATCTCGGGTGTAAACTTGGAAATAATAGTATATGTGGACAGAGTTCACATCACTTAATATCAATCATAAAAGAATTCTTTTAAATGTAAAGATTGAACATCATGCCACCTGAGGCTCATAGGGATAGCATTCAGATTTTACAGTGATGCAGTTCAATATCAGTGTCAATGAAAAAATTAATTTCTCTCAGTTTGTGTTCACAGACAGCAATTTAAAACAGAATTGTCAACCTGCCTGTGATTTCCTGACAAAAATGAACACAAACCATGCTGGAAACTTCTCCCAGGCTGTAACCTTCATAATTTCAAGCACAATTTATTCTGAAATTTGTCAGTCTCCTGGTTATAAAACACACTGCCTTAAGAAGTGCACACATTCTTGATCATACATAAAAGCTCAGTTTCTAATGCTTTCAAAGCAAAAGAAAAATACTGCTTTACAAATCTTTCATCACAAATCAAACAACAACCAAATACAAATCATCTGCATCTTTGAAAACCATTACTAAAGACACCTTTCCTTTGAAAGCAAGATGGTTCTTATTTTACAGATTAGAGTAATAATATATATTATAGTGTACTCAATAGCAAGTTTAAAGTTAGGTTTATGAGTTATGAGGCAGCAAATAATACTCAAAATTTACTACATAGAAATTCTGAAGAAGTTGATGAAAATACCAAAAAAGCACTGTTGTGCCTGCCTAGGCCACTAGATTATTTAAAGGAATGAGAATTTCATCTTTGGGCAGTGGTCAAGAGCTGCTCTTCACCCTGCAGTGGTAGGTCCAACCCACTGAGTGGAGTTGAGCACAAATGGACCATTTCTGCCCTGCCCCTCCTGGGCTGTACTGTCCCACCCCAAAGCATGAGACTGAGTTACTGATGGGCCTTTATAAAACACTTTATAGTGTGTATCTTCATGGGGTTTGCCTACAGTGAATTTAAAATAGATTGTGACTATGTCCATCTTGCACTGAAGCATTTCATTTTTATCAGCTTGTACACTGAAAGGAACAATTAAAGTTCTACCTTGCTGCTACACTCTTCAGACACTTGATTATGAACAGAAATTTGAAGGTGCAAATGCTGCCTTTACTGACAAGGGTCTGACTTCATGGAGAGTTATATTTTCAAAGTAGTTTGTATTTCTTACCTGTATGGTAAAATGTGAGGAAAAACAAAAGCACTCCCATAAACACATTACTCAAAAAGGTGACAACTCCACAGGTAATCCCTTCTGGAACAGGGTAGACTGTCTCCACAAAGAGCTCAAAGAAT